>NC_052152.1:30015895-30319912 GCF_902713615.1 Scyliorhinus canicula
TTTTGTAAAGAATGTTAATGGTGGAACAACAGATTATTTCATAGGTTGCCAAAGAAGGCAAATATATGGCTATTTTTGTTTACACTCTGCACTTCATAGTCTACATTGAATTTTATAATATGCATCACATTTTAAACAACCAATCAATCCATTAAACCTCTAGGTAGGTCTCAGCATGAGAAAAATAGGAAAAGGTATCGGGTATTATAACCTGTGTTTTCATAACAAATTGAATAAGTGAGCCTTTCGTCGTTCCCCCCCCTCTCTCTAAAGTGATACTATCCTGAGAACTTTTCTGCAGTGCTAATCTCCAGTGAATAGTTCTAGTTCTCAATCTGTCTCTGGTACAGTAGTTAAATCATTTTTATTTGTTCCTTCAGATTTTCCGAGAATTTTTAGAAGGAAGAATAAATTTTGCACCAACTTACAAATATGACCTGTTCTCCGATGATTATGACACAAGTGAGAAATGTCGAACTCCAGCCTGGACAGATCGAATTCTATGGAAAAGAAGAAAATGGCCTGTTGACAAATCAGGTAAGATAAGTTAGTGGTATTGCAGCATCATGCTCCTTATTCCTCACACTTCTGGTTTATCTTGTGTTGCCTTGACTCTTTGCACTATAAGCATAATTCCACACACACGCCACCACTACCACTTTGAGGAGATCATAATTTGCAGAAAGCATAAGACAGACATAGAGTTACTAGATTGTAACTCCCACTCCCCCAACCCATGGCTTCCTGTAAGCATAGATAACGGGGAACGTTGAGTTTTCTGTATGTGACTAGTTGGTTGTTTTGTAATTTACAGAACTGTGTTTAAAGGATGCATATTGTATGAAGAATACAAAATATCCTGCAATTTCTCATGACTTTAAGCAACTAAAACAGCAAATCAGTAGCTGCTTCAACATTCTTGTTTTGCGCAGAGATTGGTCTTCACTTTTGTCTGGAGAGGCAACAGGGTCTTGCACAGGGTTTGAGTACAATTAGCATAAAGATCATGGCTCCAAGCCAATGTACGCATGTTTACCTCATCCCTTGGTGAATTGGTAGTTAGCATGCTGCATAATAAAGTTTAGAATGAAAGTGCTTAATGCAAATCTATCATTCAAATTAAAGAAGCTATTTGCTGACTCTCATTGCCCTTGGCTTCTGATTTAATGTCTGGGCAAGAATTATGTATTATGTTCTATATTTTTCAGCTGAAGATCTGGATTTGTTGAATTCTAGTATTAAGGATGAACCTAAGTTAACTAATTCATGGAGTCCTGGAACATTGGTATATTATGGAAGAGCAGAACTGAAAACATCTGATCATAGGTATGTCAAACATGGCATTGGTGAAACAATATAAAACCTAGATTATTTTACTTTAAAACTAATTTATTAAAGTCAAATATCTGAAATGTGTAAGAATCTTCGATTTAAAATTATTTATGTTTATTTTTGAATTTGTCATTTGGTCTCTAAGTCAGCTTGTCACCCATAAATTAGCGCATTTTAAAATTGCTGTCACTTGTGGCTGCTATTAAAAAACATATATTTGAGGCATTCTCTGTGATCCAGTTGTCCAGGGATTGTCATTTGTAGCAGACAATCTGAGTAGAAGGGTAAGAAAATTGTCTGTCTTTCTGTTCGAGGCTTCTTACTAACTGAGATATTTAGTTGGGCCTATAGAGTTTTCCTAAATTTTCTTGTTGTATTCTCAGTTGACATTTGGGATATGCGGCTAGAGAAACTTAGCTATGAAACAGCCAATATGCAGTTATTCCTGTGCTGACATGAATGTTTTGCTCTAAATTCGCTTGATGTGTTGTGGCACTGAGGTAACACTATTAAAATGCATTTTAAATTTGATGAGTTGCTGCTGAACTTCAAGGGATCAGTTCATTTCCAGGACGAGAGATATTGAACCTATTTTTAGTTTGTGAAGTACCAGTTCACCCGTGTCGGTCATCAACTTCCACGATCTTCAGTGTCTTGCTTAACTTGTAATGGACAGACTTGTTTAAAGTAATGATTGCACAAAAAAAGATGCGCATGCAACACAATTCAGCAAAGGGAATTGGTCTGTTTGTGTGGGTTGGTGAAGCCTAAAGAGAAGAGCCGTAAATGTTGATTATGTATTTACTCTGTTGCGAACAGCCACACAATGCTCCGTTTCATTGTCCATTATAAATTTCTTTGTTCATTATAAATTCTGAAGTTCTGCACAAGAATTATATATAATGTTCTTTTTACTTTGTTAGACCTGTGGTTGCCACTGTAGACATAGATATATTTGACGTGGATCCTGAAGCTCGACAAAGAATATACAAGGAAGTTATTGCTCTGCAGGGACCACCTGATGGCACAGTGGTAGTTTCACTGGCCAGCTCCTCCCCGAACCAGGAGCATTTTGATGATAACGTGATAGATCAGTTGCTTCAGAGGTTTGCTGCATATGGTGATGTTATTTTGATAAGGTAACAAAATATATACTTATGTCATTATTCATCCAGCTTATTTAGGGTGTGAACAATTTTTTTTTACAAAAACCAGCAATTGCCCTGGATCCTAAAATGTTTTCCAATCTGCAAATCGTAGAATCCCTGCAGTACAGAAGGAGGCCACTCGGCCCATCGAGTCCGCACTGGCTCTTGAAAAGAGCACCCCACCCAAGCCCCCGTCTCTACCCTATCCTCATATATGAGTGACCCCAACTGACCTTTTGGACACGAAGGGGCAATTTAGCATGGCCAATCCATTTAACCTGCATATCTTTAGATTGTGAGGAAACCCACGCAGACACGGGGAGAGAGTGCAAATTTCACAGTCACCTGAGGCCAATATTGAGCCCGGGTCCCTGGAGCTGTGAGGCAGCAGTGCTAACCACTGTGCCACCCTGCCACCTCTTGCCAAGCAATAGTTTAGGCTCTTGACTAATCTGTGTTTACTTAATTAAAATTTATGGTATTAAAGGGACTCTTAATTAACATTAGCAAAATAATAACTTGTTCTGGTTTATGTGATATAATACTTCTGTCTCTATCAAAATATCTGATGGTGCACAAGACAAATAATAAAGTTTTGTTTTTTTTCTCTGCCAATTATTTGTCCTGCTCCTCTCCTAAATGTATTGCCTCCCTGCTAGTGTGTGGTTCCACTGACACCAGCACCGTTCAATTACTCACCCATGTGATCATTACTTGCTGAAAGTGCACACAATCATTGGGCTGTATTTACCAGCTATTTGGGGATAGGTTTGGAGATGGGAAAGTAAGCAAGTTGGTGCAGATAGTGTGTCTGTCACCTTCCTGTCACCTTGCCATAATTCCAGCAGTGTGAAAATGGCAGGTGGCCATCCTACCCAAAATGCCAGCATGTACTCAGATGGCTTGCTTTTGCACTGAACATCCTGTGGTTCTAAAAGTGGTATGAAAAGAGATTGTGATTTAGAATCTGAAATAAATGGTTTCATTATTATAAAATATATATTCCAATATTAGAAAATGATGATTTCCTGACAGTAGAGTTTTCCGATTTTAAATTCTCTATTTGCTTTAAGATTAACAAATAATTTCTCGAGAAACTATTTGTTATTCTTGAAGTGTGAATATTTTACATCAAAAGAATTTTGATAGGGCAGCACAGTGGCGCAGTGGTTAGCACTGCTGCCGACGGCACTGAGGACCGGGTTCGATTCCGGCCCTTGGTCAATGTCCATGTGGAGTTTGCACTTTTGCTCCGTGTCTGCGTGGGTTTTTTCCCAACAACCCAAAGATGTGCAGGTTAGGTGGATTGCCAACTCTAAATTGCCCCTTAATTGAAAAAAAAAGAATTGGGTACTTATATATGTATGTATATTTAAAAAAATATTGTGATTTAAAAAATACTCTGAAAATGGCAGGGAATTATTTCAAGACTGTAATCCTTTTGGATCCAATTAATTTTCTCATTGGAGTGTCATAAACATGGATCTAAGAAAAACATTTGAGAACTTAAGCTACCCATTTTCTTTACCTACGGACTACCACCGGAATGTCAGTTGTTGCACCAGTTTCACCAGTATTTTGTATATCACTGATCATAAAATCTTATGTACTTTTTCAGATTTGTAGAAGATAGAATGTGGGTAACGTTCTTGGAAGGCAGCTCTGCTCTAGCAGTGCAGAGGTTGAATGGTACTGAAGTAAGTCAAAGTCCTGACCAGCATGTGAATGGCATTTGCTCAATTTTGCTCAATTCAAACAGTGAAAATATATTGGTTTTGTCTACTGGCCGGTCTGTCATCTTGTACCCTCTGCATAGGATTATATCCTACTTGCATCAAGTCACTCCTGTGCTGTCTGACCTACATTGGCTCCTATCTCCTGTCAATACTCCATACACCCAATCCTGTCTATCTCTGTAATCTCCCCTCCAGCTGTACAACCCGCTGAGATCTCTATGTTCCTTCAAGTTTGGCTGCTTTCCACCCACAACTATTATCATTCCACCATTGGTGGAAATTCATCGACCTCGGCCAAGTTCCCTTACAAAACCTCTCCATTTCTCTCAAGTTGCTTCTTTAAATTTTACTTTGGCTAAGCTTTTGGTGACCTGTTCTAATACATTTAACAGCTCTGTGATATACCTTGGAACATTTTACTGCATTAAAAGAGCTATGTAACTGTTGTTCTGCACTAGTCAGCATGTGTGATTTCCACTGGTTTACATTATTTTTCACAACTAAGCTCTCTCTTATGGGCAGGTCATTAACCTGACTTGCACATCCGTACAATGATGACGATTAGGTACAATTTGGTTTGCCACCCCACTCCTGGAGTAAACATGAACCCATAACCTTCTAATTAGAAGGATTTGGATTGCTACCACCAAACCAAGGTTCCCTCCATTGCAATGCATTGAAAACATCCTGGGAAACTGGTCCATTGTAACCAGGTAAAGAAATACCTGTATGCATTATATTTCACATTGTCAAGATGTCAAAGCATTTTACAGTCAAATTAATTTGTTTTGAAATGTGCTCACCTGTTTTGTAAGCAAACATTATGACCAATTTTCACACACGCTCACACAAATCCTATTGAGATAAAGATACATTTGTTTTGATAATTTTAGTATACTGTCCTAGGATTTTTTGCATCCACTTGAACAGACACCCTCGAGTAGACCACACAATAAAGTCAGGAGCTATGGCTAAGAAATGGTCAAAATGTGACTGGTTAGAAGAATCAAGTCCCTCTTCTAATAAGATATTATTCTTCTCCATATTATGTTTCTCCACACTCGGCTACGTTACTCTGCACAAAGCACTGAGAAATGTTGAAGTTATGGTTCCCCATTTCTGATCACCTTGTTCTTCATTGCATAAAAAAATGGTTCCAGGATATTATGGTCCCACTGAACTGAATGGAGATTTAAATGGCTAGCCACTGGGGGGTGGGGAGTGGTACATGCAGGACTACAAAATCCTCACAAATTTTATGGAGACCCTCCAGAAGATTGAATTTAATAATGAAGTGAACCTTTATCTAAATACTGACAGACAGAAGTGACTAACTTGATGGTCCCTTCCAGAATCACTGACACATCTTGTTTGAAACATTTTGGGAAAAGAAAATGTCATTCCATCAATACAGGTTTTGGGCAGGACACTTGACATTCGCCTAAAGAATCCAGATTGGAGCAGCAGATTGGAAGAAGAAATGAGTCTGGAAAGAATTGGCCTTGGCTTACCAGTCTCTTCGAGTTCCATGCTGCTTGGAGAGGATACAGATGTTTCTGCTGACTATGATATGGAAGGTATGTCACAGTGTAGTAATAATAATCTATCTAAATGTCACAAGTAGGATTACATTAACACTGCAATGAAGTTACTGTGAAAAGCCCCTATTCGCCACATTCCGGCACCTGTTATGATACACAGAAGGAGAATTCAGAATGTCCAAAGTACCTAACAGCATCTCTTTCCGGAATTGTGGGAATAAACCGGAGCACCCGGAGAAAATCCATGCAGGAACGGGGACAAAGTGCAGGACCGTCCAGACAATGACCCAAGCCGGGAATCGAACCTGGGACCGTGGCGCTGTGAATCCATAGTGCTAACCACTAGCATGGAGTTAGTTTAAAATCACATTTTCAATGTTTTACTTCCTTTTAAATTAGACGGTGACCTTTTATTCAGTTTTCTGAATTTGTTAAATATTTCTCAGTGTCACTTAAATAACAGTATATTAATGTATAAAACTTCAGTAAATATTGTTTAGGTATTGTGTAACTTTTAATTGCATTAGGAGCAGCAGGGTAGCATGGTGGTTAGCATAAATGCTTCACAGCTCCAGGGTCCCAGGTTCGATTCCCGGCTGGGTCACTGTCTGTGTGGAGTCTGCACGTCCTCCCCCTGTGTGCGTGGGTTTCCTCCGGGTGCTCCGGTTTCCTCCCACAGTCCAAAGATGTGCAGGTTAGGTGGATTGGCCATGCTAAATTGCCCGTAGTGTCCTAATAAAAGTAAGGTTAAGGGGGGGTTGTTGGGTTACGGGTATAGGGTGGATACGTGGGTTTGAGTAGGGTGATCATGGCTCGGCACAACATTGAGGGCCGAAGGGCCTGTTCTGTGCTGTGCTGTACTGCTCTATGTTCTATGTTCTATGATCAATATTGCTGGGCAATCAAATAATCACTTGTACAAATTTGAATAGAGTAATTTTGGCTTGAATGGGAAGCTTGGTATGCAAGTTCAGCTATCTAACAATGTAATAAGTTTAGTATAAAAGCATTTGTTACTAGCTTGTACTGCATGTAATGTTTCAAATACTGTTTTAATATAGGTGATGTAGATGATTATAGTGCTGAAGTAGACGAAATAGTTCAGCATTTGCAGCCTGCCTCTGGTTCAGGTTCAGGCACCTCTCCTGGTTCAACCCCGAGAACAAGTCCGTGTCCATCGCCCACAATACCAGAGATGCCTCTACCAACACTGCCCAGCAGACCAAGTAGAGCAGCTCCAAGAGCTTCCACAGTTCGACAAGAACAGTCCCATCAAGGTAAAGGTTTTCTGTGAATATTAATAGTTTAATGATAAATATAAAATTGTCATTGTATGCAGACAGATCTATTACTTGCAACTTCTTCTTGAGTAAACTGCCATTACTGAGAGTTACAAATCTACCAATTCATTTTGTTTATGACTGGTTTGCATTGCTCAGCACAGAAGTAAAACAATAATAAGGCGCTTTCTATTTTCATGGTATTATGAAACATGAAAATGATGGACAGGAAAGACCATCTGGTCTGTCCAAGTGTGATCCTTGAAATATCCTGAATTGAGCAGAAGCCACGTATTCTCATGAGAGAGCAAAAAAACACAACCAGTTTGGAGGAAAATAAATCTGGAAAATTTCTCAAATGCCTTTAGGCAATCAAATCTAGCCCAGGGCGCCACATTCTACAAGCTAGCAACTAACCTTGTGGAACTGCTATCTCTGGGAAAAGAAGTGCTTTATATCTAATCTATCCCTAGCCTTATGAATGTGTGCATGAACCTCGGTTTTGCCAATCTATGGAATTGAAATAATCTAGTCTATTGCTCATGATATATATCTGTCACATTACCCTGAAGTCTATTTCTGAAGTGATTAGACCCAGCTTTTTAAACCTACCTTTCTATGCTAACTGATGGCTACCTAAACAATGAAGATTGGATTTCAGAGATGAGGGTAAATTTATATTTTAAATGCAGTCAGCTTCTTCTAAATACTACTGCAATAAAAAAGACGTTAAATTCTAAGAAAGTAAATGATTTTATTTCTCCTTGACTTACAAAAAATCTGTTCTGCTTCTTTGTCCGACGGCTTGTTTAAAATAATAAAATGTAATGAGGAAAAATGTTGGCTGGCCTTCAGTGAACGTACAAATAGCATTTTAATTTGTGTGTTCCATTGTTGCTTTGCTTAATATTGGACAGTTTAATCATAGGCTACTTTCTTTAATTCACCTTGGTTATTTAACACTGTGCCATAACGGCCTAAAGCTCTGTCCATTGTGCCATTATTGTTGAATAATTGGTCATATATCTCAACTTTTTTGTAAATCAGATTCTTCAGAGTTACAGCAAGTTCCAACACAGAAGGAAAGCAGTCAAACCCTGGAACCAAAGCGGCTACCTCCACCACGACCTACCGTGCCCCCTTCGAGACCTCCTCCGCCACAAAGGCCACCGCCTCCTTCAGGTAACTAGTCTTAAAACTTTCAAGACATAATAGTGATGGAAGACAACTCAGCTGAGTATTTATTTTGTGCATAATAGAAAAGAACATTACTAATCCTACAAAATCAAGACTGTTGTTGCCATCTATGTACTGCTG
This sequence comes from Scyliorhinus canicula, assembly GCF_902713615.1. Lineage (NCBI taxonomy): Eukaryota > Metazoa > Chordata > Chondrichthyes > Carcharhiniformes > Scyliorhinidae > Scyliorhinus > Scyliorhinus canicula. The sequence continues at coordinate 30,024,250 of NC_052152.1, forward strand.
GACTTGTAGGTTCAGTGCAGTACATGGCGATGTTTAATGTTTGCTCGCACTGGTGATAATCGCCAAGTGCAATGTTAAATGTAGTCCAATGTTAGCTTACTTCGGTAGTCAAAACAACAGTGGAATATGCAGCATCTTCTAAAGGTTTTTATGCTCTACGTATAATGGAAATAGGAAAGTAATCAAAGATCCCAAGATTTCTGTCCTACACGTGTGGTGCAGCAATGCCATTTGCACAGAAATGAACACAAGTATAATACAAATAACAAAAACTTTATTTTGCAAAAGTAAATGTAATTAAATATTAAGTAGTTTGATATTCCACATATGGCTTTGCTCCTGTATAAATTGTGGCTAAGCAGAAAGTATGTTTTGGAGTATTGATCATTAAGGTTCCATTCTATTCTTTGAGAAATAGTTTTTAATTAAAGTCTTTCACTGCTTGACATCGACTTGCATCGATCAACTTAGCACTTTCAGGATGAGTGTAGCATTTCCACACTAAATAGCTAAATTTTACTTCCGAATCCTAAATGCACCAGTGTCAATAAAAAGCATAGTTCAAAAGCTGAACGTTCCCAGATAATTTTGCTATTTTGGTTTTATGTAATATAATATATCTATTTTTTATAGAGTAAAAATAATGAATTTACATTTATATCGCACCGTTTACATCCTTGTGGTGCCCACAGACAATTTGAGTAATTTTGACACCGTGTAATGTCGGTTGTAGAATTAATCTGCTCGTTTTAAGATGATCATGTGATCTTTTAATTTAATCTGAGATAGCAGGCAGGTTTAACCTAATGCCTCATCTGAAAGATTGTACTTCCAGCGATGCACCTCTTCAGTATTGTGCTGAAATGTCAGCCCGGATTATGTACTAGAGCCTCTGGAGTAGAGCTTGAATTACAATGATCTTATTCTGAGGCAAGAGTGCTACTGCATAATTAAAGTGCTTGAATCTTAAAATGCTGCATATCCTTTGTACAAATTGTAGGAGCTGAACAAAACAAAAAGTCATATTGTATATAATTGGGAATAAGCACCTTTGCAAATAGGAGAATGACCAAATGACTATTATGTTTACCTAACTGTGACACCTCTGTATCATGTGTGGAATATTGTAACTCCATCAATCATATAGTAGATTCTAAGCTACAGCAGGACCATGGTGAACACCGGATGCTTTAGATTTGTATTTAATATCCCACAGAAGATCTTTTGTTATGTATTAGAATTGAGCAAATTTAATATCCGTGAAGTTAATATGCTGACATCCTGAACTATCGGTTACTATCTTTCACAACCCAAAAAAGAGGAGGTAGCAGCCGATACACATCCACTTACAAAGGCAAAAATATTTCTTTCACACAGAAATGTAGAAGGATCAGGGGATAGAAACCACAACAAATAAAAATATGAAAAATCCACTAATACTTTCTGTATTCCCAAAACCATCGGTGATCCTTGTACTTATTTTGGGCTGAATACCTGTAGATGATATAACAGTCCATACAGCTATAAAAATTCAAATTTAGAGTTCATTTTCTTGAAGCAAAGCCATCAAAGTAAAAACATTTTATGTCAACTTGTGTGAATGACTTTGCAGTGAAATAAAGAAAATCATTCTGATAGGGGTTATCTTCATATTGAGTTTTGTGGTTACCTCGGAGTGTGAATGGTTGGGATCAGTGGAGAAATAAAAAATACAATATTCCACACATGATGCTCTTCTCTCGGAGAGTAATGAGTCTTTGGAACTCTCTTGCTGAGTTTAAAGGCAATGGAAGCAAAGTCTGAATATTTTTAAGGCAGAGCTAGATAGATTCTTGAAGAGCAAGGGGGTGAGAGGTTTTTAGGGGTAGATATGAATGTGAGGCTAAAATCAGATCAGCCATGATATTATTGAATAGCGGAATGGGCTCGACGGGCTGAGTGGCCTACTCCTACTCCAAATTTGTATTATTGTATTTATAGAACAGTACAGCACAGAACAGGCCCTTCGGCCCTCAATGTTGTGCCGAGCCATGAATACCCTACTCAAACCCACGTATCCAACCTATACCCGTAACCCAACAACCCCCCCCCCCCCCCCCAACCTTACTTTTTAGGACACTACGGGCAATTTAGCATAGCCAATCCACCTAACCCGCACATCTTTGGACTGTGGGAGGAAACCGGAGCACCCGGAGGAAACCCACGCACACACGGGGAGGACGTGCAGACTCCGCACAGACAGTGACCCAGTCGGGAATCGAACCTGGGACCCTGGAGCTATGAAGCATTTATGCTAACCACCATGCTACCGTGCTGCCCCTGCTACCATGCTGCCCCTTATCTTGCCCTTCTCTTGAGATTTATTTTGGGGGCGGGGAAAGAAAAATGCCAGTCACTGCTTTGAAAATAGAATAGCAAGCAAGTATTAATTTAAATCGCCTATCATTTCTATAGTTTTGGGATGTTTTGAATATTATACACAGGTGGTAGAAGTGGGAAACTGAGGCCACTGATAAACAAGACAAAATAATAGTTATTGCTCTTGTGATATATGCCCTGTGTGCTACAGATGCAAAGAACATTGCGGTTTTTGGTTTATCTGGATTTCTAGAAATTATGTTGCTGCAGTAAATGTTCCTACTGATCACAGTTTGAACAGAATGATACATAATCCATGCGTATTCTCAAATGCATGTGTTTTGACTAAAATGTGTTTTCCTTTTGATCTATTTGTATTATTAACTTTGTTGCATGCTACTTTAATTTGATTACTTTTTTTTGTGAAGGCTGCTCTAATACAGCACCAACCAGTACATGCATAGTACCCTTAATGTAGTAAAACGTCCTAAAGTGCTTCCCAGGAGAGTTCTCAAACAAAGAAAATTTACACCGAGCCATCGAAGGAGATATTGAGATAAAGAGCAATGAGCAGTATTTAAGATGTGGAAAGAGAAGCAGAAAAGGGATGAAGTTTCAGGGGACCATTTCAGAACTTTTGTGCGTTGGAGGTGGAGTGATTAGAATCAAGGATACTTGAGAGCCAGAATTTGAGGAGTGCTGATACCTTGGAGGGATGTCGGACTGGAGGAGTTAACCAATATGGGGACAAGCCTTTGGAGGGATTTGACTACAGGATGAGAATTTTAAAAATAAGGAGTCTCTTAACTCTGATCCAGTATTGGCCAAAAGCAGACTGATGAGTGAATGGGACTTTATATGTGTTAGGATAGTAATGTTTTGGGTGACAAAAGCGAGCCTGGCTGAGATTGTTAAAATAACCAAGTTTGTAGGTCACAAAAAATTTGACTTTCTGTTACTAATGAACAACGCAATGGTTGAGTAGTCCCCATCCAAACACCACCACCGCCATCTTTTCTCCCCAACACCCCTTCATTGAAAAGATTGGGCGGTAGCTGGCTGACTTTAAATATGGTTGGGCTGCAGCAATAAAATGCTGGGACTACAAGCAATCCTGCAAAGAAGGAAGATGCCTCCCGGTCTTAAAAGATAAGTCTATGCATTTTGATCATGGAGGGATCGAAGACCCCAACGAACGGGGTGGAGGGTCGAATTTTAGAAGCCGGGGGAAGGCACAAAGTGGGGGTTGAGGGGGGGGGTGAGTTTTTATGTTTGGGATGGATGTCCCTGATATAGGGTAGCACCCCCTCCTCCTTCCTGACTTTAGGCTTGTGCTGTTTGAAGTTGTCGCTAGCCACTTTCTTTCTGCCTTCCCCAGCAGTTTGTATTATTATGGCAGTGGAGGAATGAGGTCCCTTAATTGGCTGGTAATTGGAAAATACCCCTCCCCCCACACAAAAAAATTAAAATGTACACGCTTAGCCAGTTTAGTCAGAGTGTATGTCAAAGAAGCAACGTAAGTTCGTCAGCCTTTGTGGAAGCTACAATATTTTTAATTGACTTGCAACGAATGAATTATAGTGCTTCAAAGAAAATTATTTAATCCATTTTGCTATTTCAAATTCAGGATTCATGTGGTCAATGAGTTGAGGCTTTTCAAATGTTTTAAAATTAAATGGCCTGTAGACAAGTATGTGATTTTCTAAATATTTAAACCTGTGTATGGCTTTACCTGTTTGTGTATTAACACCAAGCTTGCACATGCTTCCCAAGCATTAATGCACTTCTCTTCACCATCATTCTCTTGCTTCACTAAGGAGCTAGAAGCCCAGCACCTGCTAGGAAAGAATTCAAAGGTAAAGAAAATGAAATCTTAAGAGCCATTTTGGTGCATTTTTATAAATGCTAGCTCATTATAATATAGCCACTTAGAAGATATTCCGCATGCTGTGTGTAGAACTGAAATTGCTTCTTCTGTCCTTCCGTAAAGTAGATGGCTTTTAAAAGAAATAGTTTTTGCTTCCACTTTGCATTTTGTCTCTGAAGATCCCAATTCATTCTCAATTGAACTGTACGGCCTGGTACATGCCCTTGTGAGTTGTCAGTTTTAACAAAGAGTGTAAGTGTGACTTAGCCTTTCCCATTAATGTCTGAGAGAGAGATTTGCATTTTCCTTTCAATACACAAACTACGTGAACTCGCCATCTCGGCATAGGTGGCATACCCACTATGTACTTTAACATGTAACTAAATTTTGGATGAAACATTTTTTCATAGAATTTACAGTGCAGAAGGAGGCCATTCGGCCCATCGAGTCTGCACCGGCTCTTGGAAAGAGCACCTTACCCAAGGTCAACACCTCCACCCTATTCCCATAACCCAGTAACCCCACCCAACACCAAGGGCAATTTTGGACACTAAGGGCAATTTATCATGGCCAATCCACCTAACCTGCACATCTTTGGACTGTGGGAGAAAACCGAAGGACTCGGAGGAAACCCACGCACACACAGGGAGGATGTGCAGACTCGACACAGACAATGACCCAAGCTGGAATCGAACCTGGGACCCTGGAGCTGTGAAGCATTTGTGCTATCCACAATGCTACCGTGCTGCCCTACTGTGCTGTTTCTACTGACTGCTTATTTGATAATCCAGTTTTGAACATCAATGTTAATGCACCAGAAATAATAACATCCTTCTGTAGGAATAAGTACTGACCATCACCTTCCCTTCCCCATTGCATTGCTGAAGAATAGTCAATTGAGAAGCACAATAGTTTAGCATTTAGTGACTTTTAATGTAGTATTCCTCTGACCTTGCATGTGGAAAAATACTGTTAGTGTCTCAAAACCATTTGAAAACCAGACATTTTCTTAAGCTCCCTTGCATTATTAGATGAGTAAAATAACTTACCTGCTTGTTTGGTTAAGTGCTGGATTGGCACATTGACTAGTTATCAGCTTTGTGCATCTGTCTTTTCGTGCTCTGAGCAGCCCTTCACCCACAAACCTTCGAGATCCAAAGTCTGGCACAGATGTAGTCCTGAGGTTGCTGGTTTTGAGACTCTGTATCTGTACTATTAATAACACACTAGTATTAATAGTAGAAGTAGATTGTTAGTGCACCAAAATTTTCAATTGTTGTTTTCCATTAAAATTCTTACCTGAAAACACGCCCTGAGGAGGTGGTGGCATAGTGGTATTGTCACTGGACTAGTAAACCAGAGACCCAGAGTAATGTTCGGCGGCTCAAATCCCGTCACTGTAGATGGTGAAATTTGAATTCAATTAAAAAAACCCTGGAATTAAAAGCCTAATGATGATCATGAAACCATTGTCGATTGTCGTAAAACACATCTGGTTCACTAATGTCCTTTATCATAGATTATCATAGAATTTACATCTGTCCTTATCTGGTCTGGCCTGCATGTGACTCCAGATCCACAGCAAATTGGTTGACTCTTGATTGTCCCTCAAGGGCAATTAGGGATGGGCAATAAATGCTGGCTCAGCTGTGACAACCATACCCCATGAACGAATTTAAAAAGTAATCACAGTAGTAGCTTTCGTTTGCTTCTGATAAGTATTAAAGTGGAAACAAGACTGAACAACAAAAGTAATTTTACTTCTTTCACTAGCAACAGATTGTTTGAATACCCTATCAAAGATAAAGAACCAATATTCCCAAATCTTGTACTTTAGGAACTATTCAATTTACAACTATTTCACTTTACAGAAACTCCATCTCCATTTATATGCCCCTTTTGTTTGGGGGTCTTTTGTTAAGAACTGTAGCCAGTGTACTGAACAATAATCAAAAAAAGCGTTCTAATGAAATAGATAAGACTTTGAAGCATTTGCTGTCCAAAATGTTGCTCCCCACTCTGCTCAGTTCTGCTTGACTTACTCCCATTATTCATCTATCGAAAACACATATTCCAGAAATAGTATGGTATGGCCTATCTTCATTCCAGCAAGTGTACTTTTGTTTCCATGTGCAAATGCTTTTATAAAATGGATAAACCTGATATGAGGTAAATGATTAAACTTTCACCTGTGTTTTGGCTTGATTTACTTTTCTGTTTTCTGCCCTTGGTATATCCATTGTAATGGTTTCTGTGTAGAGAACATATTTTCCTTTTCTTTCATAAGGTCCTGGGGCACCCGTCAGTCCAGGGTTAGCTAGGAAGGAAATGGAAGGTAACTCTTGTTTGTGATGCAACAGAAGCTTAACGTGTTAGAATTAAATTAAGGAATTCTTTAAGCTTGTGGTAAAAATAACTAATTAGTCCTTGCATGTATAAAGCTGTAATAGTAGCTTCATTTATATGTAGAGATTTGTGGCTTGTGTTGGCTTCACTTCAACATCCCTGAGATAGAAATTCACAATTTTTCCATGAAAAGCAGAACATTCTGCTGCAGATATATAAACTGCATATGCCAATAATTTGTGAATAGTTATTTGAAATGTGGTACCCCACAAATGGAGATAGGATCTAGTGCCAGTTGACGCATGAATCTATATTTCTCTAACTCTCTCGTTCTCGCTCTCGCTCTCCCTCTCCTTTTCTCTTTTTTCTTTCTCTCTCGTGCACTCACTCGCTCGTACACTCACTCGCTTGCGCGCTCACATCGCTCTCCTCTTTTTCTTTTCCCTTTGGCTGTCTTCCCCTTTGCCCTCCCTTTCGCTCTCAATTCCTATCTCTTCATCTCCACCCCCAGCCTCCAGCTTATGCCTCTATTTCTCTCTCCTGCAACCGTTTACCAGTTCTTCGTCCAAGCTCTAGATAGTGCTGTGGCCAAGAACTTTAGCTATGAATCACTGATTGCCATAATTGACTTCGGTTACTGCAAGTGTCACCCTTGTCTGACTACCATACAGGATGGTAAATTTCAATAACGTTTTTATTCTAGACACAATTTAAGATTCAAAAACACTGTACCAAATCAGTCAATTGTTCAATTGCGAAGCACAATAATATAACATAACATTGGATAAACTTCATTACACTTAAAAATAAGCACCAAGTTTCTCATAAAATTTGACAGTTGAATAGGATAGGCAAATATAAAAGGAAGACATAATTTGCAAACTTCCCATCAAGGAAGAGGGTTTTCAATACAAGGCAAAGAAAAATCTGATTTTGTTTAAAATGGAAGCTTGGACTGACTGATTCATTAGGGTTGACTGAGTAACTGCATATTAATTAATGATTTGTATTCAATACAGCAATCAATTGCTTAAATCCCTCTATATGCTGCATTGTACCAAAAAGGCCAGCACAAGTCAGAAAAAAGACAGAAGGTAAACCTCTATCCAAACTGAAATGCTTTATTGCCACCCAGTGCTTTGTTTTTTTCTCTACAGGCCGTATCCAACCACCTCCAAAAGCAATCATCAATCCGACTAGTGCTGTAGCTGGTGCGACATCCAGACCGGTATGTTCATTAGAGTTCAGTACAGAAAATATTCAGCTACTGTTGTGCATTCAATGTTACCAAAGAGGGCAAATTAACTGCAATTGCAGTAATTATACTGTAGAGTAAATTGTTTGAAGCTTTTAGTTACATATCGGTTCCCTTTTCATTAGAGCATTCCACCACGAGCTGGGGTTATCAGTGCACCAGCTAATGTACCTATCAAGCCAGCCACAGGAGCACCATTCTCAGAAGCTCAAAGCAAAATTCCAGAACTGTCAAAAGGTTAGTATTTATAAGCATGTCAAAGGAAAATTGTTTCTAGAGTTTTCCAAATTTCTACTATTCCTGTTTCTATTTTTTTTTAATATAGTTTCCATCCTTCCCTACACTAATCTATAGTGCATTGAACTTAGAAAATGTCTCAAGACACTTTACTGAGGTGGCAGATGGGGGTGGAGGAAGAGGAAACGATTAGGATCTGGAAACAAAACCGTGAAAAGAGCGATTAGGTGGGGTGACCAAAAATATGATCAAAAAGATGGTTTTACAAAAGGCTTTTGAAGACAGAAATAGTAACGATGTGGAGGAAATTAATGATCCAATATTAATCCAAAGACGTTACAGCCAGGGGCCGAGGCAAAGAGAGGAGGGAATGGACGAGTAAGAGAACCAAAAGATGTGAGAGGGGATATAAGGCTGGTGGAGGTTACACAGATTGGGTTGGATGGGGCTATAATTGAGCACAAAACAATGTGGTGCGCGATCTAGGCGATCAATTGGAGTTTATTTAAAATTGTTGGGCATCAAGAAGGACGTCAGAAGAATTGGGTTTTGAGGCCCAAAAAGATTTTGGGGTCGGAGCAATTAAGGAAGGCAAGGTGGTGTGCAGACTATTGTAAAAAGTGGGGGAAAACACTTTAGTTAAGGATAAGATGTGAAGTTTGAAGCTTAGCTGACAGTTGAATGGGATGGCAGGGATTTGCAGTCTGTCACATGTCAATTGAGGGACCAGAGAGGAGGATGAAATCAATAACAGGAATTGAGCATAAGCGCACACTTCCTTCATACTGTTTAATCATAACTGAAGAAGTAATAACCTTTATTGTCACAAGTCGGCTTACATTAACACTGCAATGAAGTTACTGTGAAAAGCCCCTAGTCGCCACATTCCGACACATGTTCGGGTACACAGAGGGAGAATTCAGAATGTCCAATTAACCTAACAGCACATCTTTCGGGAGTTGTGGGAGGAAACCGGAGCACCTGGAGGAAACCCACACGGACACGGGGAGAATGTGCAGACTCCACACACACTGACCCAAGCCGGGAATCGAACCTGGGACCCTGGCACTGTGAAGCAACAGTGCTACCCACTGTGCTACCATGCTGCCCCATGGGCTGGCAGAGATATAACATTGCAATCATGGGCCATAGCCCTTGATTGCAATGTTATGTTCAGCCAGCCCTTTTCCTTTCCCCCTCCATGACCCAATTGAAATCAATCCTAGTCATAAGCTTTGTGGATGCCCTTTTAAACAAAAAAATCCTTTTACAACTACAGTACTGTTTACCATCCTTGTTTTTATTCTTTATTTGAGTTTTTCTCTACATGTTGGGTGCAAAATATTAAAGGTTTGGGTTGACCATTCCTTTTGCTGCCAAGAAAAATACAGAAGGGAAGCAAGGGCATCACGGTAGCACAAGTGGTTAGCACTGTGGCTTCACAGTGCCAGAGTCACAGTCTCGATTCCCCGTCTGGGTCACTGTCTGTGCGGAGTCTGCACGTTCTCCCTGTGTCTGCGTGGGTTTCCTCCGGGTGCTCCGATTTCCTCCCACAGTCCAAAGACATGCAGGTTAGGTGGATTGGCCATGATAAATTGCCCTTAGCTTCCAAAAAAATGGTTAGATGGGGTTATTGTGTTACGGGGATAGGGTGGAAGTAAGGGTCGGTAAGTGGGCCGGTACAGACTCGATGGGCCGAATGGCCTCCTTCTGCAACAAGTATAAACTGGTGTAATCTGTCACCAGTAGGTATCCTGCAGGAGCAAAATACTGAAGATGTTGAAAGTCTGAAGTGAAATCGGTGTTGGCAAACTCACCAGGTCAGGTAGCATCTGTGGAAAGAGAAATGGAGTTAATGTTTCAAAGTACCTTTTGTCAGAAACTGCTGAAAGCTCATTCCCTGAGATATTACTTCTGTTTTTGTTTCCATTGATGCTGACGGACCGGGTCAGTATTTTCTGTTTTTTGTGTTAAAATATCATTCAGTATTAATTGTTCAGATTTACACATCTGACCTGCCACCAGTTTTTAAAAATCTGGTCAAATCTATGGAAAATGAGTGAGTGATTCTAGATTGGGGGCGTGATAACTTTTCTAAGACGTTTTTCACATTCCGAGGTATCCAATTTCCACTTTTCTGTAAATATTGAAATGTAGGCCAGGACTTTGTTGGGTTGAAGGGGAGCTTGCCACCATTCGGAGATCTATCGAGGCACCCCTGTCAGTTTTGTGGGGGGAGGTCCAACGAAACCAAGGACGTTTCAAGCACTTAACTGGCTTACCTCCGGTCTTTCCCATGATCGAGGTCCCTAGCAGTGGATGTTCTGCCTGCCAAGCTCCCCATGTTGCAATCCCTGCAGGTGGTCTGTTTATCAGGCACCGAGACCCTGACTATGAGAGACTTCCCCAGGAGGCCACTGGCACACACGACCGGGTTTGTTGGGTGACCTGAAGGTGCAGGAATGCTGTGTGGCCAGCATTTGATCATTAAGCCACCATTGTTGAGGTGGTTCAGGGGCAGTGAGCTCATTAATGAACCTAATCCTGCCATCAGACAGGAATCCCGTGTCAGCCCCTTCTACCCTCCTATTTAATCAACGGAAGTTTTGTCATGTGGAGGACTGAAGCAAGGCCTTTCCCGTGATTAGGTGGGGCTGGTCGCCATGTTTCCAACTGCACCATTGAATCCGGCCCATAGTTGAAAAACTTAGAGATTCAAAGGAAACTTAAATATAATTTTAAAATGTAAAGTAAGTTGGGGCAGCACGGTAGCATGGTGGTTAGCATAAATGCTTCACAGCTCCAGGGTCCCAGGTTCGGTTCCCGGCTGGGTCACTGTCTGTGCGGAGTCTGCATGTCCTCCCCGTGTGTGCGTGGGTTTCCTCCGGGTGCTCCGGTTTCCTCCCACAGTCCAAAGATGTGCGGGTTAGGTGGATTGGCCATGCTAAATTGCCCGTATTGTCCTAATAAAGTAAGGTTAAGGGGGGGGGGGTTGTTGGGTTACGGGTATAGGGTGGATACGTGGGTTTGAGTAGGGTGATCACTGCTCGGCACAACATCGAGGGCCGAAGGGCCTGTTCTGTGCTGTACTGTACTGTTCTATGTTCTATGTTCTAAATGTGGCCTAACTACATTTCTGTGTGTCAATTAGGTCCAATGCTCTTGCCAGAACCACTGAAGCCAAATGTTGCTGTTCACCTTCCACTGCAACCTCCTCCAATTAGTTCCCAGAAGCTACAGGAGCCGCTTAAATCTGTTGGTTTGAAACCTATTTCTCAGACGCCGCCCCCTTCTCTTGGCTTAGATCATCTAGCACCGCAGGCTCCACCCCGCAGCAAATCCGCCCAGAACCTGCCAACGGAACCTGTTACTGCAGAGCAGGTAAATTAGATTACTTTTCTGTATATGTAAAGAATCTATAATTGAAAATTTTGCTTAAAACATTCCGGCATTTTCTTTTCTGCCATCTTCCAGAATATGATCCAGCTTCCAAGTACTTTAGCACAACACACGAGGGCCAGCACGGTGTCAGGGTGGTTAACACTGCTGCCTCACAGCGCCAGGGACTGAGATTCAATTCAGGCCTTAGCTGACTGTCTGTCTGGAGTTTGTACGTTCTTCTATGTCTGCATGGGTTTCCTCCGGGTGCTCCAGTTTCCTCCCACAGTCTAAAGATGTGCAGGTTATGTGAATTGGCCATGCTAAATTGCCGCTTAGTCTCGGGGGATGAGCAGGTTAGATTATGGGTTACAGAGATAGGGTGGGGTAGACAGGGAAGTGGATATGTCTAGAGTGCTCTTTTTTTTTTTAAACATGTATTTTGTTACAAGCATATCAAAACAGGTTACAGTGAACAAACACGCTGGGAAACATGCTTCCCTACAACCAACTATACAGTCTGTTCAGATGTTTCCTCTTTTTCACCCCCGCCCTCCCTGCGACAAACAGCCTCTCAAACACGGGCACAAACATCCCCCACCTTTCCTCAAACCCCCCTGAAGAGCCCCTTAACTCATACTTTATCTTCTCTAATCGTAGGAAGGCAGAAAGTCACCCAACCAAGCCGCTATCCCTGGTGGCAATGCCGGCCGCTACTCCAGCAAAGTTCATGGCCGTGCAATCAGAGGCGAAGGCCAAGGCATCGGCCTTCCTCCTCCTCCATGAACTCCGGCTTCTCTGAGACCCCAAATATCGCCTCCAAAGGATCCGGGTCCACCTCCTCCTCCATCATCACTGACTAAGACTGCAAACACTTCCACCCAGAGCCTTCCCAACTTTTTTGCAACCCCAAAACATGTGCATGTGATTTGCTGGCCCCCGTCTACACCTCTCCCACTCATCTGCTACCCCCTGAAAGAACCCGCTCATTCTCACCCGAGTCATATGCACCCTGTGCACCACCTAAAACTGTATCAGCAACAGCACGGTGGTGCAGTGGGTTAGCCCTGTTGCCTCACGGCACCGAGGTCCGAGGTTTGATCCCGGCTCTGGGTCACTATCCGTGTGGAGTTTGTACATTCTCCCCGTGTTTGCGTGGGCTTCGCCCCCACAACCCAAAGATGTGCAGGTTAAGTGGATTGGCCACACTAAATTGCCCCTTAATTGGGAAAAATTAATTGGGTATGTACTCTAAATGTTTTTTTTTAAAATAAATAAATATTCTGTGTATCAGGCTCATCCTTGCACATGAGGAGGTCCCGTTTACCCCATGCAGTGCCTCACTCCATGCTCCCCAATTGATCTCCCCTCCCAACTCCGCTTCCCATTTCTCTTTGATCTTCACCACCCGCTCACCTCCCTGCTCCCCCAGCCACTTGTATACATCCCCAATTCTTCCCTCCAATTCCACATCAGTCGCTCCAGGGGGTGTATCCCGGCAACCTCAGGAACCCCCTCCAGACCTTGCGCGAAAAGTCCCTAACCTGCAGATATCTGAACTCACTCCCCCTTGGCAGCTCTACCCTCTCCTTTAGCTCCTCCGGGTTGGCGAACCCTTCTTCCAAATACAGATTCCTCAACTTGACCAGCCCCACTTCCCTCCACCTGTATACAGTATCCATCCATTCTCTCTCCCCCCCCCCCCCCCCCCCCCCCCCCCCCCCCCCCCCGGGCTCAAACTCATGATTCTCACACAGCGGCGTTAGCACCGACATCCCTTCCACCCTAAAATGCCTCCTCAACTGATTCCATATCTTCACTGTGAACTGCACCACCAGGCTCCTTGAATACCTACTCGGAGCCATTGGCAACGTTGCCGTCACCATAGCCCTCAAACTAACCCCTTGTATGATTTCTCCTCCATCCTAACCCACTCTACCCCTTCTCTTCCCAACACCGCTGCACTTTGTCCATATTTGCAGCCCAATAATAATGAAGTAAGTTCGACAACGCCAAACCACACTCCCCCCGCTTAGAGTGCTCTTTCGAAGGGGAGGTGCAACTTGATGTGCCAAATGGCTTCCTTCTGCTCTGTAGGGATTCTATGATCTGAAATAGGGATTTTATGAATAGCTGGTGAACTAATTGTTCTCTGATTTACTGCAAACTAATTTAGTGAACAGAACATCTTCCTAATCCAGTACTATAGCATTTAAACATGTAGGCCAACCTGAGTCATCTTACCCTCCATTTCGCCCCCATATGTTATTGGACATGTGCATGGTCCACAGGGACAGGGTGAGCAGCAAGCAAGCTTGACCACGCTGGTATAAGACATGTCCATTTTAATACCTGGGTCTCATTCATCTACCTATTGAATGTTGCAGTCTGTGAATTGGGCAATAAGTACCATATTTCTGGTTAATAGACAGGAGCAAGATATTGGATAGCCACTGTGGACTGGTGGGATGGTGGACCCCGGATAGGGGGATATCTCCGGTTTTCTTGCAGAGAATGGCCCCTAAGGAAATTGCAATAAAAATTAAAAGTGCTCATTCTCTTGGACCTCCGTTATGCTTGTTTCACTGCCATGTCTAGCATTGTGCTTAACTTAAATATTTCATAGTTTAAATCGTGTTGGATCCCCAATTAAATCATTAGGTATAAACTTTAACATAAATGCAAGCATTGCTGCTTGTTGCTAAAATCTGGGAGCTAAATTGCTACTGGGAGGGGCATCGGGGAAATGGAGAAGTAAGTACATTCTATCTGTTTTAACGATGCTTGTCACATTCTTGTATACAGTGGTTAAAATTGGGGCTACTTGGTCAGTCCCACAGCTGGGTCCACCAAAGTTGTTTCTTTAGCACCTGCCTAATATTCTGTTCAAAAACAAAGTGCTGCAAATTCCGGTAACCTGAAATAAAAAAAGAAAATGCTGGAAATACTCAGCAGATCAGGCAATGTCTAAGGAGAGAAACAGAGGTAGGCCAGGATTTCATAGCCCCTCCTGTCCAACTGGATATTGCGGTCCCATCGAAGTAAATGGCAATTTAAATGGCCCACCGCATCAACCAGGAGGGGAAAGAGACATGCCATGGCAGGGCTGTAAAATCCTGGCCATAACATTTCAGACTGATGACCCTTCAACAAAAATATTTTCATTATTCTGTTATGTTTGCTTTTATCTGGTTTTACACAAGTATCTTTTTAAGACGACTTAATAAACTTGTTCTCAAATTAGTACTATGACGTGAATCCATTATATTTGTGATTGCAAGCTTCATTTTTGTGGGTATAGTACAACAGTCTTCCACATGGAATAAGAGGACTTGCATATATAAAACTGAAATATAAACAATCAAATGCTGGAAATATCCAGCAGGTCAAGCAGCATCTATAGATGTGGAGATGCCGGCGTTGGACTGGGGTGAGCACAGTGAGAAGTCTTACAACACCAGGTTAAAGTCCAACATGTTTGTTTCAAACACTAGCTTTCAGAGCACTGCACCTTCCTCCTTCACCTTTAGAATTTAGAACAGTACAGCACAGAACAGGCCCTTCGGCCCTCGACGTTGTGCCGAGCAATGATCACCCTACTCAAACTCACATATCCACCCTATACCCCCAACCCAACAACTTCCCTCTTAACCTTACTTTTTAGGACACTACGGGCAATTTAGCATGGCCAATCCACCTAACCCGCACATCTTTGGACTGTGGGAGGAAACCGGAGCACCCGGAGGAAACCCACGCACACACGGGGAGGACGTGCAGACTCCACACAGACAGTGACCCAGCCGGGAACCAAACCTGGGACCCTGGAGCTGTGAAGCATTGATGCTAACCACTATGCTACCGTGCTTCCCTGAGGAAGGAGCAGTGCTCCGAAAGCTAGTGTTTAAAACAAACATGTTGGACTTTAACCTAGCATCTATAGAGAGAAAGCAGTTACGAATGGCCTTGCATCAGGACCACAAAAAATTAGACACTTAATGGATTTTTAGAAAGTGAAAGAAGGGAGGGAAGGAAAAGAACAGAAAGGATGGTCTGTGATGAGGTTCAAGACAGGAGAGATTAAATGACAGAAGAGTTGGTGCAGGACAAAAGTGGTAATGGGACAAGTAAAGAAACAAAGGTGTGTCTGGATTATAGAATGATGAACAGCTACTGTCCGAAAGCAAAAATAACAGAAATTAGACTAAAACTGAAGCCTGTAAAGAATATGGAAACAAAATGAAAGAGATTGCAGTCTGAAATTGTTTATTTCATGTTAAATTCAGAAATGTAAAATGGAAGCCTTGTGTAAAATGTTTTTTCATATTCTCATTAGTTTCTTTCATTTTTTAAATCTCTGCATTTCAAGTGCTATTCCTTTTTCCCTAATAAGCTGGTCAGCTAACCTGCCCCAAACCTTTTTCAGTCCAGCTTTGGTAAAGATCATTGTGTGTTCCTTTACTTTTGTGTCTTGTACCTTTTTAAGATGTCAACTGATTAGCCTCAACTGGGATTAAATCATCATCATGTAGGAAATTATAGCTGTTAGTGCATGTACCAATTTTCCTGATGTCTGCCATTTGGCAGTCAATCATGGAATCGCGTTTTTTATTTCCTCAATGACTTAGCAATTTTGCACAATGAGTAGCTGAGCTATATGAACTAGTTAGCTCTGAAACTTGATCCTTTATTGTTCCTGAATTGGTTAATCTAAGATAGAGCAACAGGGCAGCACGGTAGCCTTGTGATTGCACAATTGCTTCACAGCACCAGGGACCCAGGTTCGATTCCGGCTTGGATCACTGTCTGTGTCGAGTCTGCACATCCTCCCCGTGTGTGCGTGGGTTTCCTCCGGGTGCTCCAGTTTCCTCCCACAGTCCAAAGATGTGCAGGTTAGGTGGATTGCCCATGATAAATTGCCCTTAGTGTCCAAGATTGCCCTTAGTGTTGGGTGGGGTTACTGGGTTATGGGGATAAGGTGGAGATGTTGACCTTGGGTAGGGTGCTCTTTCCAAGAGCTGGTGCAAACTCGATGGGCCGAATGGCCTCCTTCTGCACTGTAAATTCTATGATTGATAACAGCAGTACAATTTGCACCATTATACTTGGGTCAGAGGGAAGGATTGGTCACTGTTCCAACTTCTGGTTGCTGCTATTCAGAGGCCTTTTCTGGAAATGGGTATGTGTACACATCAGTGAGGTCAGAACTGGGCTCTTTGAGAACAGCCCTCAAAGGTTTTTTTTTGATGCACGCTGTTGCTGGTCAGGCTTGGAAAATAGCCATTTGAGCAGGATGCAATAGAGCACCTGGCACATTAAAAAACGACTCTTGCAAGAAGTTGTTAATACCTTCATGGAAGCGGGGACTGGAAAAGTAAAACAAGTAGTAAAAATTATTGGGGAAAATATCCATTGTAACATTAAAAAACAGATTTATATTTTTACAATTTATTATACCTGGGAATTTTCACAGTGCTTTCATTTAAAATTTATTAACATTTAAATTTTAAATGTGCTCATCTAATGACCAACCAGTGACTTAAGTATTGTAAAGGAGTTAAAAGTCTCTTTGGGCTTAAAGTGGCATTGGGATGATGCACTTGTTCATAGAAAAGGGGAACAAAACCAGTGGTTTACTTAGTAATCACCATCATGGTATATTTTGCCACTGAGAATGGTTGATGTTGAGACCATTGCATAATTTATGAGAAAAATGGCCCAATGCTTCTGTGTTCCATAAAAGTCTTCTCCCACCTTAACTTAATATCAACATATCTGTCTCCTTTCTCTTTCATGTGCTTAACTAACTTTCCCTTAAATGCATTCCATGTGTTGGAAAATTTATCCTTGTTGAATTTATTAGCGATTAACTTGTACTGATGGCCCCTAGGTTTGCACTCCACTAAACATCATCCCCACATCTAATCTATTGTACCCTTAAATGACTTTGTTAGCTTGTATTGCTACATTTAAAGATTTGTGGACCTGTACTCCTTGACTCGTTTGTGTTTCTATCCCATTTAAACTCTCTTCCGAAAAGTAGGTGGCCTCCTTTTTTCTCCTATCAAAATGTATATCACATTTACCTGCAATAAAATATATTCATACTTTATATCAATTGTTTTACATCTGTTTCACATATGTACATAATGTACACCATTGTGATCTTAAATAGAGATCCATTTTGGCCTATGTTGTAAATATTCAATTTGGAACAATTGAATTAAAGAAGGAAACTTGTCTTTGAGCAGTTGCTGTCCAGTAGCTAATAACCTTCTATTTATTGTTTTCCTCTTTCTGATATTTACTGTCTCTTTCTCACAAGCAGGAACAACCATCAGGGTGAAAGGTATTGAATTAATTTACAATTTCTATATGGTTCCATTTTTTTTCACTATTTTGATGTATGAACGTGCAAAGTCTCATACATCACCAATTTTGCCAGTCTTGTGAAATGCACTTTTCTTCATTTTGCAAACTATTTACCATAGCCTTTTACATTTTATTTTATTTATTATGTATGTTACACATAGTTATAAAGCTCATTGTATTCAGTTTACACACAGCTGTAAAAAAAGATTCATAAACATTTTTCCAGGAGGAAGAAAAGTGGTGTATTGCTACTCAGGTTTTCATTGAAGCTTGGTTGAAATATATCTCTGGTTAACAATTCCCACATGGACTTGGCTTTCTGATTGTCGTAGCAATAAATCAGTTTTAATGGAATGGCATTGAATAATGGTCCTTCACTCCTAAATTTTATAATGTTTCCAACTTTGAGATTATAAAGCTGCATTGCTTGCCAAAGAATATCTATTTCCAAAATGATCAAGATTCTAATACAATTTCGTTCTTTCTTGAATCGTATGGTGACAAGTGCATAATTTTCTGGCTCTCCAATCAAAAATATTATGTTCTAATTGTTAGTTAAAAGTATGAGCAGCCCAGAAATAAATGTATCTCGTTAAATGCAATTCAGCATTCATTTCAACAGCACAAAGTAGACGAACATGACATTTCGGGATTTTTTTTCCCAAATTGTATATTACTCCCACTTGATTGCTTCCTAACCATAAGACATTTGCCTGGAACTCCTATCCACTGATATCTTGATAAGTGGAAAGTTGGGACATTAGTTTAACTAATTTTATTCTCTACTGATTAATAGGGACAAATTTGAGATCCAACTTGCATTAATACAAACCAATGAACATTTTATAACTGAGTATCTTCTATACACCTTTTCAATCACTGCTGGAATAGTCATCTTGTTGCATTTCATAGTTTTGTTTCTTATAAGATATCACCAAAAGCTTTCCTGAAAATCTTGAAATGCTTGATAGGCAGAATCTTTCTGTGCTTTTAAATCTGTACTTTTGCTTTTCCACTTCTTGGACCAAGATTTCTGTCCTCTCTCAGGCTGCCAGGATACAGCCTCCCATGTGTGCTAATGATTTCCAATCTGATCGAAACTGCGTGTTTCAGTTTACTCTGCAGTTGGTATTTGTGTACTGCGTAGTTATGGTGCTTAATTTCAGCATTATTTCATATCATCATGGGGGAGGGTATTTAAGTGGAAAGATAGTGACACCACTTTTTTTTATCAAAATGAGACAGACGAGACTAAAACTGACCAAAAGAATACTGGATGGAACCCACAAATGTAAATGACTACACAGATGAAGGAGAACGGTGTAGATTTCCACTTCTCTCATTATTTGATTTGCTAAAAACAACAGCTTGCATTTATTCAGCAGGCTTTGTGAAATAAAATGTCCCAATGTGCAACACTGGGGCATAATCAAACAAAATCTGTCACTGAGCCACTGATGAAGACATTCAGACAGGTGATCAAAAACTTGGTCAAGGAGGCGGATTTTACAAAGCATCTTAAAGGAATTCACTCCACTAATTCCTGGAATGAATGGCTTATCCTGAAGAAAGGTTGAACAGGTTATATAGTTATACGGGTTATAATGACCTATACCCATTTGAGTTTAGAGTGGTAGATGACCCTATTGAAACAAATGATACCCTGAGGGAACTTGGTAGGGCGGATACTGAGGATTTTTGCTTTAACGGAGAGAGACTAGAACTAGGGGACACAGTTTAAAAATAAGAGATTGCCCTTTTAAAACGAAGATGAGGAGACGGGAGTTGAGACCACAGGCAGATCAGCCAGGCGGAGCAGGCTCAAAGGGCTAAATGGCCTGCTCCTGAGTCCTATGTTCCTAGGAATTCCAGAGCTTAAGGCCTAGCTAAGTGAAGACATGTATGCCAGTGGTGTATTATTTGAAATCAGAAGTGCAAAATAACCCAGAGATGGAAATGCATAGAAATCTTGGAGGGTTGTAGGACTGGAGGATGTTAAAGATATGGGGAAGGTGAGGCTCTGGTGGGATTTAGAAATGATGAGAATTTGTGATTCTAGGCTTGGTGACCCAGTCAATATAGATCACTGATACCGGTATGGTGGATAAATGGAACTAGATGAGACATGAGTTTGGGATGAGCTTATGGAGAGTGCAAAATAGAGGGCCAACCAGGAGAACATTAAAATATGCTTGAGATAACAAAGGCAGCGATGATGATTTCAGCAGGAGATGAGCTGAGACGCGGTGGAGACATAAAAGTAGGTGGTCTTCATGATGAAGAGTGCTTTGGGGGTCGTAAGCTCAGCTCGGTTAAATAGGACATCAAAGTTGCAAACTATCTGATTTAGCTTCAGCTTCAGACAAAGGCCAGGAAGAAGAATGGTTCGATTTTGCTGCAAGGGCTGAAGTTCTTGACTTAATTCTTCCAGGTGCTCAATTGGAAGACATTTTTGCTGATTCAATGCCGGATGTTGGAAAGTGACAAATCTGAGACAGTGTAGGAGTTGAGAGGTGATGCTGAGATAGGTGGGTGTCAGCAGAGTACATGCAGAACCTGATGTGTTTTTGGATGAT
Organism: Scyliorhinus canicula; assembly: GCF_902713615.1. Lineage (NCBI taxonomy): Eukaryota > Metazoa > Chordata > Chondrichthyes > Carcharhiniformes > Scyliorhinidae > Scyliorhinus > Scyliorhinus canicula. The sequence continues at coordinate 30,044,636 of NC_052152.1, forward strand.
ATTCCAAAGTTCCATGATATCTATGTAGCTGAGAAATAGTGGATGCCAGGCATGGATCCATGAGGAGCTCTAGAAGTAATGGTGCCAGAACCAGAGGGAAGAAATTGCTGGCAGTTCTCTGACTGCAACTGGATAGATAGGAAAGGAACCACTTGCGGGCTGTCCCGCTCATCTGGACAACTGAGGAATAATGCCAAATGCATTAGATCAAAAATAATGACTGTAGTTCAGTATAGCCACATAAGAGGAATACAAGATGATAAAAGGTATGAAAAATGTAGAAATGGAGCCGATGCTTCCTCTTGTGGGGCATGCTAGAATGAGAGTTTATAGTCTTTAGGATAAGAGGTAACAAATTTAAAACAGTTCTCCCAAAGGGTTATGAATCTGTGGAATTCGCTACCTCCATGCGGTGGATGCTGGAACAGTATAAGTAAATTTGAGGAGGAGTTAAATTTTTAATTGGTAATGGATTGAAGGGTTGTGGAGAACAAGCAGGGTGGCGGAGTTAAGGACATGATCTAATGGCGGAGCAGACTCCATGGGCCAAATGGCCTAATTCTGCTACTATATCTAATGAATTTATGAACTTTTCGGATGCGACTGTAGTTTCAATGGAAGGTGGGTCAGGGTTGGAGGAATGGTGATGGTAGTTTGAAAAGCAGAGGATAATGGCTGAGTCAAAGGGAACAGTTATCAATATATGCTAATGTGGGGTTCAGGAAGGGCAGTTTGATGAGCAGCAGTTTGGTGAGAACTGGGTCGAGTGAACAAAAGGCAGGTCTCATGGACAAGATGAGGTTGAAGAGGGCAGGAGGAGATGGCGAAAGAGACAGGTACAGAGGGAAATCTTAGGGGGTTAGGGGCAGTGAAGCAGCATAGCAGTTAAATGAATGGCCTCAATCTTGATGACGAAAGAGGTCCAAAGGCTCCTCAGAATTGCTGGAGTTTGAGGCTGGAAGGGGCATAGGAAGAGGGATTTAAGAAGATGCATTTGTAGCGGAGAAGCTGGGGTTAATCAAAGTGATCATAGAGTGGCGAGAGGAGAACAAAGTCCACTGGGATGGGGCGGCATGTGACGCAGTGGATAGCACTGGGACTGCGGCGCTGAGGACCCGGGTTCGAGTCCCGGCCCGGGTCACTGTCCGTGTGGAGTTTGCACATTCTCCCCATTTCTGCATGGGTTTCACCCCCACAACCCAAAGATGTGCAGGGTAGGTGGATTGGCCATGCTAAATTTCCCCTTAATTGGAAAAATTAATTGGGTACTCTAAATTTATTTTTAAAAATCCACTGGGACTTTGTGATGCAGCCAGGTTTGACAACAAACATTTATAGTGGACATCAAGTTCAGCCATTTAACTCTTTGTCCCTTGGATTTATGGGAGTATAAATGGTGACTGTACTAGATAGAGTAACCAGGTTGATGCAAGTTATAGATTTAATGGAGACTAGGTGTCATATATGGAGGTCAGGATGCAATTGAGCAGATTAGTAGCTTCAGAAGTGTTTTGGTAAATGGAGGACCAAAATGCACTGCATGTGGCCTGGGAGCAGAGTTCCGTCTGGGCTCAGACACAGAAGTAGTGGATTAGGAGGGTAAGGATCAAGTAAGTGATAAGATTGCCTTATCTGTGGAGAGATCACTTGAGGTTGCAAGGTTGAGTGGGGTGGTTGTGAATATGGGTTGGTGAATTTCTATAGGGGACTAATGGCTATGGAGAAATTCTGGCTGAATAAGTGCAGAAGAGAGATAATGCGATGAAAGGAAAACTTGTTCAGTGCAGAGATTGAAGAAAGAAAGAAGCGAAGTTGGCTCTAAAGCTTGCTGTGGTGCTTTGCTGGACAGAAGGGAGCGTGGCATTTATAAGGAGAGGTGAGTGAGGTGGAACAAGTAGTTAATTGCAGATATGATTTTGTTTCTCACGTAACATTTTGTTTTTTGTGTTTTTCTTCCAGCTAAAAGCCAGTATCAATGGATTTAACAATGGAGGACCACTTAACATTGACCCTTTTGCTGATCTTTCACTTGACCAGCTTGCTGACCCTTGGACAAAGACTCCGTTATCAAGTGGAAGCATTAGGTTGCAGCCTGCGTATGCCCATGTATCTCCTACTTTGTGCCAGCAACAATCCATCCAGCCCTTTCCATCAGCACAAACTAATTGCAAGCCATTTGTCCCCCCCATTCCTCCCCGAAGTAAATCACAGGAGAGTTTCCAAGTCTCTCCTCCTACTTTGAATTTCCTGTCTGATGGCAATGCCTCCAACATGAACCCTTTCACTAGAAAAACTGGTTACAATCCATTCAGGACCGATGCTCAAAACCCTGCTCAAAGGCATGCTGTTACATCACCACTAGCTGTGCAAACCAGCAGCAGTAATCCTGTCTTTTCCACTAACTCACTGACTGCTCGAGCTGGAATTGGCGAAGCTGCATTTTCGTCAAATCCATTTACAGGCAACAATATCTTTCAAAGTAAGCCTGCTGCAAATGATACAATGCAAACCAGTGGGTGGGTGACTTTTGAGGATAATGATTTTAGTATAAAAGGAACTCTGTCAACAAGTGCAAAACAAATTGACAACCTGGACCCTTGGAATGACAATGTCAGCAGTTTATCATTGCAGAACACACACAAATTATTTCCAAGTACAGATTTTGGGGTTAATGATGACTGGAATACAAGTAACACAACAACTGGTGCATCTGTACATGTACCAACTCGAAGAGCGCCACCTCCTGTACCTTTGAGATCAAATGCTGTCATTCCAATCCTGCCGTTCAACTCCGAAGCACCTGCTTCTTTTTCAAAACAGGAATTCACCGAAAGATGAGATGTGTCGCAACAAGGCGTGAAGGCTAATTTAAGAAAAACTTGTCATTTGAATTATCTGTCGGGGCTTTACATGTGCAATATGTTGTGTTTAAAATGTCATACACTTGGCATCTCTTGTACAAGAAGTTCAGCTTTGCTGTTAAACATTGGTAATGATTTGGTAATGATTTTGTATAGTCAGCAAATTATTTACAGTATTTTATTGAGGGTACAGATTCAAAATCTACCATTTCCTGGAAGTGATATCAACCAATCCATGGTCACTTGGGAATTGAGCTCTTGCAAGATGCAGTTAAAATGATGTGCAAGGAAAAGCAGTAATGATGTGGATTACGTGACAACCTATTTTATTGAAAATGCAAAATTACGCTGGCTAAAGCAACACTTTTTCTCTGAACTGTCCAGGATATCTTTGTTCAAATCTGATTTGCTATAAGTTGCAATTTAAGTAATCTGCGTTAAACTTGGTGATAGTCTAATTGTTCTCTGAATATTTGCCTAATTTTCACCCTTTGTAACAGGAATTGGCTTAAATTATCCAATTCTGTATTCTTAGAGCAAAACTGCCACGCTTTTAATTCCTTTAAATAAAATCTGAGATTTGAGCTCGCATTTACCAGTACATGTAGCCATCCAGCATATGAAATAATTTTCTTTTCTTATTTGTTCTTATCTTTGTTTACCGTCACACACTGCTCCTTTTAAAGTTTGGAGCTGGTTTTATACTAATGAATAGATAAGAGCCATGCTGTTCAATGAGCACAAAACTACTCAGCTGATGAATGTACAGTTGTTTGACCTTCAGCGAGCTGTGGTCATAACTCTTCCAATGAAATCAAAGTTTCACTTTGGTGGCTGTGGACATACAGCAGCACTATTGACACAAGCTGGGTTGTATTTGTTGCCATCAAGTCTAATGACCACTATGGGATGCATTAAGTTTGATAGTGCACGATCCTTTGAGGACTGTGGCCTGAGTTCCATTGATGAAATGGGTGTGTATTCACTTTGACTACAAGTGTCTTTACAGAAATAAATTTGGGTAATGTCTACCCAATTCCTAGAAGTTATAGTACAACGCAATGATAGGTACAGTATTAAATTAGCATTGTTGCTGGGGAGTGGCTGTACAAATAATGGTGGTTCTTTCTAATTTGACCATGGCACATTTTTGGGGCAAATTGGAGGGATCACCTAAACTGTGCTGAACCTGACTTGGGGACTTGACACTGCATCCCTGAAACTTGGTGACATTTTATTCCAAAGCATTGATAACCCCTGTCTTAATGAGCACCAGAACCATTCCCTGTATACTACCCTGATCCAGAAGAATTATTTCTTGAAAGAAAACGACTGGTTAATAATTGTACCTCATTCATTAGCAGATGGATCTGGTTAATAGGACACAAACTCCCAATCAATCAACACCGTAATTTAAATACACATTACATTACTTTTCACTTATTGACCTACTTGCATTAACATTGTACATCCCCCAGCAACAAACCTTATTCTCACCTAAAGTTAGCTGCATCTCTTCCTAAAACCCAAGCTTTCATTCAAGAAAATTAAAACTTACACACTGTTAACCATCGATTTTGCCTGGTTTAGAAGGAGAAGGCTACTGTGTAATATTGCCCCTAATTCGGTAACTCTTAACGTGTTATCACAAATGAAGCCATTTTCATTCCCAGCACCAGCATCCTTCATGTTGATAAGCATCCTTCATGTTTATAAGCACACTTAGCAACCCCCCCCCCCCCAACAAATGTCCTAACTACAAATTAGTTTTATTTTATATATAATATATAGCCATTTATATAACGTATTCATATCTGCTGAAGATTCACTGTTGGGTCAAAGTTTGATTTCTAGAAATATCAATTTCATAAAATATGCATGTATCTATATAAACCAAGGTCATACTCGCAAGTTGTGGAACAAGGCTACCGAATAAGAGACCAGAATCTGTCTTATCAGTAAAAACAATAATTGTTCCAAATTGCCCTCCAAATATTACCAAAGCCCAGACATTTGATTTTAAAAAAATACAGTACTGCATTCTTCTGTTGGTTTGACACAATGTGAAAGCTTGTTTGTTGTAAGCCCTTTGCTGCAATCGTGTATTAATGCATTGAACTGTCTGTCACAGCCCACATATTTGTGTTCAGTTGCAGTAAATAAAAATTATCAAATTGCCAAAAGCACTCTATTGAAAATTGTGGATCAGAAAACAGGTAGGCAATTATTTTGGTCCATTTCAAAACTGTCCTCTATTACCGTGTTTTTATTGAGCCAGCTACATATTCCTGAACTGCATAAATATGTGAAAATGGATTGGTCCTTTCATAGGAAAATGTGACCAAATATGCTGAAACATTAAAGCAACATCTTGCAGCCTTGCTGTAGTTAGTGCATTGGCTAAATTCTCACTACTGATATCCAAAGTAAGGCATTATTATAATGCTTTTGCTGCTGCTCTTTTTTGCCTGTGGTTCAATGGGAAATTACTGTTTAAAAATTCCTTTTCTGTCACATTTCAACTAATGCACTTACACTTGCATTCATGCAAGTGTATTACACTTCATTTTAATATCCAATTCTAAATTGTTCAGTGTGGAAATATGGTGTTGCTGGTATGCACATTTCCAGTTTGTAACTGTTGAGCTTTCCGCTGACTTCTGTAGCTTACGAAGGACTGCAACAAATATGTAATTTGCAACACCTCAAACAATGTATACAAAGTCCTAACTGCAATGTGTCACTGTGGTAACTTGGCTGTTTACGTTTTTTATAGGTCTCCTGATCTTAAAATGTTTATCAATGTGTATCCATAATCTTACAAATTAAGCTTGATATACTATATTCAGTGGACATGTCTTAATCTTTTCCTGACGACTGCAGTATTAAGACTAATGTTTGCATAATAAATTGTACATATCCTGTGATGTCCGAGTTGTATCTTAATTCAATAAACATAGCTGTGTCCTGTAAATGTATTTTCATAGCATAGTAGTATATTTTTTTCTCTTTTTAAGGACAACAAAGCATCTAAGCTTTGCTGTGGTTGAGTGAGCTCACAAAACAGGAGAACTTGCAGTCGTGTAGCTTACGATATGCTGTCTATTAGATATACAGATTCAGGCTGGAAGTGTCTCAGTCCCAAGAGGTTGGCTTGAATGCTAGGAGGAAGGTAGGATGGGGGAATATTGATGTTTAGGCTGCAGTGGCCCAATTGTGGGCAGATTGGGTGTACTGTATGCAGGCAGCTCATCAGTCCTTTCATGCTCTCCCCAATTTCCCCAAAACCAGAGCTGCATGAATCCGTGAGCTGTGGGTCAGAGCTGTGGCCACAGACCATCCTGCAAAAAAGATTCTGTCCTCAACTGGCAGATGTGGCCAGTTTATGCATCAAGAATAAAGAAGGCTTCAGAGGGCGCTTCAATATGCAGCCCTTGTGGTTTCCTTCTGTAGGGACAATGCCCACTTCTGCCAGTAGGGCTGCCATCTTTCCAAGGCTGAAGGTACTCTGAAAACCACCTATCATCCTTAATGTGACAATCTTCTAGGGGGGGGGGGGGGGGGCGGGGGAGTGGATTAGATTAGGAGACCGCCTCCAAAAAGATTGTGTCAATATGCATTGCCAACAAGTGCAAGGTCAGGACCTGTAAATAACCCTGACAGCCTCTCTGAGCACTGCTCCATGCTAGATCTTCCTTTGGACAGAATCACAGTTGCAAGCCACTTGATTGCAGCAACAATTATTCAAGAAAGCCCATCATTTTCTCAAGACAACTAGAATTGAACAATAAACATGTTCAGAAGCTACAAACTTTTTTGAAGTTTGAGATGTCCAATACTATATAATATTTGTCATCAACTGATGAAATGAAATGAATGATGAAAATGAAATGAAAATCGCTTATTGTCACGAGTAGGCCTCAATGAAGTTACTGTGAATAGCCCCTAGTCGCCACATTCCGGCGCCTGTCCGGGGAGGCTGGTACGGGAATCGAACCGTGCTGCTGGCCTGCTTGGTCTGCTTTAAAAGCCAGCGATTTAGCTGTGAGCTAAACCAGCCCCATTAATTAGGATGTGGGACTTCATCAAAAAGATGTACGTAGCATGAGATAGACTTGTGTTCAAGATTGGAACCCGGAGCAGTCAGTGTAAATGGGAAACCCCTCTCCTTGCAAACAGTTCCCCTTCTCATTACTGAACTTTCTCAAAGCTTGGGGCCTGAATGTGAAATGTGAACGAAACCTTTTCCAGTGAATACCTGAAACATGCTGTTTCTATTCATATCATATCTGCAACAGCTTAACCTTCATTATAACTTAGTTATTAAATGAAACTGAAGGGGTACTGCTGCGCACAGTTTCAAAGGATTGTATCTAAGCAATAATTAACACCCATCAGAGCGTCGATGTCAATACAAAATAAATTGGGATGAGTGCATTTAACAGTGCAGCAATATCCCTTTTTGATTCTTCAGAATCCACAATGCTTCATTTGGCACCCACTGTCATATGCTGCAGCTCCCAATTATCAAGATTATAACAGTTGCGCTGGATCCCCAGATACTAATAAACATTATTTTTGGAAAAGGATTCTTTACAATTCCTTGTGTAACCAAAACTATCCCTTTACTATATCACGGAATGTGGAGACATTGAACAGGATGCATTGCAGTGGACAAACTTGTCGCGCTCTTTTGTGGGAGACAGATCCAGCAGGTTTTGCATCTGCCTTTATGCAGAATTAGAAACTGTCATGAGATCATCAAAATTGGTGCAAGAATAAAGCATTCTGGCCACAGAGCTGGCTCTGCCACTCTATAAGATAATGGCTAACCTAACTCCACTTTCCTGCCTGTAACCTTTTGATACCCATGTTGACCAAAAACTTGGCTAATTCAATGACCCAGCCTCCACTACCCTGGGATAGAGAATTTAACAGGCCTCTGACAGAAGAACCTTCTCCAACTCTGTCTTTAGTGGGAGACCCTTCATTTTTAAATGGTATCCCCTAGTTCTAGATTCCTTCAGGAGAAAAAGCATACTGTGCATATACGCTGCTGAGCCCCTTCACAATCTTAAGATTGTTTCAATAAGGTGTCATGGGAATGTCACTTAAAGAAATGTTTGTCTTCTCAAGTGGCTGCAGTGATGTCATTGTGTGGGTGGAGCTGGGCTTTGACTCTGCTTTTTACTTTCATTTTGAGCTGGAAGCTGTTTTTGGCTCTCAGTTTTCAGTTAGGGAGCTGCATTCAATCCAAGGAGGTGTATTTTGGTCTCTGCATGCTAAAGAATGTCTCAAGATCATTTAATGATTTCAAAGAAATACCTGTTTCTGTAAGGAATGCAAACCAACTGTCTTTGTTAAAAAGGGTTTTTGACTTATGGATGTTGTTAGGAAAGTTACTAAGGGTTACCTCGAGTACTGTATCTTTGGGGGGTATCAGTGTTGGTAGTTGCTAAGATTTGTACTGTGTGTTTATAAAATGTTAACTGGATTCATAGAATAAACATTGTTTTTAAAAATACTTTAGATCTCTGTTGCATCACACCTGTAAAGTGGGCCCTTGTGTTCCCCATAACCAAAATCTATTAAAGGTTGTGGGGCAGGTGAACTCCATGATATACTTTGGTGTTCTCTAAATCATAGCCCATAATAAAGGTCACCTCTTACTCTAACTCCAATGATTTTAGGCCTAACCTACATACGAACATAGAACAGTACAGCACAGAACAGGCCCTTCGGCCCTCGATGTTGTGCCGAGCAATGATCACCCTACTCAAACCCACGTATCCACCCTATACCCGTAACCCAACAACCCCCCCCCCCTTTAACCTTACTTATTAAGGACACTACGGGCAATTTAGCATGGCCAATCCAAATTAAAAGCAGGTGTAAACCAAAAGATCCTTGGAGCCTGCTCCACGATTTGGTAAGATCATGGCTGATCTGATTGTAGCTTCTACTTTCCTGTCTGCCCCCGATACCATTTAACTCTGTTGGTCAAGAATCTATAGAACTCGGCCTAATAAATATTCAATGACCATGCCTCCACTGCTCTCTGCAGAAAATAATTCCATAGATTAATGACCCTCTGAGAGAAAATTTTCTTAATCTCCGTTTCAACTGGGAGACTTTTGAAATCTGTACCTAGTTCTATTTCACATTTTCACAGTAACTTCATTGCAGTGTTAATGTAAGCCTACTTGTGACACTAAAAGATTTATTATTATAGTTTCTCCCATAAGGGGAAACATCCTTTCTCTTATAAACTCCAATGGATGCAAGCCCAGACTTTCCTCAGACAACCTTTTTATCCCAGGAGTCAGTCAGTCAAATGAACCTTCTCTGCACTGCTAATTCGATTATGTCCTTTCGTAAATAAGGAGAGCATAAATATACACAGATACTCCAGATGTGGGCTTGCCAATCCTCTGTACAACTGTAGCAAAGCTTCCCTATTTTTTTATTCTGTTCCCCTTGAATAAATGATAACATTCCATTTGCCTTCCTAATCACTTGCTCTACCTGCATTTGTGATGTGTTTTAGGACATCTGGGTCCCTCAGAACCTCAAAGTTCTGTAATCTCCATTTAAAAATAAGCTGTTTTTCTATTCCAGCCGAGTTGGAAAAGTTCACATTTTCCTACATTATACTCCATCTCAAATTTTTGACTTCTCATATTAACAGAAGTTCTCTGGACACGCTTGCCAATATTAGGCCTCCAGTCAATATGAATAGATAACATAAATTAATTAAGATCTCAGGCTAGTCAATTCATCAATGGCACAAGGAGCAGGGATGGCAAAGAAGAGTTGTAGCATGAAGACAGGAATACACCAATTCTTTATATTAGAAAAGATTGCTCTTATTAATGCCACAAATCTTGGGCCAGTTCTATCTTTACTCAGTTAAACTAATATCATTAGCCTTTCTATGTTTAAGTCTTTATTTGTGCAAAAACAAAATATACTACAAATTTTATTGACACAACTGCAAAGCAATTATTACAAATATAAAATTCATAAGATGTGGGACTGTCTCTTTAAGGTAAAATAGAAGAATGAAGGTGTCATGTGACTTGCTCTGAATCCTGCTTGACGACAAGCCTAGGTGGTTTAGTCAAATGTGATAGGGGGCCTAGGTTACCTTGCTGTGAAGAAGGTGTCCACACCTGTCGACAATAGCAAGAGCAGTTGTGCTGACTATGGATGGTTAGTCTCACAGGTAGGTGGCAGTATTGTCAGGGGTTATAAACCATTATGCTTTGAACTGTCTATTTAATTCCAAAATAAAATGGAGATTGGAGTCTCGGAGATGGCCAATTGGCATTCCTAACTTGATATACGGCCCATGTGATTCATGTTGCCACGCAGATGGGCTTTGAGAGGGGAAAAATTTAATTGAAAGCTATTGTCATATTGAGGCCAGGCTTCTAAGATACCACTAAGCCTCGCAGATACAAGTCAATCTACAGCGGAGGCAGGAGATTGAGGCAGCTAATCCTGCACCTGAAACAGAATAACGCTGACCATATTTATCATACAGAACTCTGGTGGTTGCTGGTGCTCAGGTTGAATAGACCCAGTTCGTGAAGACTTAACGGAGTCTGGAAGATACACCAATCTTGAGATACAGGGACGGAATCTCCAGTGTAACCCTCACTGTGAAAGTCAGTTCTGGGTTTAGAAGGTATTCGGCTGGTAAAGGGAAAACGAGGCAGGCCATCAGTAGCAGAAAATAGCTTTGGCATATTTCTAGGAGAATGAATACTTATAGAACGGTAGAAAGAATAACTGCATTCACCTGAGGAAGGAGCAGTGCTCCAAAAGCTAATCCGGGAGCATAGATTTACGGTAACAGGCAGGAGATGTGAGGAAAAACTTTTCTCCTAGAGGATGATGGGAAACTGGAATTCACTGCCTTGAAAGGGTGGTGGAGGCAGAGATACTCAACTTTTAAGATGCATTTAGATCAGCAATTGAAATGCCAAAGTATATCAGGATACTGACCAAGTGCTGAAAAATGGGATTAGCATAGGTAGTTGCTTGATAATTGTCATGGGTGCGATGGGCCGAAAGGCCATTTCCATGTGGGATTCTCATGATTATCAAGCGAGAGAACAACAGAGCTGGAGAAACCTGGGAGAGGACCCCAGCAGACCTCCGGACGAGCTCCGCACCTCGTGTGATTCTCTGGACTTCAAACTGGATGGGACCAAATGACGCTCACGGAAGTAGGTTATAAACCTACTTACGACCTACCTGCCTGGGATCCACCGGCCTTGGTCGATTCTCCAGCCTCCCGAGGGAAGCTGCAGCTGGGCGCCGGTCAGTGCTGGTCCACGTAAATGTGGACCATGTGGAACGGCACCTGGGGGGTAGGGGCCACCTGGGCCATCGGATACCCTTTGGTGGCTGGCACTGCCAAGCTGGCTGAAGCACTGCCAGGGTGCCAGCTGTGGCGCTAACAATTGCACACACAGACTTGATTCGGTACAAGAGAGGCTTTATTACAGTGAAATGCTATTCCTTTGGCTGCAGCTGTAGAATGGTATCTCAGGGAAATTTATGAATATTTATACTGCTCCCTGTGGGCGGAGCTAGCCGGCAGGGGCTTACAGGAAAACCTCTAATATAGGTACTGTCATACATCCCTAATGCAAGCACACACATATATACAGTGGTAGATCACCACATTCACCCCCTGTAAAAAAATGAGTCCGGCGGGGGTGACGTGAAACTATAATACATAAACGTGATCTATTTACAGAGGGGGGGGAAAAGGAACCAAGAGTCCATCGGGCAACCCGGTGCCCGTCACAGGTTGAGTCGGACGGGCGGGCGGACGGACGTTCCGTTGCGAGCGACGCAGCAGTGGTGGCGACCACGGCGTAGGTGCTGGCGGTGTTGGTGCTGGTCAGTGGTGGGATGACTCCAGGAGCGAGCAAAAATCTTCCATTTCCTCTAGTGTGGGCAGGGGAACGAGGGATGGACCTGGTGGGGCTGAATTCGGGGGTGCCGGGGAAAATGAGGGTGATGAATGGGTAGGGAGGAGTCTGATCGTGGAGTGTGATCGGCACCTGAGGGAGCTAGGTCCCTGAGCGAGACTGTATCCTGGTGACCGTCGGGGAACTCCACGTAGGCATACTGGGGGTTCGCGTGGAGCAGGCGTACCTTGTCCACCAGAGGGTCTGCCTTGTGGTGCCTGACATGCCTGCAACGAAGGACTGGCTCTGGAGCAGCGAGCCAAGTCGAGAGCGACACCCCGGATGTAGACTTCCTAGGGAAGGCAGAAACACGTTCATGGGGTGTGTTGTTAGTTGCGGTGCATAGCAGTGACCGATTGGAATGGAGCACGTCAGGGAGGACCTGCTGCCAGTGAGCAGCTGGGAGATTCCTGGACCGTAGGGCCAGCTGGACAGCCCTCCAAACCGTCCCGTTCTCCCTCTCTACCTGCCCGTTTCCCCGGGGGTTGTAGTTGGTCGTCCTGCTGGAGGCAATACCCATGCTGAGCAGGAACTGACGCAGCTCATCACTCATGAACGAGGATCCCCTGTCACTGTGGATATAGTCGAGGAAACCGAACAGAGCGAATATGGAATCAAGGGCCTTGATGACGGTGGCAGATATCATATCCGGGCATGGGATGGCGAAGGGGATCCTAGAGAATTCATCGACCACACTAAGGATGTAGGTGTTGTGGTCGGTGGAGGGGCCCTTTGAAATCCATGCTGAGGCGTTCAAAGAAGGCGGGACGCTTTCACCAGGCGTGTGCGGTCTGGCCGGTAGAAGTGCGGCTTGCACTCCACACAGACCTGGCAGTCTCTGGTGACTGTCCGTACTTCCTCGACGGAGTAGGGCAGATTGCGGGCTTTGGACAGATGGTACAACCGAGTGACCCCCGGATGGCAAAGGCTCTCGTGCAAGGCACGGAGCTGGTTCACTTGTGCGCTGGCACATGTATCTCGGGAGAGGGCGTCTGGGGGTTCGTTGAGCTTGCCGGGGCGATACAAGATCTCGTAATTATATTTCCGGTAAGCCCCTGCCAGCTAGCTCTGCCCACAGGGAGCAGTATAAATATTCATATGTTTCCCTGTGGGCGGAGCTAGCCGACAGGGGCTTAACGGAAAACCTGTGATACATGTACTGTCATACATCCCCTCATGCAAGCACACACATATATACAGTGGTAGATCACCACACCAGCAAAAGGGTGGAGAAAATGGGGTGAGGGAATAAGGTGGGGTTGCAGTAAGTGGGCATAGGTGAGGAGTTGGAGGGGGGCTGGGGTTAGGACCAAGGGCGGGGTGGAGATTGGGGTGGGGGAGTGGCCGGAGTTCGGGGCAGGGCCGTGATGCGAGGTGTGGCTGGAGTTCAGGGTGGGGCTAGAGAGGGAGTGTAGGCTGGAGAGGGAGGGTGGGGCTCGAGTTTGGGTGGGGCCTAGATGGGTGGTACTGACAAGGGTCAGGGGCTGAGGGTGGCGATGCCCATGAAATGAGGGTGGGGGGTTAAGGCCGGTAAGTAGGTGTCTCCGGGAGATGGGGGTCCTGTAAGGGGGGGGGTGCTGTTGTAAGGGAGACTTTGGAGGTCCTGAAGAGGGGGGGGGACACCCAGTGACCCCATAGCAGGGTCTCCTCACCTGGGGGTGGGGGGGGAAATGTCCATGTGTGTGGGGATGACATTGCCCATGGGTTGGGGGAAACCTACAAGTTCACGTCGAGGTGGAGAAAACGGGGTGAGGGAATAAGGTGGGGTTGCAGTAAGTGGGTATAGGTGAGGAGTGGAGTGGGGCTGGGGTTAGGGCAAAGGGCGGTGTGGAGATTGGGGTGGGGGTAGTAGTGGGGGAGTGGCCAGAGTTCGGGGCAGGGCCGTGATTGGGGGTGGGGCTAGGGCTAGGGGGCGGCGCCGGAGTTCGGGGTGGGGCCTAGACCGGGGGTGGGGCTAGTGTGCAGGGACGGGGCCGGAGTTCGGGGCGGGTCCTCGATCGGGGGATGGGGCTGTGTGGGGGCGGGGCCTAGATCGGGGGTGGGGTGGGGCTAGTGTGCGGGGCGGGGCCGGAGTTCGGGCGGGGCCTAGATCGGGACCAGGGGGCGGAGCCGGAAATCCGTTGCGAGACTGGAAAGCTCATACGCATGTCGAGGGCATTTGACCCGCGCAACGCATGTCACTGCGCATGTGCGTGAACTTTCCAGCACGTTCTTCCGGGCCGCAGCGTGTGTTGTGGCTGCGATTCTTAATAAAGGTTCCGAGAGTCTGGGCGAATATCAAGGTTCAATTTTCGAGGTAAAGTGCCTGCGTGTCATCGCGCTGGCAGTGGGTTTATTTATTTCCAACGGCGGCTGTTTGAGCGGGGAGTTAGTTGTCAGATGTGTTGTGGTCGCCATGGAAACTCGTGTTGTTTGTCCGGCTCCCTCACACTCACTCCCTGCACTGGGCTTTCACTCCGATTGTCAGTCCCTTCCTCCCTCCAACAGTCATATTGATAAATGAAGTGAGTCCAACACTGCTCAGCTGCTTCAACTTTCAGAATTCCTCTCTGTGCGCTGTTATATTAAATACCAAGAAGTCTTTCAACACCAGGTTAAAGTCCAACAGGTTTGTTTCAAACACTAGCTTTTGGAGCAGTGCTCCTTCCTCAGGTGAATGAAGAGGTATGTTCCAGAAACATATATCAACAAAGTCAAAGATGCCAGGCAATGCTTAGAATGCGAGCATTAGCAGGTGATTAAGTCTTTACAGATCCAGAGATAGGGGTAACCCCAGGTTAAAGAGGTGTGAATTGTCTCAAGCCAGGACAGTTGGTAGGATTTCGCAAGCCCAGGCCAGGTGGTGGGGGATGAATGTAATGCGACATGAATCCCAGGTCCCGGTTGAGGCCGCACTCGTGTGCAGAACTTGGCTATAAGTTTCTGCTCGGCGATTCTGCATTGTGTCGCGTCTTGAAGGCCGCCTTGGAGAACGCTTACCCGGAGATCAGAGGCTGAATGCCCTTGACTGCTGAAGTGTTCCCCGACTGGAAGGGAACATTCCTGCCTGGTGATTGTCGCGCAATGTCTGTTCAATCGTTGTCACAGCGTCTGCATGGTCTCGCCAATGTACCACGCTTCGGGACATCCTTTCCTGTGCATCTCCAACATCATATTAAATAGGAAGGAGGCAGCGAACATAGGGAGACCTGATATGGGATGGGGATTGGGAGACCAGTAAATTTGGATTGAGAAAGTTGAGCTGATGAGGTGTGAGGAAGAAAGACATGAGGACACAAGTGAGTAGAGAGTTAATTTTGGAGTTGGACTGGAAGTCCTGATCGTTGAAGACCATGGTCCTCAAAACCAAGCAATGGCACAATAGGCATGTTTAATTTTTCAGATAAAAGCAAATCATTGTGGATGCTGGAACCTGAAGCAAAAAACAGAAAATGCTGGACAATGTCAGCAGGTCTGACAGCATCTGTGGAGAGAGAAAGGGGCTAATCTTTCGAGTGACAAAGAGTCATCCAGTCTCGAAACGTTAGCTCCCTTCTCTCTCCACAGATGCTGTCAGATATTCGATTGTGATTTAGCTGGAATTTAGTCCTACACCATTGCCAGAGGTGAAACTGAAATATTGAACATTGTTTTATTGTAGCTATGGTTCAGTTACACATCAAGCAAGGGAGTGAGAGCCAGTTCTTGCTTGACACGACAGTGAATGTTGCAGTGGATGACCTAACCAAGCTGGTCGCCACCATTTATAATGGAAGGCTCAAGATTGACAGGATTTGTACAGGTATGTATTTGATAAGTTCTTACAAGTGTCAAATTTATTGATAGTTTGGTGAGAATAATCTTGGCAGTCCAGCAGGTACCACGGTTATGTCCTGTGCAGTACTATCAGCAGTCGCAATCTGTTTGAGTATCACTTTCATTTTCATTTTCTTTTTTCATTTTCATTTTTCATTATATAGTTTTTATGATGATGTTTTTTTTTAAATGTATTTATTTTCTGAAATTGTCCTTTCCTGATTAACAATCATGGCTTGAGTACAATTCCACATGGATCAACCACTCTTTTGCATTTAATAGTCATTAAATGTTTGCCATGAGTGCCAATAGACTGTTTTATCAGCCAGAGGGTGGCGAATCTGTGGAACCCGGCCGCAGAAGGCTGTGGAGGCCAAAGCACTGAGTGTCTTTCAGACAGAGGTAGATTTTTGAACTAATACAGTCTTTTTGATATGCTGAAAGAGTTGGGAAGCTTTTCCATTCGGGCCAGGATTATATAGATTTATCCCTAGATTTAGAATTTTATGCAGTGGTACCTTGGAATTCTGTTGTAGCATCAGGAATATATTTATGTGGCATCATTAATTGTGGCACATTTAAGAATGTGGCAAAATTAAGATAAGTTCTTGATTAATAAGGGGATCAGGGGTTATGGGGAGAAGGCAGGAGAATGGGGATTTAAAAATATCAGCCATGATTGAATGGTGACATAGAGCCCACTTAACAAGAACCTGTATGAGTGGTTCTTCCCAGAGGTGGAGGACAGATGTGAATGCTGCCAAGGAGGCCCGGCCAACCACGCCCACATGTTCTGGTCTTGTCCCAGACTTGTGGAGTACTGGACAGCCTTCTTCGAGGCAATGTCCAAAGTGGTGAGGGTGGAGCCATGCCCGAAAGTGGCGGTCTTCGGGGTTTCAGTCCAGCCAGATCTATGCCTGGGGAGGAGGGCGGACGCCCTTGCCTTTGCCTCCATGATTGCCCGCCGTAGAATCCTGTTCGGCTGGCGGTCAGCAGCACCACCCAAAGCTGCAGACTGGCTGTCCAACCTCTCAGAATCTCTCCAAATTGAGAAAATCAAATTCGCCATCCGAGGGTCAGACGACGGCTTTCACAGAACGTGGGAGCCGTTCACCCAATTGTTCCGCGACCTGTTTGTGGCCAACAAACAAGCAGAAGAATAGCCAGGTAGCCAAGAAACGGGAAAGTAGCCAAAGCATGAGAGGGAGAGATAGACCGGGAGAGGGGGGGAGGGACAGCTAAACCTAAGAGGAAGGAAAGGCGAACCACAGGGCGGGGGGAGAGGAGGGCAGAAGCGGGGAGAGGGTGGGGGGTAGAGGGAAGAGACAGGGAACAATAGAGGAGAGCCAGGGAGGGGGGAGGCAGGGAAACGTTAACAAACTTGGCATCCACAGGAACAGAGTAAATGGGAAGACAGGATGGCCACAGAAGCGGAAGTGCGCACGAGACGACAACGGCAGTGAACTCCGTCCGGGAGAAGCAAGGGACAACACCACGAACGGATGCCTATATATGTGTGTAAATAACTTTGCCAAGTATACAGAGCTGCTGCTGTTGAGCGTCCGCTGACTTCTTGGGGAAAATTAAAACATCAGCAGCAGCAGCGATCCACGGTGGGGTGGGGGTGGGGGTGGGGGGTGGGGGGGGGGGGGGGGGGGAGAGGAGAGGAGAGGAGAGGAGAGGAGAGGAGAGGAGAGGTGCCCCGATGGGAGGGTGTGGGAGGACTGAGGCGCGTGGGGTAATCTCTTGTTGATTGCTGTTGTATATTCTCTTTCTGCACTATGTTAATGTTTGCTAATTTGCTGTGTTAAGATTATTACTATTTATTATGAAAAATTTTGCAAAACCTTAATAGAAAAAGTATTAAGAAAAAAAACACCAGCAGTAACCCAGGGGAGGGGGGGGGCTGATTTCTTTTCCTTTTTGTAAGGGGCACATGCTCTATCCTGTTTTGAATTTGGGTGTTAATTTGTTAAACTGTTTATCGTTAAGTTGTTTTGTTTTGTTGGCATGTTGCCCTTCTTTCTTTGTATTATTTTCCTTTTTGTGAGTGTTTTGTAAACTTATTGAAAAACTTTGAATAAATACATTTTTTTTAAATGATTGAATGGTGGAGCAGACTCGATGGGCTGAGTGGCCTAATTCTGCTCATATGTCTAATGGTCTTACCTGAAGGGGAATGCAGCCTTGTTTAATGTTCATGGATGTACAGTTTCCAGCAAGAATCATTGGAATACGATCAAAGTGAAATGCCTGGTAGATATTTTCCCCTTCTTCCTAGCCTAAGAAATTAAAGAACTGCTACTATCACCCTTTTGGAAAGGTACAAACTCGGCACAGACAGGCAGTTGGAAATGGGACCTTCGCTCATTTGTGTGGTTCAGTTCTACACCTGATCATCTCACAATTGAGTTAAAATTCAGACAAGAAATAGTGCAGTGTGAAATTGATAGCACAAGTAAACCTGATTTTATAACTCGCGTCTTTAGTGAATTTAGCAATAATGTTAAAAGATGTTTCTTATATCCTTGTTTTTAACAAATCAAAATGCTGATTTGTCCCTTTTTAATTAGGTGGAGAACGCAATAAGAAAATCCCATGCCACTTTCCTGATTTCCGCTGGGTTAACTGGTCTGGCACTGCCACAGGAAGAAGTTCCAAGTTTATTTGGCGGCATTCATTGTCTCAGCCTGATCCAAAGGATTTTGCAGTAGATTTAGTACAGTGAGCACTGTACAAATGGACATCTTAAAAGAAAAACACAGATAGTCCAAAACGTCTTGCATGATAACAATTATAACCTGCTGTTTGAAATTGCATGTGCTCACAGAATTTATAGTGCAGAAGGAGGACATTTGGCCCATCAAGTCTGCACCGGCTCTTGGAAAGAGCACCCTACCTAAGCTGACACCTATACCCTATCCCCAAACTTCCATCCTATCACCGTAACCCCACCTTACCTTTTTTTTTGGACACTTTAGCACAGCCAATCCACCTACCCTTGCACATCTTTGGACTGTGGGAGGAAACTGGAGCGCCTGCAAGAAACCCACGCAGACACGGGAGAACGTGCAAACTCCGCACAGACAGTGACGCAAGGCAGGAATCGAACCTGGGACCGTGGTGCTGTAAAACCATTGTATAGGTGTTAACCACTGTGCTACCGTGCTGCCCATTACTGTCCAATTACGATCTATGGATAGCATTCAATTCACCAAAAGACTTGGGAGCAGAGGTAGGCCATTTGGCCCATAGAGTCTGCTCCACCATTCAGTGAGATCATGACTGATCTGATACAATAATCCTCAACTCCACTTTCTTGCATCCCCAGATCCTTGATTCCTTTATTGTATATCTCAGCTTTGAACATGCCTAAAAATCCAACCTCCACAGCCATCTGTGGTAAAGACTACACCGATTCACTCCCCTCTGAGAGAAGAAATTCCTTCTCATCTCTGTTTTTTTGTCCGAGACTCTCCCCCAAGAGTTTGCACATTCTCCCGTGTTCCTCCGGGTGCTCCGGTTTCCTCCCTCAGCCCAAAGATGTGCAGGTTAGGTGGATTGGCCATGTTAAATTGCCCCTTAAGTGTCCAAAGTTGTGTAGGTTAGGTTAAAGGGTTATATTGGGATAGGGTGGGGGAGTGTGCTTGGCTTGAGTAGTTTTTCAGCGGACTGGTGCAGACTCGATGGGCCGAATGACCTCCTTGTGCACTGTAGAGATTCCATGAAGAGCATACATCCTCTCAGTATCTACCCTGTCATGCCTCCTGAGAATCCTGTGTGTCTCAATAAGGCCGTCTCTCATTCTTCTAATCTCCAATGAGCACAAGCTCAACCTCCCTCCATACCCAGGGTCAACCTAATGAACCTTCTCTGTCCCGCCTCCAATGCCAGTATATCTTTCCTTAGATAAGGGCACCAAAACTGATCACAATATTCCTGATGTGGTGTAACTCGTGCCTTGTGTAGTTTTAGCAAGACTTCCACCTTCACTTACAATTTCAGATCTCTTCTTTCTTGGACAGTCCCTCAGTGTCAAGGATGACTTGCTTCTATTCTGGGGATTTTGGCATGGGAGAGGGCGTTCATGTTGGTACGTCTATCCTTCCAGTGGATTTGCAGGATTTTGCAGAGGCAGCATTGGTGATATCTCTCCAAGGATTTAAAGTACAGGACAAACAAGATAGAGATAGATAGAGAAATACAGCACAGAACAGGCCCTTCGGCCCACGATGTTGTGCCGAACTTTTGTCCCAGGTTAATCATAGAATTTTGGACAATTTTTCATGGCCAATCCACCCAACCTGCACATCTTTGGACCGTGGGAGGAAACCGGAGTACCCGGAGGAAACCCATGCACACACGTGGAGGATGTGCAGACTCCACACAGACAGTGACCCAAGTCGAAATCGAACTTGGGACCCTGGAGCTGTGAAGAAATTGTGCTAGCCACAATGCTACCGTGCTGCCCTTAAGAAGTTAACCTACACTCCATTATTCTACCCTAATCCATGTACCTATCCAATAGCCGCTTGAAGGTCCCTAACGTTTCCGACTCAACTACTTCCAGAGGCAGTGCATTCCATGCCCCCACTACTCTCTGGGCAAAGTACCTACCTCTGACATCCCCTCTATATCTTCCACCATTTATCTTAAATTTATGTCCCCTTGTAATGGTGTGTTCCACCCGGGGAAAATGTCTCTTACTGTCTATCTATTCCCCTAATCATCTTATAAACCTCTATCAAGTCGCCCCTCATCCTTCTCCGTTCTAATGAGAAAAGGCCTAGCACCCTCAACCTTTCCTCGTATGACCTACTCTCAAAGCAGCAATGAGTAAAATAAATGACATTTATGGAATGGAAAGCTCTTTGCCCAGTATCCACAGCTGCTTGAACTTTTTTCTTTTTTCCCCTAAAGTTTCTGGGATTGAATGCTTGGCTCTCTCCCAGGGATGGTGCTGCTATCAATGTTGATATAAAGAATTTTCAATTCAACGAAGGCCAAGCAACACCACACCTCATTTCACCAGTATAATCAGACACTGATGAGCTGCTAATAGCATGCTACACACCAGTCAGTACTTCACATATTAACAGCTTCACCTTGGCTGAGCCCAGCATCCTTTCCTTGCTGGTTGTGGGCCTTGAATCTACAAACTTCTGACGCAGTGTGAATGTTACCATGAAGCAAGGGCTGACACATACGTGATCTACAAGTTTGAAAGCTTCTAACCAATGTTTTATTTTGTAGAAATGGGTGAATTGGCAGATCATGGCACCTTCCTTCCTATCAATATGCAAGGATTGACAGATGAGCAGATAGAGGAACTGAAACTGAAGGATGAGTGGGCAGAGAAATGCATACCAAGTGGGGGATATGAATTTAAAATGGACGAAATGGGACGGAGAAATGGACATGGTAAGACAGCAAGGAATATTAGCACTGAATTTAGATTACAATGTTTTCAAATGGAGGCACAGAAGAACAAACTGAAAACAGGAAATGAGAAATGGCACAAAATATTCCTGTTTTAAATAAACGTTTTAGCTTCTAGGTTCAGAATGAGCTAGAAGTAGAGAATTCTATTTCAGCAGAGCAACTTTAAGGCAGTGGAATAGAAATAGTTTTGCGGATGATGGATCATGCATAGCGATGTGTAATTAGTTTGAAAATGTACATGATACGCTTTCTCTTCTATATTCCAGCTCCTAATCAGTCAATGAAAGAAGTTTTAAAAAAGACAATAGAAGAAGCTAAAGCATTGATATCAAAGGTAATGTTTCAAGAAAGAAAAAAAAAATGCATTAACCTAGCTGATGTAGAGAAACAGGGCAGATAATTTTGACCCAGCAAGTTTCCAAAGCAACCATGACAATCTGTTTTAGTTATGTTGTTTGTAGGCAAATTATCGACCAGAGCACCAGAAGGCCTTCCCTTCTCCAAATGGTCCATTGAAATCTTTTGCGTCCACTCAGATCATCTGAAAGTTGGCACCTTGGGTTTTGAAAATTGGAAGATAAAAGAACATGTTTCTGTTTTTTCTATTTATCAGCTGTAGATTGTTGGTACAATCTTGCCTTGTACTCAGAAGGACCTGGGTTGAAGTCCTATTCTAGGGCTTGAGTATAAAAAATCAAGACTGAAACTTCAGTGCAGTATTGGAGTATTGCGCTGTCAGAGATGCTTTTGCTTCCAAGCGTTTATGACCAAACTGGTCTATCAATTTTAAGATGTGTTGAAGTATTGAAGGCAATAAAGCATGGAATGATAAAAATCCTACTTGCTGTCTTAGAATCTGTCTTAGTTATTTAATCTTGTTGGATATCTTGGAAAATTGAATGCTCAACATCATACGAAGTTAAAGGTTAATAGTTGATCTTCTCAAATTGTGAAGCAATCGACTTTTCATATAAACAAGTGGCTTTGAAGTATTGAACAAAGAATGCATAGCTTGTCTTCTGATATTGATTACTGTGCAAATAAATACAAGATAGTAATGAAGTCCACCACGAGTGATTAAGATCTAACTTCAGAGACTTGGAAAATAAAGATGGGTAAATGACTCGTATAGAAAGATAAGTCAATAAAGCCTGTGCTTCAAATGGAGTAAGAACAGTTCTATCAGGAAGTCTTGTTTAAGGGAAATAAATTTGGAGTAAACAACTACAACTATTTTCATAAATAGACTGCCTTCAAAGTATTTGAGAATAGACACAACATGGGTTCTGATCTATATGTGCACATTTTGATGTTGGCAAAGTATGGTGTACTAAGGAACATAGTTTTGAATAGTTCTTCAGAGTTCGAAAAGTAGCACTTGAAGCTGAAATCCACTCTCTGATCCAGTATCTGATGGTCAATAAAACTTGTTACATATGCTAGATCATGAAGTGCCTTGCATTTGCTCAACGTGTTGTGAACCACAACACAAAGGAGGTTGAGTGCTAACAAATCTCTGGGAAATTGCCACATTGATTTATTGACTACAAACATTTGGAATTTGTTTCTGTTCCCATTTTGTATTCCACTTTTTTCAACATTATGAACTATTTTTGCTGGGAGTTTCTTGCTCTCCAGCAAGAGGGAATTTCTTGTAATATCTATTATTGAGGTTAGTTTATTTATGCTATGCCATTTAGCTGTGTCTTTCTTATCCTAATTTAAGTAATCTTTGTTTCTGAGTTTGCCTTTAGAATATGATCCTGTTTCCAGTTATTTGAATTCTGCCTATTTTGAATTGGCAGCCTTTTTCAGTTATTTTAGTTTTGTAAAACCATATGTGCATTCCATATTGAAACAAACATTATATTTTTTAAAAGCTGAATTATTCCATCACGTAACCTCTATGATTGATATTTCAATTAATTTTGAGATTAATTGTCTTAAGATTTGTTTTCATATGCTGAATAGGTACATAGAATGGAATACATCACAAGTTGGATCATTAACAGATCTTGGTATTCCAATTTAGGATTTATTAGGCAATGCAGCAATAGAAATAAAAACAATGGTTTAAATATTAGTGGTTTAAACATTTCACAGTTTTTTCACTTTAGCAGAACTTCTTAACCTATTTTTCTACCATCTAATCTTTCACTGTCTACTAATTTATTTGACTATGTTAATTCTGTGAACAAATAAATTGAAAATGTGCTGAGATGACATTGGCACACTATAGCCTGATCTGTCCTTGACTTAAGGTGCACTCACTTTCCATTAACTCATGGTTATGTAGGGTGCTGAAAGAGAAGCAATGATTGTTATTTGGGGACATGATATATTGCTTATATTTTGGAATTGAATTGAATTGAATTTGATTTGATTTATTGTCACATGTACCAAGGTACAGTGAAAAGTATTGTTCTGCGTATAGTCCAGACATGAAAAACATAGGACATACAATAGATACACAATGTAAATACATAGACATCTGGTGAAGCATCCAGAGTGTAGTACTACTCAGTAGAGAAAATGTGTGAAGAGTCCATAAGAGGGTCATTCAAGAGTCTGGTAACAGCAGAAAAGAAGCTGCTTTTGAACCTGTTAATGCGTGTTCTCAGACTTTTGTATCTCCTGCAATGAGATTGGAAGAGAGAATAACTTGGGTGGGAGTGGTCTTTGATTACACTACCCTCTTTCCCAAGGCAGCAGGTGGTGTAGACAGTGTCTGTGGATGGGATGCAGATTCGCATGATAATGATGGTAATTGTAATGGTCACTTTCAGTGCAAGATTTTTCTCAAAAAAATCTAATTGTACTTTTAGAAACAAGTTCAGGCCAATGTATGTGTAACAACGGAGATGGTAAAGGATGCACTTGACCAATTGCGAGGGGCTGTTATGATCGTTTATCCCATGGGGCTGCCACCACATGATCCAATCAGAGCGGAGTTTGAAGGGAATGAAGACCTTGAAGGATTACAAGTAAGTAGAAAACAACACTCGTCGCAGTGAACTTCAAAAATATAGCTGGGATTCCAGCTCATCCCAATCTATTGCTTGGTTCAATGCTGTATTTGGGGCCATGCTTACTGTTACATTTCTTAAAGATTCAGTAAAATAGAGGTGAGCAACTGATGAAAGGAGGATGCCACCTATATTTCTTTTACCTTGTTGCAGGTTTTAGTAGCAGAGTTCATTAAATGTTTAATTCTACGACCTTGTTATTTTTGTAGGCTGGGAAGTTGGTGATTGAGGAGTCTGAGGCTCAGCTATGGTGGGCAGGAAAAGAGTTGCAGAGAGGCAAGAAACTTTCTGACTATGTAGGCAAGAATGAAAAAACTAAAATTGTTGTAAAGATCCAAAAAGTAAGTACATGGTTAAAAAACAATGTTTGATGTATTTCCAGGCCAGTGTTTAAATGGTTAATTTTAGGATAAATAGTGAAAACTGCAGTCCCTTTGAATTTAGAAGTTTGGCAGGTGATCTAATTGAGGTATTCGAAACAGAGGTCTTGTAGAGTAAATGCCGATTAAACTGTTTCCTCTGGTGGGGCATCTAAAGCAAGGCGGCCTAACCTTTAGAGGTTTAGTAGTAAAATCAGGAAACACTTTTGGACTAAAGTTACCTGAAACATTTGTTTTCATCTTCATTTAGCCCTCCAACCCTAACTGCCCAAAATTAGGGACCAGTAATGTAGTGGCTATAGCACTGGACTAGCAAAATGGAGGACTTCAGCTGAATTTCAATTATGGCAGCTCACCACCACCTTTTCAATGGGAACTAGGGATGGGCAATAAATGCTGGCCTAGCCATTGATGCCCACAGCCTATAAATGATTTGTTTTTAAATGGCAAGTTGTGAAATTGAGTTAAATCTAGTAATTAGTGAGCTGGCACAAGGAAAAAAAAATACCTTGAAAGACAGGATTGAAATAGAAATGCAACTATTTCACTGATGTCCTCCAGTGAAAGGATCCTGCCATGTACTTTGGCCCTACGTATTCCTCCAGTTCCACATTACGTGGAACATCTCGGATGTGGTCTATCAGTTGCAAAAACAAAACCTTTAGATAGAGGCACACCATTGCCATCTGAAGGAAACTAGGGCTTTATTCCATTTCTCCAAGGTTTGCAAAGACCTTCTGGCAAAATTACACTGGACAACTGGGAAAACTCTTGTTGAAGTCCAACACTTCATGTTGATTCAACATTAGGATGCGAGGAACAGATTAATTATAACCAACAACTTCCCCTGATAACTGAACTAGCTAAGGCAGTGAGCAACAAAGCCAGAGAAGATTGAAGATACATTACCTCTTCTATGCTGATCTCAGCAGAGGGCAGCATTAAAAGCACTAGTCGTGTCTTTAACATTCTTAGGAAACTAAAAAGATTAGCACAAGTTCCTACTCTTGATAACCATCCAGTCAATTTTTTTATTGCTAGTATGATTGTAAATTTTATATATGAATGCAGTTAACACTTGTGATTTGGTTTTATTCACAGCGAGGTCAAGGAGCTCCAGCTAGAGAGCCAGTTATCAATGAGGATGAACAGAAGCAAATGATGATGCATTATTACAGACGACAAGAGCAACTCAAGGTACAGAAATTATTTTATTTATAAAAAGATATCCTTAGTCTAATAAAATTTATATTCAACTCTGACATGGTTGGATAATAAAAATTCAGAAGACATTAAATTGCATGCTAAAGTACATAAACCACTTTGATCCCAACTTCAAAAATTTATTTAACATTAAATAATGACTCGATGGGCCGAGTGGCCTCCTTCTGCACTGTAAATTCTATGATTCTATGAATGTCCAATTATTCTCCTGGAAAAAGAAATTCAAATGGGGGAAATGCCTCCAAACAGCTAACAAGGTGTGCTGTGTCAGACGATCGTCTGGTTGAAAAAATGAATTCATAATGTTTTGATGACAATAGTGGTTCTTAACTGGCCTTGGATACAATATTGTTTGCTTTATGATTTTGATTTGTTGAAAGACCATGGACATCTCTCTATTATAGAGAGTTTTCTGGCCAGGGTTTAGAGAACACCAAAGTATATCATGGAGTTCACCTGACCTACAATTTTTAATAGATTTTAGTTATGAGGAGCACAAGGGCCCACTTTCCAGATGTGATGCAATAGATTTAAGTATTTTTAAACAAAACAATGTTTATTCCATGAATCCACTTAACATTTTATAAACACACAGTAAACATTTAATCAACTACCAACACAAATACTCCCCCCCCCCCCCCCCCCCCCCCCAAGATACAGTACTCTATCGGTAACCCTTAGTAACTTTCCTAACAACATCCATAAGCCAAACACCCCTTTTCCTACAAAAATGGTAGGTTTGCATTCCTTACAGAAACAGATATTACTTTGAAATTATCAAGTGATCTGGAGACATTCTTTAACATGCAGAGAGACCAAAATACACATTCTTGGTTTGAATGCAGCTTCCCTAACTGAAAACTAAAAGTAAAACTCAGAGCCACAAACAGCTTCCAGCTCAAAACAAAAGTAAAAAACAGAGCCAGAGCCCAGCTCCACCCACACAATGACATCACTGCAGCCACTTGAGAAGACAAACATTTCTTAAAGTGACATTCCCATGACACCTCCCCCAAGAAAAAAGAAATAAACCATCAACTTTTTATTTAAATTTAGAGTACCCAATTAATTTTTTCCAATTAAGGGGCAATTTAGTGTGGCCAATCCACCTATCCTGCACATCTTTGGGTTGTGGGGGCGAAACCCACGCAAACACGGGGAGAATGTGCAAACTCCACACGGACAGTGACCCAGAGCCAGGATCGATAAACCATCAACTTTAAGATGGTTTCATTTTTCACCTTTTCACTTTGTTTTGAGCAAAATTGACAATAAATATACCTTTTTGTGAACAAAAACAAAACATGCAAACATTTGTAATAACATAATTCATTTTAGTTCTTCTTCCTGCAACTGGAATCCCTCTTGATTGACAGTCTGTTTGAACAAAAAGGTCTGCACAATCCATCCATTCCTTATACCTCTGCATTTCTCTTTAAGGTCAGATACTTTAGTTCAATCCGATCACAGAGTCCCTTGTAATTCTCCAATACAGGAGCAGTGGTTAACACAGCCTTCAGGCCATCAAATGCCTGTTGACAACCGCTGTCCACTTAAATTTGCTACGCTTCTTCAGCATGTCCGTCAGTGGAGCGATCACACTGCTAAAATTGGGCTCAAATTTCCGGTAAAATGCACTCATGCCAAGATATCGCATTATTTCCCTTTGTGTTAAGGGAATTGGAAACTACCGAATAACTTTTGTTTTCATATCCCGTGGGACCATTCAACCCTGTCCAATTGTATGGCCAAGGAAAGTGACTTGGGCTTTTCCAAATTCACTTTTGGCTAGGTTTACCACCAAACACGCCTCCTGAAGTCGATCGAATAACTCCATCAGATGCTTCAAATTTTCTTTCCATGTCTGACTAAAAAATACCAGATCGTCGATGTATACCACACAATTGGGTAATCCTGAAACAACTTTGTTAGTTAACTGTTGAAATGTCGCTGGGGCGTTTTTCATGCCAAATGGCATAACGTTGAATTGGTATATACCATCTGGAGTCACAAAAGCTGAAATCTTTGCCATTTCAGATAAATGTACCTGCCAGTAACCTTTAAGTATATCAAGTTTGGAAATAAAAGCTGATTATCCCACCTTCTCAATGCAATCCTCCAAGCGTGGGATAGGATAAGAGTCCATTCTTGTAACTGCATTAACCTTTCTATAGTCCACTCACAACCGTTGGGTACCATCCGGTTTCGGTACCATCACTATGGGTGAGCTCCATTGGCTGTAACCCACTTCAATTATGCCATTTTTAAGCATACTTTCAATTTCTTTGTTAATCTGTGCCAATTTTAACGGGTTAAGTCTTTATGGATGTTGTTTAATTGGAACAGCATTTCCCACATCTATATCATGTGTAGCAATTTTAGTACTTCTCAACTTAGCTCTACAAACTTGTTCATGTGATATCAATAACTCTTTCAGGTCGGTTTGTTTTTCCTCTGGAAGGTAACTCAACAATTTATCCCAATTTTTAAGAATATCCTTGTTTCCAATATAATTTTGAGGGATGTCAAGTTCAAAGACATCTGGATTTGGTTCTTCACTTTGAGTTAGAATCATTAAAACCTCCTCCTTTTGCTATCCTTCCCTTTCAAAGTACCCTTTAAGCATATTCACATGACGCGCTTAATTTCCTTTCAATCTGATAAGGTCCACAAAACCTTGCTTTTAAAAGTTTCACATACCACTGGTAACAATGCTAAAACTTTATCTCCATTGGCAAAACTACAAACTTTTACTTTCTTGTCTGCAACCCATTTGATCACATAGAACATAGAACGATACAGTGCAGTACAGGCCCTTCGGCCCTCGATGTTGCACCGACATGTAAAAAAAAAACTAAAGGCCATCTAACCTACACTATGCCCTTATCATCCATATGCTTATCCAATAAACTTTTAAATGCCCTCAATGTTGGCGAGTTCACTACTGTTGCAGGTAGGGCATTCCACGGCCTCACCACTCTTTGCGGAAAAAACCCACCTCTGTCCTATATCTATTACCCCTCAATTTAAGGCTATGTCCCCTCGTGCTAGCCACCTCCATCCGCGGGAGAAGGCTCTCACTGTCCACCCTATCTAACCCTCTGATCATTTTGTATGCCTCTATTAGGTCACCTCTTAACCTTCTTCTCTCTAACGAAAACAACCTCAAGTCCATCAGCCTTTCCTCATAAGATTTTCCCTCCATACCAGGCAACATCCTGGTAAATCTCCTCTGCACCCGTTCCAAAGCTTCCACGTCCTTCCTATAATGAGGCGACCAGAACTGTACGCAATACTCCAAATGAGGCCGTACTAGAGTTTTGTACAGGTGCAACATGACCTCATGGCTCCGGAACTCAATCCCTCTACCAATAAAGGCCATCACACCATAGGCCTTCTTCACAACCCTATCAACCTGGGTGGCAACTTTCAGGGATCTATGTACATGGACACCGAGATCCCTCTGCTCATCCACACTACCAAGAATTTTACCATTAGCCAAATATTCCTCATTCCTGTTATTCTTTCCAAAGTGAATCACCTCACACTTCTCCACATTAAACTCCATTTGCCACCTCTCAGCCCAGCTCTGCAGCTTATCTATGTCCCTCTGTAACCTGCAACATCCTTCCACACTGTCTACAACTCCACCGACTTTAGTGTCGTCTGCAAATTTACTCACCCATCCTTCTGCGCCCTCCTCTAGGTCATTTATAAAAATGACAAACAGAAACGGCCCCAGAACAGATCCTTGTGGTACGCCACTCGTAACTGAACTCCATTCTGAACATTTCCCATCAACCACCACTCTCTGTCTTCTTTCAACTAGCCAATTTCTGATCCACATCTCTAAATCACCCTCAATCCCCAGCCTCCGTATTTTCTGCAATAGCCGACCGTGGGGAACCTTATCAAACGCTTTACTGAAATCCATATACACCACATCAACTGCTCTACCTTCGTCCACCTGTTCAGTCACCTTCTCAAAGAACTCGATAAGGTTTGTGAGGCATGACCTACCCTTCACAAAACCATGCTGACTATCCCTAATCATATTATTCCTATCTAGATGATTATAAATCGTATCTTTTATAATCCTCTCCAAGACTTTACCCACCACAGACGTTAGGCTCACCGGCCTATAGTTACCGGGGTTATCTCTACTCCCCTTCTTGAACAAAGGGACCACATTTGCTATCCTCCAGTCCTCTAGCACTATTCCTGTAGCCAATGATGACCTAAAAATCAAAGCCAAAGGCTCAGCAATCTCTTCCCTGGCTTCCCAGAGAATCCTAGGATAAATCCCATCAGGCCCCGGGGACTTATCTATTTTCACCTTGTCCAGAATTGCCAACACTTCTTCCCTACGCACCTCAATGCCATCTATTCTAATAGCCTGGATCTCAGCATTCTCCTCCACAATATTAACTTTTTCCTGAGTGAATACTGACGACATGTTGTGCAACTTTTACATGTTGTCTTGCCAATTCCTCTGGTCTATTTAATCGTTCCCTAAAATTTGACATGTAATCCAATAATGTAAGTTCCGACTGCTCACTCACCAATTTTTCCTTAAATCAATTTAAGTGGCCCTCTTATCTCATGACCAAAAATTAGTTCAAAAGGACTGAATTTGGTTGACTCATTAGGTGCATCCCTAATTGCAGACAGTATGAATGTAAATCCTTTATCCCAATCCTCTGGAAAATCTTGACAATAAGCCCTCAACATTATCTTTAATGTCAAATGCGACCTTTCTAAAGCTCCCTGCGATTCTGGATGGTACGCAGTTGATTTAAATTGTTTTATTCCTAAACTATCCATAACTTCTTTGAATAACCTTGAGGTAAAATTTGATCCTTGATCCGATTGTATTTCTGTGGGTAGTCCATATCTAGTGAAGAATTTAAGTAACTCCTCCACAATCTTTATAGCTGTAATATTGCATACTGGAATAGCCTCTGGAAACCTAGTAGACACATCCATTATAGTCAAAAGATAATGATTCCCACTTTTCATTTTAGGAAGCGGTCCACGCAATCAATTAAGACCCTTGTAAAAGGTTCCTCAAATGCTGGAATGGGTATTAAGGGTGCTAGTTTTATCACTGCTTGAGGTTTCCCTATCACTTGACATGTGTGACTTGATCGACAAAATTTAACTACATCGTTATGTAGTCCAGGCCAATAAAAATGTTTTTGTATTTTAGCTTGAGTTTTCCTTACTCCCAAATGACTTCCCACTGGTACCTCATGTGCTACTCGCAACACCTCCTTTCTATACCCTACCGGCAATACGACTTGATGAACTTCTGCTCACTTTTCATCTGCCTGCATATGTAAAGTTCTCCATTTTCTCATCATGACATCACTTTTACGGTAATAACATTCCGGTGTACACTCAGATTCCTCTTCCGTGTATGCTTTCTGATGCATCCATTTTATTTCTATATCTTTCTGTTGTAACTCCGCCAATTTTCCAGAACTGAAAATATCCGCCTCATCCTCCACCTGTTTTTGTTCTTTTCCAACCATCTGATCAAAAATCGTTTCTGATAATTGAACCAACTTTATCTTCACTCTTTGATTTCTCCTCTTGTCTTAACCTGTGACTTTGCGACCTTGTTACTCCAGGATATTCGTCCTTCAACTCTTCAGTTGTCTGATTTTCCACTGGCTTATCAACCACAGTAGATATCACTCCCACCTGCGATCCAGCTATATTATTACCCAAGATAAACTGTATTCCTGGACAAGATAGTTTCTCTATTACTCCTACTACCACTTCACCACTCTTCACTGGACTTTCCAACCTTACCTTACATAATGGAACACTACTCGTCTCACCCTGAATTCCACATCTTACTACCTTTTCTGGCAATATTCCTCCCAAACTACATAACTCCTCATCTCTTACCATCAAAGATTGACTAGCCCCCGTATCTCTTAAAATTGTGACTTTGTTACCCACTCCTCCTGGTACACATGAGTAAACTTTACCCACACAAGTAAATTCTTTAAAGAAATCTGGCAACTTCTTATCAATCACTTCTTGATCAGATTGTACAAACTTTTGCACCTCATTTGCTTCACTTCGGGTTTCCTTTACCACTTCAACAAACCCCACTGACTTATCTTGTTTTACCACATCAGCCTTCCCAGTGCTTTTCTTCAACCACCAACACTGTGACTTTACATGGCCTAGTTTATTACAGTGAAAACATTTGAAACTTTTCATTTCTCTTCCACCCTCCTGGATTTCTTTTTTAAGCTGAGATACACTCTCCTTATTATCTCCCATCAGATCTCCTTCACCTCTACCATTTGAGTATTTCTCTTTTCCCCTGTTTCTCTCCCTCAAAGGTTGAAACTGATGTCGGAAACCAAACTTTGATTTATGAACTAATCCATAATCATCTGCCATTTCAGGTGCTAACCTCGCAGTTTTAACCTTCTGCTCTTCCACATGGGTTCTCACTACATCAGGAATTGAATTTTTAAACTCCTCCAAAAGTGTAATTTCTCTTGAGAGCTTCATACGTTTGGTCTATTTTCAAAGCCCTTATCCACCTGTCAAAATTACTCTGTTTGATCCTTTCAAACTCCATGTATGTTTGACCAGGTTATTTCCTTAAATTTCTAAACCTTTGTAGGCTTCAGGCACTAGTTCATACGCACCTAAGATGGATTTTTTCACCTCCTCATACGTCCCAGATATCGCCTCTGATCGTGATGCAAACACGATTTGTTTGAATCAGCAAACCCACATGTCCTGTGACCATTTAATTTGTTTAGCTACCTTCTCAGATGAAATGAAAAAGGCTTCTACCACCTCCTTATCAAACCTTGGCAATGCTTCGACAGATGTAAATAGATCCCCAACAAGACTTTGACTGTGACGCTCTTTCTCTTTATCCTCATCACTATCCTCAAACTGTACGTTTCCCTTTACATCCGCCAATTTTAACTCACTCATGTTTCATGGCCATTTTACGAAGTTTAAACTCTTTTTCCCTTTGCCCTCTCTCTTTTATCTTTCCTCTCTTTTTCTTTTCCCTGATCTGTTCCTCCCTTTGTCTTTCTTGTTGTCCAGCTCGGGCTATACTTTCCTTTTCCCTCACTTCGTATTCAAGCTGCTTTAATTCTTTTTCATGTTCAAGTTGCTTAATCTGTAACTGAATTATTTGCCATTTCTAACGAGTCGGACTGTATCTCAGGCCATTTTAAATGCCCAGCTACCGCCATAAGTACCTCTTCTTTTCGTATGCTGTCAGAACGTTAACTGCAATGTTTTTCCCAAATCTAAAAGCCTTTTTTTAGTCTCTGTTCCAAAAG
Source organism: Scyliorhinus canicula (assembly GCF_902713615.1). Lineage (NCBI taxonomy): Eukaryota > Metazoa > Chordata > Chondrichthyes > Carcharhiniformes > Scyliorhinidae > Scyliorhinus > Scyliorhinus canicula. The sequence goes on from NC_052152.1 coordinate 30,077,685, forward strand.
GTACTGTGTGTGACCTTCTCCACCCCCAAAAACTCCTGAGCCTATGAAAGAGCTATTGTCCATAACACACTCCCTACTTAAACTGGAATACCACACCTGAAAAGCTAACACAAATACACTCACCCCTCACTGTCTTTAAATTCACTGAGCCAACCCAATCACAAAATATAGACTTTTACCTCATAAGTCCCAATTTATCATGGACCAGGGTATATATCATGGAGTTCATCTGACCTCCAACTTTTAATAGATTTTGGTTATGAGGAGCACAAGGGCCCACTTTCCAGGTGTGATGCAACAGAGATCTTAAGTATTTTTAAACAAAACAATGTTTATTCTATGAATCCACTTAACATTTCATAAACACACAGTAAACATCTTATCAACTACCAACACAAATACCCCCCCCCCCCTCAAAGATACAGTACTCTATCGGTAGCCCTTGGTAACTTTCCTAACAATATCCATAAGCCAAACACCCCTTTTCCTACAAAAACACTAAGTTTGCATTCCTTACAGAAACAGATATTACTTTGAAATTATCAAGTGATCTGGAGACATTCTTTAGCATGCAGAGAGAGAGAGAGACCAAAATACATCATCTTGGTTTGAATGCAGCTTCCCTAACTGAAAACCAAAAGTAAAAAGCAGAGACAGAGCCCAGCTCCACCCACACAGTGACATCACTGCAGCCACTTGAGAAGACAAACAGTTCTTAAAGTGACAGTCCCATGACAGTAGCCTGAAGGGAACCGCTCCACATCAAACATGGGGTAAGGCAAGAACGCAGGCCTCTAAGAACTACCACAGCCGGTACAAAGATTTGAACCATGCTGATGATGTCTTTCTACACCACACTGTAGCCATCTAGCCAATTGAGTAGACCGACTACTGAAGTTCCAACAGTTTAATGTAGAAATTTGATTGTGTGTGCAGAAGCAAACTTATTAGGCTTTCAGGGATTTATGGTTCTTGGATCCAAGAACCAGAGTTTATGATTCATTATAAATGGAGATTTTTGATTGAAGTGTGTTTTGATGTCATTGCTATTACATGAACAGGACAGTCTGAAATCATTTGATCACATTTAATCATTTAATCTTATTGGCTAAATGTATTAGAACTTAAGAACTAGGAGTAGGCAGTTCAGACCCTCAAGCTTGCTCCATCGTCCAGTATGATCATGGCTGATCTGATCTTAACCTCAATTCCACTGTCCTGCCTATTCTCCACAACCCTTCAACCCATTGTTAATTAAATATCTTTCTCCTCAAATTTACTCATATCTCCGCATCGGCATTGTGGCACAGTGGTTAGCACAGCTGCCTCACAGTGCCAAGGACTGGGGTTCAATTCTGGCCTTGGCTGACTGCCTGTGTAGAGTTTGCACTTTCTCCCCATGTCTGCATGGGTTTCCTCCGGGTGCTCCCGTTTCCTCCTACAGTCCAAAGATGTGCAGGTTGGGTGGATTGGCCATGATAAATTGCCCCTTGGTGTCCAAAGATGTGCAGGTTAGATAGAGTTGTGAGGATAGGGTGTGGCAGTGTCCTGGGTGGGGTGCTCTTACAGGGGATTGGTGCAAACTCAATGGGCTGAATAGCCTCCTGCGCTTTAGGGATTCTATGATTGTATCCACCACACTCTGGGGTAGTGAATTCCACAGATTCATGACCCTTTGAGAGAAGTAATTATGTTGGGTGATACTTGACCATAACGATCAAGGTGTTGAAGGCTTCTGTTCTCTAGTAGCAGTAGCTCGGGCATCATATTCACTTTTATTGTCTCAGATTGTGGAGGAGAAAAATATTATATGTCGTGCTTCCAGTTATTATGTAGCAATTCGTACTGAAAAATGCATTGATGAATATTGATGTGACAGTAGATTTGGGTGTATCTGCTATCCTTCCATGGTAATTAGTCAGAAGGCTCGTGCTTTCTAGGATCACATGAAGATTAGTAATCCTGATAATGAACTAGAGCCTGGCTGCCACACTGAGCTGTAACAGAGAAAGATTGAAATTTCTCCCTTATTGCCATTATCCAAGCAAATTTAGTGTAGGGATTCCATGCACATTTCCGAAATGGTTAAGCATTTGGACAAATACAATCAACAAATCAAAATAAATCCATATAAGAATCTCAGTTCAAAAATTTTACTATTTTGAAGAAAATAATTTTCTGCTAAAGCTTAACTGTATTTCATTCATATAAAAAATGGTAAAATTCTAGACATTTCCAGCTAACAGGAAAATCTGCATTTTCAAGCAAGTGTTTTGAAAATCATTTTCTATTGGTTAGAAACACATGTTTAAGATTTCATTTGGACTGGAAATTTGCATTTTGGGGGAAAAACGCCAACTTTTTCTCTGATTGTTAGAAGTGTTTTTTTTCCTTCTGCAGAAACTTGATGAAAATGACGAAGAATCGTATCTTGACTCAGATTGGTCGGATAGGTACGCCCTAAAAAGACAGTTTCAGGGTGTAAAAGACATCAAGTGGGGTCCTAGGAAATAGTGACAATCAACTCCTGTGGCACATGCCCTTCTCGCCTTTCCAGCCCCAACGTTGTACAAGGACACTAGGTTTTACATAAAGTACTTGGGTGTTTTGTTACATTGGGCAATCACTGATTCAAGTCCATGAAAAATTCCTCTACTTTATGATTTAAGTCTTGTTGTTATGTCAGTTGTTCAACTCCTGTATCAAATAAAAAGCTTTGGATAACCTGTAGATTTTCAATGGAATGCTACCGGTGATATTGGTGAACCATATATGACAATAGGAGTTCTGTAGCCCAGTTTTACATGTTCTCTTTAGAATTCTGAAAAACATCTTGTATTCATGTTAAATAAATATTTATTTTCAAATTTATACAATGTTTATGTTGCCTCATTTTCTGCAAGGTTCATCACCAGATTCTGAGTTGTAAGAAATGTACAATAAGGCATCTTCAACATGTAGGAAAAGCCATTGATCCAGATTTTACTCTGAAAATAACAAGGAGGCCTACAGTGTGCACTATTATGTAGTAAATTGTACTGCAACTTCCAAATTATGTACGCCTGCAGCTAAAAGTGGAAATTCAGAAATTACAGTGCAAATTTCCCTGCTCCCCCACGGGGTATAAGGCTGCATTACAACTGCACCTTGATGATGAATTTCACTTACCCACTAAACATACAGAAAACATTAATGCTGATGCATTCAGGTGCAAGTAAATTTTTAACTGCGATCAATCAAAATTGCTGCCAAAAAACACTCTGGCCCTGAAAATGTACTTTGACAAGGGCAGAGTCTAATTCCTTCAGAATTCAATTAGTGTTTGAGATTTATTTAACTTTTTCGGTCACTTTTATCTTTTGCTCTTAATCCCAATTTTTATTTCACTTTTACGCTTGATTTAAATCGAATTTTCAATTCCAGCCTTATGTTTCCTGGTTTAGACTCTGGGTGGAATTTCCCCCAAAAATGGCAAATTTCTGACTGACACCGGCGTGTTGGCCATGTTTTCTCTCCAGATCTTCTGACACTTGGTCCAAAAAAAAAGCAGAGTGGTGATGTCACTCTGGCGGGGCAAGGTCTCATAGAACTGCCAAGCCCATCGAATTCCTCCAGTGCAGAAGGATGCCATTCTGCCCATTGAGTCTGCACCAACCCTCTGAAAGCGCTGCCTACCTAGGCCCACTCCTATCCCGCAACCATCTAACCTGCACATCTTTGGACACTGAGGGGCAATTTTAACACGGCCAATCCACCTAACGTGCACATCTTTGGAATCTGGGATCAAACCGGAACAACCGCAAACCCACGCCGACACAGGGCTAATATGCAAACCCCACACAGTCACCGAAGGCAGAAATTGAACCCAGGTCCCTGGTGCTATGAGTCAGCAATGCTAACCAGTATGCCACCCTGCTGTGGATGGAGAACATCTGATGTCCCCGCACGCACTGACACTAAGTTGTTTCAATGTATTTAAATGAATTTAAATTCATGATAATTGGTTTCACACCCTTGCTGGGCATGAACCTGATTATGTCAGTGGGGCAAGCCCAGGAGCACAGCGTTCTAAATTTTCATCAGTGCAAATCCTATATGGTCCCCTCTGGAATGTTAGTAGCCATGACGGGATTTGATCCCACAGTGAACGGCCACAGAAAATTTCCCCCATATCTAATGAGGATTGAAGAACTTCACTTGTTTTTTCTGCTTGCACACACCATATATCTTCTATAGGGTGGTGCCTGGATCAGATGCCCGATGACAGAAAGTCTCAGCTCAAAAGTCCACAAAACCTTTGACCAGCTGTTAGTCTAGTGAATTACGTGCTGTTCCTTCGCCTCCAACTAAAAGTCAGGGAAATTGTGTTGATTTTCCCAACGTTTGAACTGTTGACAATAAAATGCAACATGACTCGCAAAACCATGAATATTGCTCAACAAAATGTCTCATTCGCTTTTTGTTCTGGACTTGAGTTTATCTAAGCTTAGACAGAAGGGGGAGCTATATCCCACGGCAAAAATTAAATGCTTTTCATAAGTTACAGAAAGGATCTCTCGAAACTACATTTGGAAGGTGATCCAGTTGCTACAAACGTCCAAATAAATAAATGTTTGCCATTAAATTCAGTTTCAAATTCTCTGCGCAGGTATCTCGTGAATAAAGTCACCAATATGACAATAAAAGGCGATGCTTTTATATCGACTCGAGGTTGGGATGTTTTGCTTAGAACGCTTTCCTTCTAACTATGCTTGAACAAGCTGCATAATTGCCCACTTAAGTTAATTTCTGAGAATGATCTCTGTGATTATTTGACCCTGAGTTCCAGACTCTGGTATTCGTGAACATGTAGTTATGCCTGCAATTTTATGAGCACATGGATAACTTTATTTTTGCGGAATGGGGACAATTGACCTTGAAATAAAATGGCGTGAAGGGGATCAGGTGACATCAGCCCCCCCCCCCCCCCCCCCCCCCCCCCCAAATCTACAGATATACATGGAGATAACCTGCTTGTCTGGAAGCAACATCTAAATGTAAATGACCTTTTTGGGGTATTCAATTGAAGAGCCATTAAAAGTACAACTGATCTCTTGTGGAATTAGCAGCTTGTAGTGTCGAAATGTCTCCAGAAGCTGGTGTGTCATCGCATAGATGTAAGTGGCCACGATTCAAACTCCATTGCGTGCCGTGCTAATATTGCCGGTAAACTTGTGGTCAATTGGAACACCAATACCATTATTAGCTGACAGACCCCAGCTTGTGATAAGAAACACTTAATTAACACATCTTGAAAGCACTAGATGCCAGTCAGTCTGGGTGACCGGGATCGCAGAGGGAGGAGATCTTGACCCGCAAAGGAGAGGACCCTATCTAACAAGAGGCAGATAAGTGAGGATTTCCTTTATCTTCAGCTTTGCAGAACCAAGGTATATGACTTGACTACAGCTTTGACTGCAAAGCTAGAAACCTGATGTTGCAAGGAGCAAGCCTTGCCATAAACTTCCAATCGTTCTGCTGTCAACCAAAAGGAAATAATCAGGTCTGCAACATTTCCATTTGCCACCTTGGAAAAACCAGTGTAATTGTAACTCTTTGGATTCTTTAAATATCTAAATGCATGCTATCTCTTTTGTAATCACCTTTTCTTGCATCTGTGTATCTCGTGTCAATAGTGATGGGGTGCTGTTGCGAATACATTTTCAAGTGTTGAGGAATAAACATTTATTCTTTGTTTTAAGTTAAACTTGTGAGAGAACCTTGTGTCAGCATTAACTGGGTTAAAACACTTCTTTAAAACACATCTAGCTGAGAGGTGGAAAAAAGGGGGAACCATTGCACCATCACCCCCTTATCTGTAACAGATTGGGGGTTTGTCCGGGATTGGAAACACTCGACAACAAATAAATTGGAAGCGGTAAGTGAAATTGCTCAATTGAAGTAGTTAAAAAAATCAATCATCAACAAGTTTTCTCGTTTTTCTTGTGTCAAGTATTTCATCATTCAGTGCCAAATCCTTTGCAGACCAAGGTGTGGCAACTTGGGATGCATTAAAAGCATTAACTATTGAAGAACTAAAAGCTGAAGTTAAAAAGGTAGAAGTTAATGTAAGACCAAAAACTATGATGCCGTAAATAATCAACATTCTAACTAATCCATTTGATATTCAAACAAACTGAGGCGTGGAACCAGAAACTGAGTAGTATTAGCTACAAATCAGACATTCAGAGACATTGCCATATAGAAAATGTAATTAAAGCTCCAAAACAGAAAAGAGTAGAGAGAAGGAAGGGAGACCAGGAGGCTGAGCTTGCAAGGGAAAAACATCATCGAGGTATGTAGAAACCAATAGCAGTTCAGATATTAATTTGAAGCAAAGCTTTGATTTTTTTTTTTCTTTTTGAATCACTGGTACCCAAATTTCATGAAGAGGAGGTCACATCCTACTGTATTTCAAATGAGAACATTTCTAAAAGGCTAAAATGGGCAAAAGAGTCTTGGACCTTCCTTTGACAGGGTAAGTTAGTTGGGCGAGTTTGTGAGTTTACTCCATGTTGTCAGAACAAAGCTCTATGGATTTTGAACTAACCAAAACTACCATTTAAAATGCTCGTGAGTAGTACATGAGGCATGCCATCAGAAATGACCAGAAAAGGCCTGCCCAGACCTACATTGAATTTGAGATAGAAACACATGGCTTTTGATAGTTGGGTAAGATCTTTGAAATTATCGATCCCTCTGAAAACCTGCGGGAGGCAATTCTAATCGAAGAATTTAAAAACAGTTTTCCAGTTAACATTACAATCCACATTGAGGGACAAGGGTTAGGGCATGATTGTAATGGCTGATGATTATGACTTAACCCATATGTCTTTTAACCCAAAGTAAATCTGGACTCAGTAACACTCGCAAGCCATGGAGTGATTTTTTTTTAAAAGTGAAGGAGAAACAGGCCTGAGAAGGAGGGCGAACAAAGGAGAATAGATGGACCAATCTCTGACTTTTAAAAAGTCAGGAGGAGAGCAGAGAAGGGACTTTTTCAACATGCTTCCACTTCAATGTGACTGGTCATGTAAAGACAGACTGTTGTTACAAGGCTAAACCAACAGGAGTCTGTGCAATTAAAACTGGCCATGAAATTGTAATTTGGTGTTCCAACCTGAGTTGAGGGAAGGTCATTAATGAAGTAGCTGCAGATGGTTGGGCCAGGTCACTATCCTGAGGAACACTTATTTATTCTTGAGAGTATTGATTGGCCATCCTTAATTGCCCTTGAGGACTGCCACAGTTCATCTCGTGGAAAGGATGTCCTGTAGTGATATCCTGAGACTGAAATGGTTGGCCTCCAACAACCATTACCATTTCCTTGTGTGCTAGGAATGACCTCACCCAGTGGAGACTTTTCCCCCTGATTCCCAGTGTGAGGTCTCCTTGATGCCACACTTGATCAAATTCTTGATGTCAATGTTGCACAGTGACAACATGAGATTGGTTAGTCTTCCTAAATTTGCTAAATTCTTTTCAAAGGGAATTGGATTGTTCTGAAAAAGAGCAAAAGAATCGAAATAGGAGAATATTACACACTTGAGGGATTGGAAGAGTGGGATTAGATTAGTGACAAAGTGTGAAGAATATCATTGGCACAGGCTTGCACAAGTGGTTTATTTCTGTGCTGTACAATGTTATGACTATGGACTTCATTGATTATCAGTTTCAATTCAACCTTTGCATTTGTTAAGCACATAGTTCTTTTAACTACTTGGCAAAATTGTATCCGGATTACTTGCAGCGGGCCTGCTGTAGAATCACTAAATTTATACTGAAGTTCATAAGGAAGAACTATGAAATGATACAAACTCAACTGGAAACTAAGAGGGATATCTAAAACCTGGATATCAATTTGCTGTGGATTAGAGTAAAAGGTTGAGAGGGAGGAAAGAGAAAAGGGACAGAGAAAACGGCACAGTTACTCATGGATAAGAAAGCACAGATATACACACGGTGTAGAAAGAGAGAAGGACAAAAAGCCATCTCTAGGCACACAAGGAAATGGTCATGGACAGATAGAAAGACTAGAAGACATCAATAGGTATACCTAAGAACAGACAGAAGGGAAGACAGAGTCAAACACAACAGCATTGAGTGTGTTTGACCATTAAAAATGCATTTGTCAAATGAGAGAGTTGTATCACAGTACGCAGTCAATGTATAAAAATAAAATTATTTTGCTCCTATACTTCATTATTTTGCTCAAAGAAAAAAAATTAGGTGTGCTGATCACAAGCTTGAAAGTGTAGTGGCATGGGTTAGGGCTTCTGGCATTTTGTTTATCTCCGGAATCCGTGCAGCACATCAGAGCTGTTGATGCCAGGGAAATATCGGGAGCAAATTTATGCTGATGAGCAAATATCCAAATTAGAAATCTATTTTAACAAATGATACAGGGTTGATTTTAGAATTGAGATAAATTCAAATAAGTTAATACCTAAATAAGCAAGGTTTGAGCTACTGTCATCCTGTCTGTTTGTACAAAGGTTTTTCATGAGGTGAACTTTACGCACCCCCTGTCAGACATGATTTTCATAGAATCCCTACAGTGCAGAAGGACGCCATTCAGCCCATCGTGACTGCACCGACCCTCCAAAGAAACACCCTACCTACCACGCCCCCGCACTGTAATCCCACTTAACCTTTTGGGCACTAAGGGGAAATTTAGCACAGCCAATCCACATAACCTGCACATCTTTGGACTGTGGGAGGAAACTGGAGCACCCCGAGACACCCATGCAAACACAGGGAGAACGTGCAAACCCCAGAGAGCCACCCAAGGCCAGAATTGAACTCGGGGCCCCTGGCGCTGTGAGACAGCAGTGCGAAACAGTGTGCCACCGTGCCGCCAAATCACAGATTTTGGTGGGAAGACACGCCTAATATGGCAGGTAACTTGCCCACTATCTTCCTGCCCAGCTCCCCAATCCATCCCCGACAATACAGTGGGTGAGGCTTGCCCTTGGATTACTGAGGCCCTTACTGACCAAATAATTAAGGGCCCAATTCTGCTTCCAGTGTCTGATATGTTTGCAGGTAGAAGGTGAATGAGAGTGGGCAGGCTGCTTTTTCACTTACTCTGGTGAAAAAGCAGGAAGGGAGTGGGGGCCCCCCACAGCATAATATCTCTGTGGGGAAGCCATTTTAAAAGTCGTTTGGTTTGCAACCAACCTTTTCTAATGGGGGGAGGGGAGGAGGTGGTGCAGTTGAGCAATATGACCCTACCCCATCCTATCCCCCGTGAAATTCAAGATGTTGTTGAAGCTTAATCTGCTATCGTAGAATATTTCGGCCCCAACTACCTTGGTCCGAGGCTTGAGCTATTGCTCGTTTTCCTGTTACAATTTTTGACACTACTTATGCAGGTTGGATTGTTCAATTACTTTTTTACTCCACTTGTTATAGATTATAGATTGCAGAATTTAGAGTGCAGAAGGAGGCCATTCAGCCCATTGAGTCTGCACAGCCCTTACAAAGAGCACCCTACACAAGCCATAAGACCACAAGGAGCAGAATTAGGCCAGTTGGCCCATCGAGTCTGTTCTGCCATTCAATCATGGCTGATATTTTCTCATCCCCATTCTCCTACCTTCCTCCCATAACCCCTGATCCCCTTATTAATCAGGGACCTATCTATCTCTGTCTTAAAGACACTCAGTGATTTGGTCTCCACAGCCTTCTGCGGCAAAGAGTTCCACAGATTCACCACCCTCTGGCTGAAGAAATTCCTCCTTATCTCTGTTTTAAATGATTGTCCCTTTAGTCTGAGATTGTGTCCTCTGGTTCTAGTTTTTCCTACAAGTGGAAACATCCTCTCCATGTCCACTCTGTCCAGGCCTCGCAGTATCTTGTAAGTTTCAATAAGATCCCCTCTCATCCTTCTAAACTCCAACGACTACAGACCCAGAGTCCTCAAACGTTCCTCTTTCAACAAGTTCTTCATTCCAGCGATCATTCTTGTAAACCTCCTCTGGACCCTTTCAAAGGCCAGCACACCCTTCTTTAGATATGGGGGCCAAAACTGCTCACAATACTCCAAATGGGGTCTGACCAGAGCCTTATACAGCCTCAGAAGTACATCCCTGGTCATGTATTCTAGCCCTCTTGACAAGAATTTAACATTGCATTTGCCTTCTTAACTGCTGACTGAACCTGCACATTAACCTTAAGAGAATCGTGAACAAGGACTCCCAAGTCCCTTTGTGCTTCTGCTTTCCGAAACATTTCCCCATTTAGAAAATAGTCTACGTCTAAATTCCTCCTTCCAAAGTGCATAACTTCACACTTTTCCACATTGTATTTCATTTGCCACTTCATTGCCCACTCTTCTAGCTGGTCCAAGTCCTCCTGCAACCCCCTTGCTTCCTCAATACTAGCTGTCCCTCTGCAGATCTTTGTATCATCTGCAAACTTAGCAACAGTGCCTTCAGTACCTTCTTCCAGATCATTAATGTATATTGTAAAAAGTTGTGGTCTGAGCACAGACCCCTGAGGCACGCCACTAGTCACCGGCTGCCATCCTGAAAAAGACCCCTTTATCCCCACTCTCTGCCTTCTGCCAGTCAGCCAATCCTCTATCCATGCCAGGATCTTACCCTGAACACCATGAGTTCTTAACTTATTTAACAGTCTCCTATGCGGTACCTTATCAAAGGTCTTCTGGAAATCTAAATAAATCACGTCCACCGGTTCTCCTTTGTCTAACTTGCTTGTTACCTCCTCAAAGAACTCGAACAGATTTGTCAGACACGACCTCCCTTTGATAAAGCTCTGCTGACTCAGTCCTATTTTACCATGCACTTCCAAGTGCTTCGCGATCTCATCTTTAATAACAGACTCTAAAATCTTATCAATGACCGAAGTCAGGCTAACTGGCCTATAATTTCCCGTCTTCTGCCTCCCTCCCTTCTTAAACAGTGGTGTTACATTTGCATCCTAGCCCACGTATCTACCCTATCCACCTTAACCCCCATTAATCGTTTTGGACACTAAGGGCAATTTAGCATGACCAACCCACCTAACCTGCTCATCTTTGGACTGTGGGAGAAAACCGGAGCACCCGGAGGAAACCCACGCAAACACGGAGAGAACGTGCAGACTACGCACAGTGACCCAAGCCAGGAATCGAACCTGGGACGCTGGAGCTGTGAAGCAACCGTGCTAACCACTATGCTACCGTACTGCCCTATCTTTTTGAATTTTTAAAAAGTAAGTCATTTAAGATGAATGCAGTTATGTGAGATATACGAGATGAATGCAGCTGGGAACATGTTTTTTTATAGTGCGTTAGAACATTGAGGACACGATAAAGTGCTAGTAACACGTATTTTCTACACTTACTCTCAAATTTGTGTGGGATGTTTCTCATTTGTAATATATTTGACTTCATCAGTGAAATCAGATTTTATTTTATGAATAATCTACTACATACCTTATGACTAGTTATGTTCGTGCCGGCACTCTGAGAGAGCAATTTAGTTAATCCCATTCCCCTGCCCTTTTCTTGTAGTCCTGCAAATGTTTTCTCTTCAGATAATTATCTCATCTCTTTGGAAAGAATCTGGCACTCCCACACTCTTCAGCAGTGTATTCCGGACCCTAACCACTCGCCACATAAAAATGTTTATCCTTGTGTCGTCTCTGGTTCTTTTGCTGTCACTTAAATCCTGGCTCTCTGGTTCTTGATTCTTCTGCCGATGGGAAAGGTTTATCCCTACCTACTCAGGACCTCTCACGATTTTAACTACCTCTTTAAAAAAAATCTCCTCTGAAACCTTTCTAAAAAGAACAGTTCCAGCTTCACTAACCCATCCACTGGAGTCTCTCACTCCCAGAACCATTCTCATAAATCATTTTTACACGCTGTCCAAATGCTTTTACATCCTTGCAATAAGTGATGCCCAGAGTTGTACACAATGTTCAAGCTAAGGCCAGCCCTGATTTGATAAATGTTCACCATAACTTCCTTGTGCTGGATTCTCCGCAGCCCCGTACTGAAGTCACGTTTGGCGTGGTGGCGGAGAATCCAATTTCACGCCGAAATCTGGCCCGGCGCTGGTTTGGCGATTCTCCGGGACCCGCAAATCGATGTGATTGCGGAGTACTCCGCGTGGCTGGGAGCCTATTGACAGAGGTCAGCCCAGCAATCCTCCGCTCCCGACCGGCCGAGTTCCCGACGGCGTACTTCTAACCATCTATTGCCAGGCGGGACTCTCGTGTGGCGGCTTTGGACTCAGTCTTCAGCCGTCCTGGTGGGGGTACTGGGGGATCGGACACCGCGCGGCCGATCGGAGGTGTCTACCTTTTCAATCTGGCCCTGCGGTCCGAGTCCGCCATGGCGTTCGGCGCGGCTGCTGGACACCATTGCCGGGCGCATGCGCGGACTCAAAACCGGGAGTACGGGGGCCCGTATCCACAGCTAAAGCTGCGTGAATTACTCTGTATCCCTGCTAGCCCCCTGCAGGGCATTGCATAGCCGATCTATTTTGCAGGAAACTCCTGAGTAAAACCCCAGCGTTTTTACACCGGCGTGGGGACATAGCCCCATTTTGGGAGAATCCAGCCCCTTGTTTTTGGATTCTATGGGTGGGACTTTCCTCCCCCTACGCAGTGGTGGAGGGCGGCTCGCCGTTGTCAAAGGGGTTTCCCATTGACCATACCCCTTGCCGCCGCTGCAAAGCCTGCGGTGGGAGTGTGCCGTCGGCAGGACTGTAGGATCTCACCAGTGGGTACAGCCAGAAAATCCTGCCCTATGTTGGTATTTATAAATCCCAGTTTCCCGTAAGCCTTATTAATAACTTTCTCACCTTGCCTTGCCACCATTGACGATTTGTGCACACATACCTTTCGGCCCCTCTGCTCCTGCTCCATCTTGGAATTGAATGCTTTATTTATATTGCCTTTCCTCGTTCTTCATACCAAAATGTATCACTTCATACTTCTTGTGTGTAAAATTCTGTCTGCCCATTCCACAAATCTATGTTCTCATGAAATCTATCACTATCCCCCTCACCGTTCACAACCCTTCCAAATTTTGTGCCATCTGCAAATTTTGAAATTATGCCCTATGTACCCATTGGGCATTAATTTTTTTATTTTTTTATTTTTTTTATAAATTTAGATTACCCAATTATTTTTTCCAATTAAGGGGCAATTTAGCGTGGCCAATCCACCTACTCTGCACATTTTTAGGTTGTGGGGGCGAAACCCACGCAGACACGGGGAGAATGCCCATTGGGCATTAATGTAGATCAAGAAAAACAATGGTCCTAAATATGAACCCGGAGGAAACTCCACTGTATACCTACCTCCAGTCCGAAAAGCAACTGTTCACTATTACTCTTGATCTTCTATCACTCAACCAACTTTGTTTCCATGCTGCCACTTTCCATTTTATCCTCGGGCTTTAACTTTGTTGACAAGCATGTTGTGTGGCACTTTATCAAATGCCTTTTGGACATCCATGTACACCACATTAACTGCGTTGCCCTCATCAACACTGTTAATCCATTAAAAAAACTCAATTAAATTTGTTAAACACAATTTGCCTGTAACAAATCTGTTTTGGCTATTCTTAATTAATCCACATTCATCCAAGTGACTATTTTGCCCCACATTATAATTTCCAAAGGTTTTCCACCACCCAGATTACACTGACTGGTCTTTGGTTACTGGTTTATCCTTGTATCCTTTTTTGAACAAAGGTGCAACATTTACAATTCTCCGGCCCTCTGGCACCAACCCTGTATCTTAATTACCTTTATTGTCACAAGTAGGCTTACATTAACACTGCAATAAAGTTACTGTGAAAAGCACCAACCCTGTATCTAAAGAACATTGTAAGTTATGACCAGTGCTGACACTATTTCTACCCTTATTTTGCTCAATATTCACCGATGCACCTGACCTGGTCCCGGTGACTTCTCAATTTTATGTACAGCCAGCCTTTCTAATACCTCCTCTTTATTAATTATTCAGTAAGAAGTCTTAAAACACCAGGTTAAAGTCCAACATGTTTGTTTCAAACACTAGCTTTCGGAGCACTGCTCCTTCCTCAGGTGAATGGAGTGCTCCGAAAGCTCGTGTTTGAAATAAACATGTTGGACTTTAACCTGGTGTTGGAAGACTTCTTACTGTGCTCACCCCAGTCCAACGGCGGCATCTCCACATCATTAATTATTCATCGATCCTGTGTCTCAACTACTTCCTCTTTCAATTTTAGCAGCATTATCTTCCTTGGTAACGACAGATGTAATTTAATACCTCAGCCATGCCCTCTGCTTCCATGCGTAAATTCCCTTTTGGTCTCATTCATTTCATGATTCGGTTCCATGATTAGAAAGGCTTACTGAGTTTAAAATCAGTTGCGCACATTTTAGATATGTCACATTAATGGTCGGCAAGAATATAGTTGCACTTACTGGAAATGATGGGCTGGCATTAAACATGTTTAAACATCTTGTCACATGTTGCAAGTATGGCCAGGGGTTTGAAACGCTCTGTATTTCCTTCGGCTACAATAGATTAATTGTTAGATTCTGCAGCAAAGTGGGTCGACTGTGCCCGCCACCTACGGATTATTTTGAGGCAAAACCTCCCATCTAAGCAGCCATTGAGCTGCAAGTGCCAAAGGTAGCTATTTTGAACACCTGTATTAAATCTCTTCTTAACCTTCTCCACTCCAGGGAGAACAAACCCATCTCCTCTATTCTCTCCACATTCTAATAAATCTCCCCTGGGACGTGATTAAGATTTCTATTTAATGTTGTGTGCAGTTTCAAAATACTGCTTTACAGGCTCCCCTCTAATCTAATATGGCTGGTTATTTTGAACGGGCAGCAGACTGTTCATGAAGAGGCATTAATCTTGATTAATTGTTGCTCATACGACTGTAAAAATTGGTTACAGTGTACAAAGTATTCATTGGCATTTTGACAATAGCTTTTCTCGCTGGTTCTATCAGCTCAAATTCTGTGCAGGTGTTGGCTGGTATCTGACATCACTGATATCATCCTTCATGCTATGTCTTTTTGTCCGATTACCAAACAAATAAGAACATTCCAAATGGTGTTCACAGAACAGTTGAAACAGATTCTTCAGAATCAGTTGCGTTTAATTCCCAAAGTTTCAAATACTAAACTCCATCTCCTTACAAGTTTTATCCTGCTTATTTGCAATGCAGTTTGACCAATCTTACTTGAACGTAATTTAGGATTCTTGGTTTACGTTCTGTGTGGATGTGCATAAAGTGAAGAAGAGGATTAAGTAACGTCTTGCTCTGATTCTGGCCAAATGTGTGGTACCTTTTTCCCTGTAGAGTAAAAGACCCTTTTCTGATGACAGGCCGGTAATTTTACTCAAGTAAGTTCAAAGCCTGGACTATTTCACAAAAAGAAAATATAAAGCTCTGGGGATTGAGAATTTTACTCTCCCCAATTCTTGCTAATTATGGATTCCAGTTTTTGTTGTGAAACCAAATAAATACACGGCCGGTCGTTGTCATTTACTTCAGATAATGGAGCAGAACGTCCCTTTGAGCTGCAAAGCAAACATGAAGATCCATAGTAAATGTGCTTTTTGCTTGTGCAAAAATATAATTTCTGGCTTCACACAGTGTTTAGAAATAATGCAGTGTGGATATTGCATTAAGAATATAATTTCCTCCTCCTTCCCAATTCAAAGTTCCTTAATTTGAATTTTCCACAAATCTGGATTGAAATTATGCAAATAAATGTGACCTCTGTGCTTTCATTACAAATGTTTAATTGATTCTAATATTTTTCAAGCAGGAAACAGGACTAGATTGTAGCGGATGTCCACGATTTGCAGTTTAATTTCTCAATGGTAGCAGGTGCAATGTTTAGTGAGCATTGCATTGATGTTTGGGTTTTGGAGTTGCCGCTTGCTCACTGATGTTCTCCAAGTTCATGAAATTTTTCACTTTTTTTTCAAATATTGGAGTAGTACAGATACGCGGGGCAGAATACACCCATGCCCCCGCCAGCAGGTTCAATGGCAGGCGGAGATATAGAATTCCACGGGAGGCCCAAAAATCGGTTTTAGGCCAACGTGGATTTCTCGCGGGATCTTCCGTGGTGCCCACCGTGGCAGATCAGAAAACATGCTGGAGGCCAGTGTGAATCTCATTTACATCCTGTTAATAGGATACAGATGAAGGCCCAATCACCCACGCCTGATTCTCCATGGCACCAGCGGGTAAACACGTCCGGAACAATGTGGCATACAGATGTCTTGACCTACCTGAGCAACGCCTGGAGCTTCCTGCGGAATACATGATGGAGACTCCCGGCAATCTTGGACCCCGGAATACCCCGGAGTTGGGTGGGGAAGAGCATCTGGTGATGCACTTCCAGATTTGGTCCCTGGAGGACGTTCATCTTGCAGCCTCAGAATGTTCCTGGACATCCATCTTCTTTATCAGGAGCCCCATCTTCCAGTCTCAGAGTGCTCCATACAATCCATCTTGATGTATGAAAGCCCTGTAAAACATGGTCATGGCTCAACAATGGTTCTAACTCATCCTTCTGCTGTGGAGGTCCATCCTGTTGATTTCTTTGTTCCAGGAAGACATTATGTAATTGAAGTACAGAAGGATTTTGTGGTATCTTGGCCAACCCTTTCCCTCAACCAAAATCAAAAACAGATTGACTAATTATCCCTTTGCATGGTGTAATAACTCCAAAGGAAACTGTCATAAACGTAACTGGATTTTGTAGTGATATCATGGTTGTGTTGTAATTCACCGACTGACCATTAGGATTCTCATTAGTATACAAGTGAATGTTAAAGTCAGGTGACTTCAGACTGACTGGAGAGCTGGAAGAGAGAGGTTGCTTGTGCATAATCATACTGTTCTTCATCTGTTGTTTTGTACATAGTTGACCCACAATTAATGTTAATAAACCGTTTATAGCTTTAGCTACAAGTGTTCTTGTAATATAAATCAGGCCATCTGACAAGAACATTACAGATTTATTTACAAATATACAAGTTACAAATTATTCTTGTACCTCATCCCAATGTAGACTTTACTGGGAGAATAGATCTAACCAAGCCCTGACTGGGTTTTACTTTTATCCTCTAGTCTGACGAGCCCCAGATGATGAATCTCCACCCCCTACCGGGGGAGTTTGTGTTCAATAATCCATTGGAAGATCATTAATTGTTGTCCCATGACCATGGGGGTTATAACACATGGGTATTGTATTTGCCCCAATTTTTCATTACTCTTCAATTGTAATCAAGAGATAGAAGGAGATATAAAGGGCAAATATTGTTGTTTCTAAGCAGCACGGTGGCACAGTGGTTATCACTGTTGATTCATGGCTCCAGGGTCCCAGGTTCGATACCCGGCTTGGCTCACTGTCTGTGCGGAGTCTGCACGTTCTCCCGTGTCTGCATGGGTTTCCTCCGGGTGCTCCGGTTTCCTCTTACAGTCCAAAGATGTGCAGGTTAGGTGGATTGGCCATGCTAAATTGCCCTTAGTGTCCAAAAAAGGTTGGTTGGGGTTACTGAGTTACGGGGATAGGTTGGAGGTGTGGGTTTAGTTGGTGTGCTCTTTCCAGGGGCCAGTGCAGACTCGATGGGCTGGGTGCGCCGGGTGCACTGTAAATTGTATGATTCTAAGCTGACGGTCAGATTTATCAGCGTGGCAAATTGCCTTGCTACAGTGGGTGGCATCAATGCTGAGTTCTCTAGCTTCTCTGACAAGTGTTGCCCAGCCACGGATCCCTGACTACTTTTCCCTGGGGTTACTGAAGCCAATTTCAGCACCTATTGAGCTGGACTGGCTGTGATCTGCTGATTGAGTGCAAACCAACAAACAAACATGGGATAGTTACATTTTCTCTGCAGTAGCTCTTTAATGATGAACAATTGGGGCGTTTTTTGTAACTAGTTATCATGTTTTTGCAAAGAATTCTGTTTAGACTCTCTTGGTGGCTCAGCAAGTGTACTAAGCCACGTAGAGTGTAAACAGGAAGTGTAAGATGTTAAATCACAAGTAGAAAGCAAAATAAAGTGAGCAATAGAAAGCTGGAATCGATTGAGAAAAGAGATGGAAAGAATAAGATATATAAAAATTTAAAATAGTAACGTGAATTAAAATCTGAAGGAATAATAAGCGGAGACGTTGCTTTTCAGTAATTAAGAAATGTCACACCGTTAAAAGTTAATTTACACTCAAATGGATTGGCCCCAACTTTTTCTAGCACGTTTATTGAGAAAATCTAATGGACAAGTATCATAGGTTCACAACCATTGTGTGTTTTAACGCAGTCTGTCAGTGCTATACCGGTGTGGATAAGTTTATGAAGGAGCAGGACATTTCAGACAGAAACTGGCTGATTTTTTGCAGTTACCTGTGAAGATGTAGACACTGGAGGTTGCTGAACAGTTTAGTCCATCATAGCGTCATCAATACTCCCACCACAAAAAGATGGCCAATAACTTTCCAAAGTAGCCTTCAAAAGATGTCTGACCAAAATCTTGACCCAATTAGTTACAAAAGACATTGATATAGATAAATGAAAAACGTAATGTTCACTTAGCGGAGATTATTGACTTCAAATATCTGAATACAATTTTCCTCTGCATTAGTTATGTCTCAAAAGGAATTCAAAAATGAAACGCTGAAACGACCAAGTTGAAACCTGATGATGTGTAAGCACCTGAAACCTTAACTTCTCTATTCTATCTCCACTGATGCTACCTGACCTGCTGTGTTTTTCCAGGATTTTCTGTGTTTATATCAGATTTCTCTTTTGTTTATGTTGGTTGTCTTTTATCTGGAGAAACCTGAGATTCTTCCATACTACTCCCCACTTAATGTCACAATGTTATTAGGTCGTTTATACTATCAAGCAAACTTTATTAAAGTCACTGGAGTTTTACATCCCTTCAACAGGCAGCATATATGAACTATGGTTAGGAATGAAAGTAAAAAAGACACAGAAACAAAAGAAAATCTCTGGTTTCAGTCTTGTGACTGTTTTGTAACTTGACAACAGATTATATAAATTTACGGATGAAAAATAAAGGCCCGAATTCTCCCATTTCGAGACCAAGTCCTAAGGGGGGGGGGGGGGGGGGGGGGGGGCAGGAATGTGGAGTGTTTCCCGCTGTTGAGGCTGGCGGGAAAGCACGCCAAATCATCCAGCCCCGACCTCACCAATTATGCACCCGGGTGTTTTATGCTGTATTCCATGGCGGGCAGGCATGGATGGTGCTGAGTCCGCTGTTTGGTCGCCATATCGAAAAGGCGCCCAACATCACTAACCCACAATTGAAGAAAAAAGGTGGATCTCCTGAGAATGAAGACAGATTTCCAGGAGCACTCTGAAACTGGAAGATTGGTTTCCTGAGAACAAGATGGATCTCCAGGAACATTGAGACTGGAGGCTGCCCCCCCCCCCCCCCCTCACCCCCCCCCCCTTCCAGGACATCTAATCTGGAGGCTCCACCTGCAGATGCTTCTCCCATCCAAATCTGCGGTGTTCCAGGGTTATAGGCAGCCTCCATCCTGAACGCCCGAGGCAGCATTGTTCAGGTGTGTTTGGACATCTGCACGCCATGTTCTTGTTCCATTAACGGGATGCAAATGGTTTTTACGTGACCTCTGTTGGGTTTTCTGAGCCGCCATGGCGGGCACCAGTGGAGGATCCCGCTCTAAATGCACGCCAGCTTGAAACCGATTTCTGAGCGTCCCGCCATTATCTCCCCCCAGGGCCACCATTGATTCCACCGGCGGGGGTGGGGGAGAATTCCGTACAAAGCTTTATGAGTGACATGGGGAGGTAAATAATCCCATTCAACAAATGGTGCTCATATAACTAATAATGGAAGGGCAAATAGTACTGCCAAAATCTTCTGCTGTTACACAAATTATTTAGTTGGATGAACAACAATAAAGCTCATACTGCAGGAAGATTATGAGCTTGTCAAAATGGTTACACAGTAATCCTATAATAATTGCAAGTGTACTTAATGTTGAATAACAAAACCCATACTCTCAGTAATAAATTTAATATTCCACTCCTGCTGCTCATAAAAACAGATATAGTCAGGATATTCTCTCTGTGCTCAAGGAAAATTATTTATAGAGAGGGATTTGCCAACTGAGGTTCTCAGAGTTGTCCATCTTCACGTTTTTAGTTCATTCAACTTCTCTTTGTGTTCACCTCAGCAACACAAAGAACCCTTGTCTATTACTACGAGGAAATAAAGCAAAAAAAAAACAAAACTTCAGTCACTTATTCACATGAACTCTAGTTATGGCTCAGGCTCTGATGCCACTGATGCAAGCAAACTGAGAAAAATACACAATGATATTAAGGAACACCCCAGAGAGTCCAAGTTTGAGTGTTTCTTGAAGCAATTCCCTTGGCCTGCAATCCAATTTAATGTTCATTGAGCATATTTGTTTGAAGAAGATGACCTTGTCACTGAGATCTTTTGAGATTTCTTTGCTGTATTCTTGCTGAAATTGTTCAGCTGCAGAAAGCAAACCTTCACTATTCCGCCTGTTGAATTGCCAGAGAAACCCCAAAAAGCTGCAAATAGTCGAAGTGATTCAAATTGATGTGTAAGACCTGATATAATAGATTTGATAATGACTGCAGTGCTCCGAAAATTAGTGATTTGAAACAAACCCGTTGGACTTTAACCTGGTGTTGAAGGACTTCTTACTGTGCTCGCCCCAGTCCAACGCTGGCATCTCCACATCACAACATAAAGTGTAGCAGTGCGTGCTTCAATTAGTAGATTAGTTTGGTGGATCATTGTAAGTAACTTAGTCCACGGAAGTGACATCAAAATGCATTCAAATATGGACACATATCTCCGATTAGACTTAAGTTCAGTTCAAGCCTGCACAGTGAGATTGAGAGATTCAAGCTCATTTAAAGCCTTTCTCACTGAATTAAAATGTCGCGCAGTAGGTTGAGCATCATCAATCCTTGCAGACCAACTAGACAACCCATGCAGTGAAACAGGAAGATGGTGCTTCAGAATTTTCCACTTTTGTGGACCAGCTACTGAAGAGGTTGTACATTTTTTTCCTGAACCCTTAACGCCTCCGAGATTCGACACTCCTCAGTCGAACAAGAAGCTCAGGCCATCGTGGAAGCTGTGCGGCACTGGAGGCACTACCTCGCTGGTAGGAGGTTTACCCTTGTCATCGACTGTGGTGATCACAAGTTAACCAGATGCAACACAACTGAGCGACCACTAGAGGGAGCACGGGAGAGCCATATAAATACATCAGGACAGGAAGTGAGGACACACTCTTCACAGCAGGGGGGCTGGTAAGCAGGACACACAGAACAAGCAAAGCTGGGAGTTAGCACTGGAAGGTAGTTCTAGGTTGAGCTCTGGAAACTGAACGAACCCACAATAAAGCATCTTCTCCACACTTGAGACTGCGAGCTTTATTAAGACACGAGGAACAACACATGGTACCTAGGAGTGATTTCAGACGCTTATGACAGGACAACTCAGCTGCAGATACAGAAAACAAAAAAAAAAATGGCATGGAAATCTCAACCAAGAATGGCATGGAGATCTCCTGCTGGACATTCGACTGGGGAAGACATCGCTAATTCGAGGATGTGGCATGGATACCCACCTCAGCTGGACACGACTGGTAATGTAAGAAATGTCTGGAAAAGGTTTAAACAAATGTTCGATTTTTATCTCATAGCTAATGATGTTGCAGAAGCCTCAGACAAAATTAAAATAGCAATTCTCATCGAAGGGCCTGTCAATAGGAAAGTGTATAATGGATTTAAATACTCAAAAGGTGAAGACAGGAACAGCTTACAAACGTTACTAAACAAATTTGAAGAGTACTGTGAGAAATTTGAACAGCAAGGCATGCTCACAGTCCAACCTGCACAGAGACTGAGTGATGCAAAACTTAAAAAATCACAAAAAGATCAGGAAATCGCGAATGCACAGTACAGATCAAAAAGAAGAAATAACAGGAATTTTTCACAAAGCCAAAACGCTGAAATCCAGTCCAGATCGGAAAGAAAAGGTAACTTACAACTTTTAGAAAGAAAAAACGCTGAAATCCGCGATAAAATGGCGTCGGAGCACATTTTGCAGTCTATGGTAAACAAAGAACTACAAATCGCGTCTGCGCATGCGCCGGAACCGGAAGTCGCGCATGCGCCGGAACCGGAAGTCGCGCATGCGCCGGGACCGGAAGTCGCGCATGCGCAGTTTACAAAAGATCGCGGCGCCGATCGTTATGCGCATGCGCAAGCCGCACATGCGCAGTCAGAAAAAGTCTTCGTCGCGGACCGTCATGCGCATGCGCAAGCCGCGCATGCGCAATGGACACCGAACCGCACAAGGAAAGAAAGCCGATTTGCGCATGTGCAAGTCGTTCCAACGCGTGACGTCATGACGTCTGAGAATCCTGACCACGCCCACTTAAAAGGGAAATGCCCGAAAATTGAAAACAAGACACTTAAAGTGGTAAAACCAAATTTTCTTGCCTCAGAACACAGAAAAACGCCTGAACTTAAACCAACAGTGAAAAACAACTTGCACAAAACCTTGGAAAAAGCTGCCTTCACCACACACAGTGAAGCGAACAAAAAGAATTCCGAAACAACAAAAGATGATTTGTTTTTCGACGATTACCTCTCAGACCTGACTGGGTCAGTCGGATATGCTTATCACAGCATCAGCGACACGGTCGCAAAGCACAACACGAACCAACTCGTGGTAGAAGAATCCAACCAGGATGATTTGGTTTTCGGAGAATACTACTCAGACACAGCTGAGTCAGTCGGATATGCTTATCACAGCATCAGCGACACGGTCGCAAAGTTCAACACGAATCAACTCGTGGTAGAAGAAGCCAACGAAGATGAAATGGCTTTCAAAGAATACTACTCAGACATGGAGGAGTTATTTGGACATGCTGATCACAGCATCAGCGACACCGTTGCAAAGCTCAACACGACTCTACTCATGGTGGATGAATCCAACACCATGGTGCCATGGCAGCTCGTCGATACATTGGATGACAGCAATACCCAAGACGAAGACGACGCCACACAGAGAGCACAGGAAGACTCCACGGAGCGAGCGATGACAGGCTCCACAGTGCGAGTGATGAAAGACGCCAACAGGGATGCAAGCAAACACTCCCGGGCGGACACCAAGCATGAACAAGACCATGAAGGTAAACCCGCTGTACCTGAGCAACCGCAAGCAGACTATGAAAGTCTACCAAGCTCACAGGAACAAGAAGAAAGAGCGGACTATGAAAGTCCAACACGCTCACAGGAACAAGAAGAAAGAGCAGACTATGAAAGTCCAACACGCTCACAGGAACAAGAAGAAAGAGCGGACTATGAAAGTCCAACACGCTCACAGGAACAAGAAGAAGACAATGCACCTCTGCCCACTGCATGCGAAGACAGTGACAAGGTGCTCGCACGCGACGTACAGGATCACAGTGAGACTGACAGTTCTCAGCTTGTCTGTACCGAAGCACAGAGCGAAAACAGTGACAAGGTGCTCGCACTCGACGTACAGGATCACAGTGAGACTGACAGTTCTCAGCTTGTCTGTACAGAAGCACAGAGTCGGGCCACCCAACAGTCCAGAGAGACGATGCCGAAAGAAAACATGCAGATTTTGACTCCAGAAGAGGAGCACCTGGAGCCCAGAGAGACAATGCCAAAAGAAAACATGCAGATTTTGACTCCAGAAGAGGAGCACCTGGAGTCCACAGAGACAATGCCGAAAGAAACCATGCAGATTCTGACTCCAGAAGAGGAGCACCTGGAGTCCAGAGACATCAAACAGAAAGAAAACATGCAGATTTTGACTCCAGAAGAGGAGCACCTGGAGTCCAGTGAGATAACATCAACAGAAATCATGAAGATTTTAACTCCAGAAGCGGAGCACCAAGAGTCTAGAGAAACCACGTCAACTGAAATCATGCAGATTTGGACTCCAGAAGAGGAGCGCCGAGAGTCCACAGACACCGCGTCAAATGTAATCGAGAAGACTTTGACTCCGGAAGACGAGCACCAAGAAAGCAAAGATGCGGAATCCAATTCTCCACAACTGATTGATGTCACCTGCACCTGCACATCAGATCATTCGCACCACTCGCGAGACGGAATGCTCAATGACTCAAATTATCCACTCGGGACACTCATAGAGTATAACAAGAAAACCAAAAGTCAAAAGAAACACAGCAAGAACAAAAACAACATGAAGCGCGACAAGACCAACAACAATAGCAAGAAGCACAGCAGAAACGAGAACGACAACAGCAAGAAGAAAAGCAACATGAAGCGCGACAAGACAAACAACAATAGCAAGAAGCACAGCAGAAACGAGAACGACAACAGCAAGAATAAAAGCAACATGAAGCGCAACAAGACAAACAACAACGTCAGGCACAAAGATAGCGACAACGACAGAGGCAGAAACAACAAGAATGGCAACAAACACAACAAAGTCAGGAACAAAGATAGCGACAACGACAGAGACAGAAACAACAAGAATGGCAACAAACACAACAAAGTCAGGAGCAAAGATAGCGACAACAACAAAGACGGAAACGACAAAAACAGCGACAAGTACGGCAACGGAAACAACAAAAACAGGAACGACAGAAACAACAGCAATGAAACAACGACTTGTACACAATGGCAAAGCACACCAGCATCCAAGGCGGATGAGACAATAAATCAACACCACAAGCACAGAAAAAAGTCCATGCCAGTCAACATCAGTGATGTGACCATGCAAACACCTCGGGATGACGCATTGGGTACTTAAGATAACAAGGAACACCAACAACATTCACAGCGGACTTGCAATATCAATATCACCACGTCATCAACAACAAAAAGAAAAAAAAAAAAAAGCTCTGAACAAATTCATCAAGTTTGGACTCATAAATGTGTTTATTAAGTTTGGACATATAAATACATTGGCTTTGTTAACTAAGGCAATAGCATCATCACTTGTATAGATACGCATATCATAAGTTACTGTTTTGTATAATTTTCCTTCATGATGTACAGAAACTATGTAATGAGAAAGAGGGGGATGTGGTGATCGTAGATTGACCAGATACAAAAAAACAACAGAGCAAACACGAGCGGGAGAGCTATAAATACACTGGGACAGGATATACAATTTTCTTTAACGATGTTCAGAAAATATGTTAAGAGAAAAAGGGGGATGTGGTGATCACAAGTTAACCAGATGCAACACAACTGAGCGACCACTAGAGGGAGCACGGGAGAGCCATATAAATACATCAGGACAGGAAGTGAGGACACACTCTTCACAGCAGGGGGGCTGGTAAGCAGGACACACAGAACAAGCAAAGCTGGGAGTTAGCACTGGAAGGTAGTTCTAGGTCGAGCTCTGGAAACTGAACGAACCCACAATAAAGCATCTTCTCCACACTTGAGACTGCGAGCTTTATTAAGACACGAGGAACAACACATCGACCAACGGGCGGTAGCCTTCATGTTCGACAACACACAGTGGGGCAAGATCAAGAACGATAAAATCTTGAGGTGGAGGATCAAACTCTCCACCTATAATTACGATATTGTGTATTGTCCTGGGAAGCTCAATGTGCCCCCTGATGCCCTGTCCCGCGGCACGTGCGCCAGCGCGCAAAATGACCGACTCCGGGCCATCCACAACGACCTCTGCCACCCGGGGGTCACCCGGCTTCTCCACTACATCAAGGTCCGCAACCTGCCCTACTCCACTGAGGAGGTCAGAGCCATGACCAGGGACTGCCAAATCTGTAAGCCGCACTTCTATCGACCGGATAAGGCCCACTTGGTGAAGGCATCCCGGCCCTTCGAGCGCCTCAGTATCGACTTCAAAAGGCTTCTCCCCTCTACCAACCGCAACGCATATTTTCTTAACGTCGTTGACGAGTACTCCCATTTCCCCTTTGCAATCCCCTGCCTCGACATGGCCGCAACCACCGTCATTAAGGCCCTGCATAGTATCTTCACCTTGTTCGGTTTCCCCACTTACGTCCACAGTGACCGGGGCTCCTCGTTTATGAGCGACGAACTGCTTCAGTACCTGCACGGTAAGGGCATCGCCTCGAGCAGGACTACCAGTTACAACC
The DNA here is from genome assembly GCF_902713615.1 of Scyliorhinus canicula. NCBI lineage: Eukaryota > Metazoa > Chordata > Chondrichthyes > Carcharhiniformes > Scyliorhinidae > Scyliorhinus > Scyliorhinus canicula. The sequence goes on from NC_052152.1 coordinate 30,103,891, forward strand.
CCTGAGGAAATGGACAGGTGGAGAGGGAGAATGTGACAGTATGGAAGGCTGTCCTCTTGGCCCTACGGTCTAGGAATCGCCCAGTTTCCCACTGGCATGAGGTCCTCCCCGACGCGCTCCACTCCATTAGGACACTTCTTTGTACAGCCATGAACGAGACCCCTCATGACCGCCTATTTGTTTTTCCTAGGAAATCCACCTCCGGGGTCTCGCTTCCAGCCTGGCTGACGACACTGGGGCCCGTACTCCTCCGAAAACACGTGAGGAGCCATAAGTCCGACCCCTGGATTGAGAGAGTCCAGCTCCTTCACGCCAACCCCCAGTATGCCTACGTGGCGCACTACGACAGCCGACAAGATACAGTCTTCCTCTGGGACCTGGCACCTGCAGGATCTCCTGTGACCATCACCTACCCCTCCCAACCTTCACCGAACAGCGCCCCCGCCCCTACATGGCCTCCACCCCCCCACTATACCCCCTTCCCCCATCGCCGACCTACAGGGATGAAGCTCCAGAAGACATGCTCCCGGAGTCCACACCCGTGCCCGCACCAACGAGTTCAACACTCGTGCTCGCTGCGATACCAGAGCTCCGGCAATCACAGCGCACGATCAGGGCACCGGACAGACTCAACCTGTGAGCCACTTCACCCCCGCTGGACTTCCATTTTTTAACAGGGGGTGAATGTGGTGAATGTATTATGGTAGCCATTCACCACTCTATTGCATTCTACTATGTTGTTGCCCTGGTGGGCTCCACCTATGGACCATTGTATTGTATTACACCGCATTGTATCATGTTGGTGCCCTTGTGGGCTCCGCCCCCTTGAGGGGAGGTATATGGAGCTGCTGCCCTGCAGTTCCACAGGGGACGGCTCACTATTAAAGGCTGGCACCTCTGCTAACTGTGTTGCGGCACTGAGCCCAAAGGTACCAGAAAACATTACAAAATGGTGCCTTGACTGCCCAGCTCTGACACCACTCAGCATTCCGGTGACTCCAAAATGGAAGGTCGGACACCCCAGGAAAACGGTAAAAGAGTTTGGTCAGCTCCCGAGGGAAATATCGGTGCCTCCCAACTAGCTTAGGAGAATTGTCCACAATTCTCAGCAGGGAGATGCCTTGCTAGTTGTTGCAATCACTTTGCTTGCCGTTTCTTCTTGTCCAAATTGACAATTTTGCATCCTGGGACACTGCCATTTGGCTCTCCTGCGTCGGGTGAAAATGAGAATCAAACAAGCACAAAAGTGGAAAGCACGCCAGCTTTCTCCACTTACACATTGGATGCATCATATCATGGCACAGTGGTGAGCACTGCTGCCTCACAGCACCAGGGACCCAGGTTCAATTCTGACCTTGGATGACTATCAGTGTGGAGTTTGCACGTTCACACCGTGTCTGTATGTGTTTCCTCCTGGTGTTCCAGTTTCCTCCCACAGTCCAAAGATGTGCAGGTTAACTGGGGTGTTCCTTTGGAGGGTCGGTACAGACTTGATGGGCCGGATATCCTCCTTCTGCACTGTAGTGATTCTATCAATCTATGGATCAACCTATTCAACAGCTACAGCAGTGCAGGATTGATTAATGTCAACATTTTCTATTCACTTTAACAACATTTTTATTTTTATTTAGCTCACTGGGCTAAATCGCTGGCTTTTAAAGCAGACCAAGCAGGCCAGCAGCATGGTTCGATTCCCGTACCAGCCTCCCCGGACAGGCACTGGAATGTGGCGACTAGGGGCTTTTCACAGTAACTTCATTGAAGTCTACTCGTGACAATAAGCGATTTTCAATTTTCATTTCATTCAACTAGTTTTCAGTTTATAAATATGTGTAAATATTTTAATAAGTTCACAATTTCTCTCATTACCTAATGTGAATATACAATGCAAAATTATAAAAATGTCTTGATTGTTTTTTCCTTGATTTTCTCTCTTTTCACAAGAATTGGAGATTAAGTGATCAGTTTTCTATACTCAATCCTTGTGGAAGTTGTGCTGGAACATGTATTATGATAACTTGTAGATAAATTGCGATGTGACCATTGAGCTGTAGCTTTTTCTAGGAATTTTAACTTTTACCACATTAATATTTCATCTCACTGTCAAGAGCATTTAATAATCTCATCCACTAATTTAATTCACATGATACAATAAAAAGTGGATAAGGGAGAGTATCAGAATTATATTCTCATTTTCATGGAGATAATGGTTTTGTACATGTGAAAGTTAAACACTGATGACAGCATGTGAATACATTATCTCTTAATAATATATAGAAACTAGGGATGAGTGCCGTCAGTTGCCTTGACATGATGCCACATTATCTGTCTCCTGACTTTGTGATTCAATTTTGATCTTAAGCTCCAGAGCAGCAATACTAAATTATAAAAATCATTCAACTGGCTTAATGGTTTTAACTACTTGGAATGTGTTTGAAAAATCCAGAAATATCTTGCAGTCATACTCGATGCCAAGATGGACAAACTTACAACACACAGCCAATTACACTGCATCTCATGGCATTAGCTGAAGCTTTTCTAATATTCTACATTCTTCCCCCACCATTTCTAACCCTGCCAATTTTTATGTTTATTTGTTGCAATAAGTTTTTTTTTGTGAGTTATTCAAATTAGTTCTTAATACAGCTGCACAAATTGAGAAGCATTCCGTAATCATCTATATGAACGGCAGAATAGTTTTCTGGGGAGTCGGTAGATAAGAGTAGATGATATTTTATTTTCGTGCACTGTGTTTCCACGTTTATCGGTGGTGCGGTAGCACAATGGTTAGCACTGTTACTTCACTGTCCCAGGTTCAATTCCCGGCTTGGGTCACTGTCTGTGCGGAGTCTGCACGTTCTACCCGTGTCTGCGTGGTTTCCCTCTGGGTGCTCCAGTTACCTCCCACAAGTCCTGAAAGACGTGCTTTTAGGTAATGTGGACATTCTGAATTCTCCCTCTGTGTACCCGAACATGCGCCGGAATGTGGCAACTAGGGGCTTTTCACAGTAACTTCATTGCAGTGTTAATGTAAGCCTACTTGTGACAATAATAAAGATGATTATTATTAACATAATCTTGCTACATTTAAGTCATTCGTCTATTGGACGATTAACATGGAACTTGTACCACAAGAGATATGGCTTACCACATTACATAATGGCTGACAAAAAAAAGATACTTCAAGGTCCTGTCTTTACTGTTGCTTCACTGCAGCCTTTCATTCCAATCTGCAGTCTAATCTAACCAACAATCTTTAGCTTCAGAGCCTATCTCATCTTTTGCATTCCAGATTTTTGGTTTTGTACACTGAAAGACAGCAGCTTTCCATTTAAGGATGTTTAATGGAAGCCCCACTGAGATTCAAGAGAATGGCTAAACCACTCAATCAACAAAAGAAAACTAATAATGATTAAGATTACTGCGTCGCCACAGGATTTTCCCCCTGCCTCGCCCTGAAATTTGTGACATAGCCAAAGACAACTATTTTCACTAGGTTGTCATGACTAATGGAGGAGTTAAAGAAAAGTTGCTATGCTACTTAGGAAAGATGCCAAGAGAAGGTTGCATAGTCTTGGGGATTTGATAGAGTTTTGGAATGCATTAAATGTCAGAGAGAAGAAAACGAAGTTAGAGGGGAGCCTGCAGGGCAAATAGCAAAAGAGATGCAAAAGGGGACCTTTCCTCCCTTATTTCTTCTATTATTGATCTGATATCTCACTCCTTTATATTCACCCTTTTATTCTCACAAACACACTCTCTGGGCGGGATTCTCCGACCCCCCCCCCCCCCCCCCCCCCCCTCCAGGCCGGGTCGGAGAATCCCTGGGGGGGAGCGACATGTATCCCACCCCGATGCCGGCTGCCGTAGTCTCCGACACCGTTTTCGGGCGGGGGCGGGATTCACACCATGCCTGTCGGGGGGCATTAGCAGCGCCCCCCCCCCCCCCCACCTCCCTGGCAATTCTCAGGGCCCCGATGGGCCAAGCGACCGTCCGTTTCTGGCCAGTCCCGCCGGCGTGGGTTCGACATGGTCCCACACAGTGGGACCTGGCGGGTAGATCAGCGGGGGCGGTCCTTGGGGGGGGGGGGGGGGGCAACTGACTCTGGGGCCCACCGATCTGCGGGCGGGCTTGTTCCATGAGGGCACTTCTTCCTTCCACACCGGCCCCTGTTGGGCTCCGCCATGGCATGCGCCAAAATATGCCAGCCGTTCTGCGCATGCGTGGAACCACGCCGGCCCTTCAGCACATGTGCGAACTCATGCTGTCCCTTCATCGGCGGCTGGACTGGCGCCAACCCCTCCGGCGTCCACCTGGCCCCCGAGGCAGATCATAATTCCTCACCTTGGTGGCCCGTTGCCACCAGAGTCATTGGCGCCGGTTTTCCCGCCATCGCAAATGGTTTGGCGCCAGGCGGGGTTCTCATTTTCCGCCTCTCCTGCTGTTCACTGGCCGCGTTTCACTTGAGCAAGAGCACAGAGGCCGACGAATTGCGCCCTATGACTTTAAGGACCCTCTCCTTCCTACAGTGTGATGGCCAGAACTGGACACAATGCTCGAATTGGGGTCTAACCAGCGCTTTTTACAGCTTCAGCACAGGTTTGCTGCTTTTGTACTCAGGAACCAGCTAACGCTCCAACAGATATAACTTTGTTGCAGATTTCTCTTCAGTTTCAGTCAATGCCAAGATTAGTCCTTCTGAGAATATATTTTTCTTGTGAGATATAGCACTGGGCCACCGGAATATTCTCCATCCAGTGGCACGGTTGTATTTTTTCACATCAAAGCTGCTAATGTGAATAATAATTCATGCTGAATTCAACACCAGGGCCGGGTGTCCCACATTGGAACAGAACAGAGACGGATGTCAATAAAAGGTGCTGGCGACCTCCGAATTGGTGTTTGCTGCCTCTGTTCCTGAGGGGGGGGGGGGGGGGGGGGGGGAAGAGCAGTGGTGTTGCCTGGGGAGGTTGGGGGGGTGGGGAAGGCAAGCCTCGTTAATGGATGCCTTCAGCCTCATTAATCGGAGGGTTCAAGGTCAGTGAGAAGCTTGTAAAGAGCTCGCCTCCTAACCTCCCGGTACTTTCACAGAAGGGGGCAGCTGTCAGGGGCTCTCTGAAGCTGACCAGCTGCAACCTGGCAGGAGCAGGAGGAGCACTGAAACAGTTTCATTCAATGCAAGTCAGTGAAAGTTTGGACAAAATAGTATTGATCAGGAATAACATTTCAGCTGCCAACCTTTCCCTGACCGATCCAAGATCCCAGCGTCTCAGTCACCCTGGCCACTGTGAAAATGAAGAACCCCCCCATTTCTTTTTTTTATAACTTTAGATTACCCAATTATTTTTTCCAATTAATAGGCAATTTAGTAAGGCCAATCCACCTACTCTGCCCATTTTTGGGTTGTAGAGGTGAAACCCACGCAGACACGGGGAGAATGTGCAAACTCCACACGGACAGTGACCCAAAGCCGGGATCAAACCTGGGACCTCAGCGCCGTGAGGCAGCTGTGCTAACCACTAGGCCACCGTGCTGCCCTGATCCCCTAATTTCTAAACACCACACACAGAGGCTGCCAGACTATAGCCAACTTCCCACCTGAGATTCCCATTCCCGACTCCACCCCCACCCCAGCCACTAACTGGACTCAGACCCATCTCAAGGGTCATTAAGATCCTGACCCTGTGAAAATTGTGCTTTGCAGCGCTTTGATGTAGGGGGTGGGTTCGGGATCAGAATCAAACCCACCATCTGAATCCCATATCCGCTTTTGAACTGATGTCTCCATGCACCCTGTCTACTGAGGAGTACTCTGTCTGCTTCACCCGGTATCTGTGTCAATGTATTTACATTGTGTAATTATCATATATCCAATGTTTTTCATGTATGGAATGATCTGCCTGGACTGTATGCAGAACAATGCTATTCACTGTACCTCGGTACACGTGATAATAAATCTAAATCTTTTCAATGCAAAACTCTATCCCTGAGTCCCAAGATAAACTCTGGCCCCGAGTTGAATGCTGGAATACTACGAGGCTGCCCAAAAGTCAGTACTGAAACTTGGAGGCAGAAAATGCAATTTTAATAAACTGCATAATATTCTATGACAATCCAATGGTAAAAAAATATATAGGTTAGCAGTTGACTTAAAACTGTTACAATTTCTATCATTTAAAAAAATGCGTTGTGAGATTGGTGTCTGATCTGGTTCCATTTTCTGCTGATTAAAGCTTCAAGGGGAGCTGTTCCTGGATGTTTGCTCTGAACTGCATGGTCACAATTAATATCAGTAGATCAGGAAAAGTCAAAGCACATTTTGTGTTTTAATAAAATGATCCAAAGCGACTGGATACAAAGGACAATCTCCCCTCTTAGGGTTTGTGTCATCAATCTGACTACTAGCTGTAATGCTCTTGTCGGATGGCTTGATTAATATATTACAAGAACACTTGCAACTAAAACTATAACCGGTTTATTAACATTAACTGTGGGTAAACTATATACAAAACAACAGATGAATAACGGTATGATCATGTGCAAGCAACCTCTCTCTCCAGCTCCCTCCAGAGAGTCTGAGGGGGTCACCTGACTCTAACATGCACATATATACTAATGAGACTCCTAGTGGTCAGTCAATTAATTACAACACAAATGATGCTATCACCTCACTAGCCTTATAACATAATGTGGGAAAAGACCTCATCAACAGAGTTAAATATCAAAACGTTTTTAAAAAGTCTGTATCCTGCTAACTATTTTTAAAACTTGCCAAAAACTGTAGTTAATGTGAGAGACAATTTTTACTTTGTTGATGTCAGCAAAGCCTATTTATTGATTAGTTGCCTTTTTGAACTGATGCAATGATTTTTTTTTAATAAATTTAGATTACCCAATTATTTTTTCCAATTGAGGGGCAATTTAGCGTGGCCAATCCACCTACTCTGCACATTTTTGGGTTGTGGGGGCGAAACCCACGCAGACACGGGTAGAATGTGCAAACTCCACACGGACAGTGACCCAGAGCCGGGATCGAACCTGGGACCCTCAGCGCCGTGAGGCGGTTGTGCTAACCACTAGGCCACCGTGCTGCCCATCTGATGCAATGATAAATCAATAGTGTTATCTCTCAGTTATGATGGAAAAGGATTGTTGCTGATTGCCACAGTGACCCATGGATGGTCCCATTTTGTATTGTCTGGAACTGTCCTTAAGTATTGTCACTTAGCACAATGGTACTGCCAGAAACCAGAGGCGAGGATATCCTCATTGTGAAGGCAGGAGTGGAGGGTTAATTTTAATTCCACGTGCCTGACAATAATGGGCCATGTTGGGGGTTTAAATTAAAGTATCCTGTCACCCAGCACGGTGCCACACACTCACTAGCCATGATTGTAACTCCTAAGTTTAGAAAGTGTGCAAGACTCTCGCTCTGAACAGGAATGTTCAAGTGTTGGGATTTTATGATATCTGTTTGGTTTCAACGTCTGTGCACTGTGCCAGACGCATCAATGAATTCCTGGTGCCAACATGGAAGTAGTTCCAGAAGAGACTTGATTGGCACGATTTAACGGCTTCGTCACGCCCGACTTGGATCTCGTGAGGGGGCCCCTCGCGAGATTCGCGATGCTCAAAACACCTCGTGAGATTTCACAAAATCCCGTGCGACGTCGTGACCTGGATCTCGCCCTTGCTGTGCGATAACCAGATATGCTTTTTTAAATACATCCGCGTTGTAGTCTCCTGGGGACCAGGAACTAACGGCCTCACCTGGGAGACGTCGTCATGATACCACTTAGCAATGGCTTCCACAAACGTGCACCGGGCATTACCGCACCTCGGGGTGGAGGGGGGGTGGGGGGGGGGGGGGGGGTGGTGTGGTGGGGGTGGGGGGGGTGGGGGGTTGTCTCCCAGCCTTTAGAGACACCCCGGGCTGTTAGGTTCTGGGCAGGGTGTGGTACACGGGCACTCCCGCTTGTACCCGGCATTTTGGCACTGCCAGCCTGGCAGTGCTACCAGACACCCAGGCAGACCGTGGCAAGGTGTCCGGATGCCAGGGATCGGGCCTGGTGGTTGGCCTTGCCCTTAAGAGGTGGGTGGTGGAAGAGGGGCTCGAGGACCCAGTAAGAAGGAAGATAGGTGCAGTGGGGAGGGGGGGGGGGGGGGGGGGGGGGGGGGGGGGGGGGGGGGGGGGGGGGGGGGGGGGGGGTGTCCAGAGGCTACAGTGGGGTGGCTGAGGCGGTTCGAAAGATTGGGGCGGCACCGATCAGTGAATGCTCTTCCTGCACTGGCGAGCTGAGCTTGTCAGTGTGGGAAATTACTGTAAATACAGCCTTGGCGGCGTGTTCCTCGTCAAGGCCAAAAAATCGACAAAGTGCCATTAAATAGTGGTGTTGTTCACGGTGCTGCAGGCGGCAAAAAATTCCCCCCCGCTAAATACACCCAAAATGGGACTCTGTTCTGTTGCATTAAATCGTACCCAATATGTTAAGTTATTTGAAATAAAATGTTCCTTTGTGCGCCAAAAAAGCGCAGAAGGTCTCCTCTGGCTGCCAAAGGAGATCTTGGGCCATCCTTTCCCAGGTCTTTCCTTCCCGGATCTTGCACTCTGTAAGACCTGCATCAAAACACTTCCCTAACAACCAGGGACCGTTTACTGGCGCCTGAAGCTGCACAATTCTTTGGTCTCACCCACTTTTCTCTGTATCATTCCTGTCACATTTGGATAGGAGTCAGTCCCCAGATATTATAATCAGGCCTTTGGGGGGAGTGAAATTGACCAGGGCCTCACAACAGGGGTTTGAAGGGAGCATTGCCAGCTCCACATGCACCTCTGCTCCCAAATTAAAATTTGAGGTTTTTGACTGCCGAAGAGTTGTCACTCATTCCAATGCTATTACTATCAAATGTAGGTCGATGACGACAAGGTTAATTAGATTATTCCCTCGCCTAGCTACTTTTATGACCCAATGCAGGCTCAACCTGACCTGCTGGTTATGTGCTTCAGGGTTTGGTCAGCTCAGTTATGATTGTCGTGTTAATCACCCTGGGGTAACACGGACTGCAACTGGATGCAGTTGTACTTGAAAGTAGACTCCCAAACTTTGATGTTAGTTCAATGTGCTTTATTGAACTTGTTAAGCAGTTCACACAGTTTGCTGTGGGTTTGACACTCTACTAATCTAAGCGTGCTTACTATAACCAACTAGACCAGACTAGCTCAGAGCCATGTTTAGAAGGTGCTAACTGATATATACACCCTGACTGTCACTACAGTTGTCACCAGTGGAAAGAGGCAAAGTGTCGATGCCTCGTGTGTTTTATAGTGGGAGACCACCTTCTAGTGTTCTGTCCTGTGTGTTGATTGGCTGTACTGGGTGTCTGTCACTGCCTGTCTGTATCTCATTATGTGCATGAGTGCATATCATGACAATGATCATAATGCTGTGGCGCTTTAATAATGGATATGGTGTTGTTCTGCATATATGTCAGATAGATTTGGAAAGGATACAACAAATAAAAATCACAAATTTTCAAAGACACAGTCAACAGTACATTCTTTATCTCATTTAGGAGAACTGCCTTTTTTTCTTTTTAAAAAAAAATTGAGAGTGCCCTATTTATTTTTTCCAATTAAGGGGCAATTTAGCGTGGCCAATCCTCCTACCCTGCACATCTTTGGGTTGTGGGGGCGAAACCTATGCAGACACGGGGAGAATATGCAAACTCTACACGGACATAGAACCTGGGACCTCAACGTCGAGAGGCAGCAATGCTAACCACTGCGCCACCGTGCTGCCCTAGGGGAACTGACTCTTAAGTGGTGTTATTGAAACTAGCCGCATTACATAAACTTACATTCTCTATTTCACTCTAAAATGAATTTTAATTGCCAAGGGGTTTTAAAAAAAAATTTGAGAGTGCCCTACTTATTTTTTCCAATTAAGGGGCAATTTAGCGTGGTTAATTTGCAAATCAAAAAAAGTGGCAGCGTGTTTGGAAACCGGACAGGAACACACCCACTTCCAGGATGCACTGGGGCGTGCTCTGAGATGAACAGGAAACACGCGTGGAGCTCCGGGATCAGTCATTTAAACAGTTAATTAGGTCTTTATCCCGGAGTTGTGGCTTTAAAAGCGGGCTTCACAAGCTGTGTAGGACAATTCAGGGTCAGCAAGGTGAGAGCACAGTAGCATTGATCAGTGAAGCAGATATGCTGCAAAGCTTTTAAAACAGCAAAAGACAGAGATGCCAGGCTGCCTATGGGAAGGCCTGTGCTCGCAGGACTAGTTCTGAGAGTGTGATTTCAAAGTTCCACAGGTGATTTCTAACTTTTTGGAAGTCACCCACCTTGGACATTATTCATCTTGTCCAGATTAAGTTAGCTGGATTGGCCATGCTAAATTGCCCTTTAACGTCCAAAGGTTAGCTTAGGTGGCATTACAGGGTTACAAAGATTGGGCGGGGATTGGAACGAGGAAGCGTGTGCTTTTGGAGGGTCGGGCACATTCGATGGGCTGAATGGCTCCCTTCTGCACCGTCGGGATTCTATGATTCCTTTGCACTGTGGGGATTCTATGATTCAAAGTATATGTTGCCTCCTGACGTGATCGTCCTTGCTGTCGGCTTTCATTGCAGCCTGGGAGCTATATAATGGGCCGTTGATGAGAAACAGCAGTAACCAGCTGCCTTCTCTTCTTCAGCCACTCGCTGGTCCATCGGCCGGAAGGGATGGACGCAGAGATTTAGCTCTATAGAAGGCGATACAGGCGATACCTCCAAACACAGGGTCTGCAAGCAGAGGATCAGCTTTCTAAACATGTCTGCGAACTGGGCTTCGTGAAACTCAGGCTTTCACAGCAGGTCACTGCTGGCCTCTGCAGCCGCTTGCAAAATGGCCACCTTCACAGTGGAGTAGGTGGGCACACATCACCAGTGTCTGGCAAGGTGCCTGCCACTGGAGGCACTCCCACTGTTCCCCCCTCCCCTCCCGCTTCTCTATCTCTCACTGGAAATGTGCTCTGTCTGCTCCTGCATGGTGAAGAAGTTTGGAGAGGAGGGAATCACAGCAATTGTGAAGGATTACCATGAGGCATAGATGCGAGTTGGCATAAAGATGGGGGTGAGTGTCAACTGTTAAGATGGGGGATGCGAAGAGGTGCTTTTAGAAAGAGGAATGAGTGAAACAGCAAGGTGCTTTGGTCCTGTGCAAGTGATTGCTGAGGAAGTCAGAGTGTGGGGCTTAGCACCTGAAAGTAGGATGCCATCCACCTTTCCTGCTCTTACAATCTTCCTGGGGGGGGCACCGTACCCAGGATCAAGGGACTACAACCCTATTCGTTTACTTGGCCAGTTCCAGCCAACCCCTGTTTGGATTGACAGGCTGCCTTCCTCTCCCATCCACAGTAAACAGTACCTCCTCTTGAGTCCCACAGATCCTGCAGTAGGACATCCAGGAAAGAATCAGAGGCAACTGCTCAATATTAATGCATAACGAGCTTCTGCACTTTATTCTCAATGATCATTGATCATTATGGAGTTTGTGGAATATTATTTTAACGCTGCGAGGCAGAATCTATCTAATCCTCAAATAGTTAAAAGACTACATACTAAGTAGGCATTTGCCTAATGATAGAAGGTGAAAAGGCCTTGGTGATTACGTTAGCAAGGGTTCCAAAGGGGCCTTGGTAATATGGTTGGTTATGATTCTATTCAGTGTAAGCTGCCTCCTATCTGTATTCAGGTGATCAAAGGGTTGTAGATCTTTTTCAGATTCTGTCTCTGTAGCTTGGATCATGATTCAGTGGTCGTGAGAGCTTTTATTATTTTTTTCATGTCTAGATGTGGGATATCACTTTAGCAAGAACCAAATCTTAGACTATCAAAAGCATTGTCTCCTCTATAACCCGAGGGAGTTGCAGGAATGTAATTAATGCAAGAAGCACGGAGGCGGACTTTAGAATATTCCCACTAATGTCGAATAACATTTTGCAACATATGTACCAAAGTTCAAATGAAACGAAAGTTAATACATTAGAGTATGCTGTATTTTCCCATTTAACTGCAGCATCCTATATGTTTCAATGCTCGTATAAACATTTGAAGATGAAAGTGTACAGTGTTGGCGACCTATTAGTACATTGGGAACAATAGCTCTATTATTCAGCTGAAACCAGGTTACTTGTTATTCTGCTTGCAATATCCTCGAAGGAATCAAAGGCTGTATTTGTTTTAATGGTAAATTAACAAAATACAAAGGAATTGGAAGATCGTCGACTACACACGCCCGTTAACAGTGAACTTTGTGGCCTTTAAATCAAATTATAAAGGGAAAAGAGAAAAGACAATTGCAGATACCAGAGACATGATGTAAGGTGAAAAATGACCAATGTTAAAGGGAAGAGTGAGGAGAGAGAGAGAGAGAGAGAGAGAGAATGATCTCCCTCCCCAGATATTTTGAGTAAATATTTCATCACGGTGCAGGCAATTGAAGTCTTTCACTGGTCAACTCCATTGAGGTTTATTGCAGCAGCCTAACTAAACATTTTACTCCCCAGCTAGCCACCCTTTCCCAGCTCCGTGCTGTGAAATATTCGGAGACATCTTTCCGATGTAAAGAATGCTAGCCAGTAGAAATTCAGGTTTCTGTTCCTGTTGGATGGGGCTATTTGGTCTTAGGAGAACTGGGCAATGGGAAATATGCAGACATGGGGCGAACTTCTCCGACCCCCAGCAGGGTCGGAGAATCGCCTGGGGCCGCCGAAAATCCCGCCCCCTCCGTGGCAGAGATTCTCCGCCACCCGGGAAGTGGCGGGGGCGGGAATCACGCCACTCCGATCGGCAAGGCCCCTGCGGCGATTCTCCGGCCCGCGATGGGCCGAAGTCCCGCCGCTGGGAGGCCTCTCCCGCCGCCGAGGTTTGAACCACCTCTGGTGGCGGCGGGATCGGCGGCGCGACCGGGCCCCCGGGGTCCTGGGGGGGGGGGCGCGGGGCGATCGGACCCCGGGGGGTGCCCCTGCGGTGGCCAGGCCCGCGATCGGGGCCCCCCGATCAGGGGGCGGGCTAGTGCCCTGGGGGCACTCTTTCTCCTCCGCCATGGCGGAAGCGGAAGAGAAACCCACAGCGTGCATGCTCCGGTGGTGACGTCAGCAGCAGCTGGCCGCTGACGTCACCGCCGCCGCATGCGCAAACCGGCGAAAGCCTTTCGGCCAGCCCCGGCACCGGGCGGCGGGCCTGAAAGGCCGCTGGCGCCGGTTTTTGCGCCAGTCGGCATGGTGCCAACCGCTCCGGCGCGGGCCTAGCCCCCAAAGGTGCGGAGAATACCGCACCTTTGGGGAGGCCCGACCCCGGAGTGGTTGGCGCCACTCCCCTACGCCAGGACACCCCATCCCGCCGGGTAGGGGAGAATCCCGCCCCCGGATTGATGCACTAGCAATTGACCACAGAAGCGAAGTTATAGTCCGAAACTGAAGCTTTAATAGACAAGATGTTTCCCCAGCAGCTCAGGGGAAAGGAAGCTGTGGGGAACACACAGGCTCTTATACCCCGCCTTACAGGGCGGAGCTACCTTACAGCTCTAACCAATGGGTGACTAGTGCTACATACGACTGGGCCAATGAGCAGCAAGCCTTCTCCACCAATGGTCTCTCAGCATTGCTAGTTACCGTAATACCTCTCGTCATACTACCACATGGATGTACAAAAATAACATATCAAGAACCTGGTGAGCACAGGCTCAGTCATGACTATGATACCTCAGCCATAGACTCAAAAAAACTATTCAGTGAGTATAGTAGAGGCGCACAGATTAAGAATATCCAAGAATCAATAATGTCTGTGCAGTGATAACTGATCTCACCCAGGGTAGTGGTAAAGGTGCTATACTTATCATCAGTAACCCAAGCTCCCCATTACCATTGGCACAGTATTTTCAACATGCGTCTACACACTCAGCTAGTTTCGTCCTTAGCCCTCCCCGCCTCTTTCTCCTCCTTAACCTGTACCTTTGACCACAATTTTAGTCACCTTTCCTAATATCTCCTTTAGTTCAGGGTTAAATTTGATCAGATTCTACGTAACTGAAGCGCCTTGGGACATTTTACAATATTGTCAGCTGTTGAGTGCGTGTTTCAGATGAAGATAGTCAGCTACCATAAAAGGCAAAAAACCATGACCCATTTCAACAAAAAGGGGCTATTACGTTACAACCCAGAAGAAAAAGCTAAAAGGGGAGTGGAAAGAATATTTCCTCTCCTGAACTTCCTCCTGAAGAAATCCAGCAGGAGGTATTCGTCTCGGCTTTAAGTGTAATTACTAGCACTGGGAATATCCCAACACATTTTAAAGATGCAGGTCTTCATATTGTCAAAGGTGGGTGTATTAATCTTGTGTACCACCCTTGTTCTCTGGTAAAGAAAAGCAGCACTTAAAACTCTACCACTTTGCCAAACATCTATCTTTCTAATGTTCTTTTTTCTAATAAAAATACGGGGCGATATTCTACATTTCCCAACGCCGATTTCGTAAGCAGCGACCGGGCGGAGAATCCATTTTTCCGATCAAATTAGGGGGCGGCGCCTCAGATTGCGCACGCATCTGCCCCCTCCAAAATGGGGTCATTGCGGTGTGCGGCACACGCCTTTCAGATGGCCTCAGGAGATCACCTGAATGCGCTCCCCCGATGCTCCGCCCCCGATGGGCCGAGTTCACAACTGCATGGTTGACATGTGGTCCCAGCCGTGCGGGAACCTGGCATGGCGGCTGCGGATTGCCGGGTGTTTTACATGGCGCAGCTGCCAGCCCCTCACCGGTCAGAGGATCGTGCTCCGGACATAACCTCAAAATTGGAGAATTTAGCCCATGATGTCTGTCAAAAAAGAAAAATAAATGATTATATATGGCAGGTTCTTTGTAAATCAAAATTCTAAATATAGCTTATATAGTGTACACCAGTCTACTGAAAAACACTCTCTGTATTTGACCACATAATAAAAGAGCTTCTTGTTAATTCCCATTAACTTTGAGTGTAAAATATTTAAGGGTTCCATCATAAAGACTTAATCGATTAAAGCGGGCAGATTGCCGCAGAAACAACAGGTTTCTCATTAAATCAAATATCTTTACTTTGAATACCTGGATATCAACTGATGTGGTGATAATTCTGTAAAATAAGAAGTGATTGCGGAGTTAACCATTAATTTACTCTAATCATGCCATGTGGATTAAACAGCAAATTCTTGATTTAAATGTATAGAACCAGAGAAGGAATCAGAGAATGGTCGTGATGCAGAAAAAAGCCGTTCATCCCATCCCATCTGCGCCAGAAACGAAACTAGCCCCATATTTAAATCTCACTTTCCAGCACCTGGTCCGTAGGCTTGCAGCTTAATGCACTTCAGGGGCAGGTCCAGCTACTTCTTAAATGAGTTGTGTATTTCTGACACAAACAACATTTCATTTTTTTTAAACTTGGAGTGCCCAACCATTTTTTTCCAATTAAGGGGTAATTTAGTGTGGCCAATTCACCTATCCTATACATCTTTGGGTTGTAGGGGTGAGACCCACGCAAATACAGGGAGAATGTGCAAACTCTACATGGACAGTGACCCGGTGCCGGGATTGACTGATGCCATCACTCTCTAAGTGAAAAAGCTTTTCTTTATGGCCGAACACCATAAATCTATGTATCCTGTTAATTGACCCTGTCAACTGGGGAAACTGGGGCAGGATTCTCCCCTACCCGGTGGGGCAGGGGGTCCCGGCACCGAGGACCCCGCACCTTTAGGAGCTTGGCTGTCCCCGGAGTGGTTTGCGCTGCGCCGGCCGGCGGGAAAGGGCTTGGCCGGGAGGGGGCCGCTGCTAGCCGCTGCCGACCGGCTCGGCGCGATTCCTGTCCCCGCCAAATCCCCGGCGCCGGAGAATTCGGCAGCCAGCGGGCGCGGGATTCATGCCGCTCCCCGGCGATTCTCCGACCCGGCGGGGGGGGTTGAAGAATCCCGCCCCTGGTCTTTCCTATCTCTCTAATAATTTTGTGCTCCTCAATTGGGCCTCTTCTTAGCCTCTTCCATTCTAAGGAAAATTACCCTAGCCTATCCAATCCTTCCTCATCGCTTCAATTTTAAAGGCCGGGCAACATTCTTGTAAACCTCTTCTGCACGCTCCCCAGAGCAATTATGCCCTTCCTGTAATGTGGTAACCAGAGCTGTGCACAAAACCCCAGCGTACAGCACTAATGTAGAGGAAAGGAACAACTGCAGCCACATGAGTGCAAAGGTGGTCATTCATGTAAGCCATTGGGTTGCTGAACATGTGATCCAGGAAAATGTACAGGCGTCCTTCAGTACTCAGCACAAAAGATTCCAAGGTACAGTGGCACAGTGCAACACTGTTAACACTGCTGCCTCACAGCGCCGGCGACCTTGGGTGACTGTGTGGAGTTTGCATGTTATCCTCGTATCTGCGCAGGTTTCCTCCGGGTGCTCTGGTTTCCTCGACAGGCCAAAGATGCGCAGGTTAGGTGGATTATGTGGGGCTACAGGGATAAGGCTGGTGGGCCTAGGCAGAGAGCTCTTTCAGAGAGTTGATGCAGACTCAATGGGCCAAACGGCCTTCTTCTGCTCTGTGGGATTCTATGGATTCTATTCTATGGAATGATTCTGGCCTGCTGTGCCTTGCACAGCATTGCACTGCAGGAGGAGAAAGGAACTGATGGCTTTTCATCCTCACATGAGGAGGAGGAAGAGGAAGAGCCTGGTGTGGTTAGGGTGCCGGCAGCGAGTCGCCGAGCTGCCAGTCTCTGAATCAGGCCTAGGCCATTTAGGACTGAGATGAGGAGAGATTTCTTCATTGAGAAGGTTGGGAATGTTCTACCCAGTGGGTTGTGTAAGCTCAATCGTGGAACATGTTCGAAACAGAGATTTATAGATTTCTGGACACTGATAACATTGGGGATATAGGGATGGTGCAAGAAAATGATGTTGAGGTACATGATCAACCATGATCTGGCTAAATGGCAGAGTAGGCTGGAGGGGCTGAGGTGTCCGTGGTGGAGGTCCTTTGGGCTTTGGTGCCCATGAGGACCCTGCCAAAGAGTGCCCTCCATTCACCCATGCAGGGGCAGACTTGGTAACCTGGGAAGGGGATAACAAATGGGGTTCTGTCAGAGGTAGGGGAGTTGAGGGCAACAATGAGAAGTGAGAGTGACTTTGCATCCCCATTCCCGCCATCTCATTGCCCACCTTGCTGGCTAAGAGCTGTACTCCAGTGAGACACTAAACTGCTGCGGTCAGCTTTTGCTCCATTCTACTTAAACTGGTAAAGTGAGTGTGCAGGCCATTTGTCAGGGCAAATATGCACTCACTTGCTTTCCCTGTCTGATGCTTCATGCAGGTTACTACTCTTTCAATGGAGGTCAACATCAGTGCAAAAGCCTAAGATCTCATGGCACGCCTCCAATCTCTCTCCCAGGGTGCGTTCTGCCTCTGGAGATACAGACAGTGCCTCGCGCATTTTCTCTTGCTGCTCCAGACTGCCTCTTCATGGATGACTCAAGGCTCAGCATCGGCTCCCAGCTGAGCAGAGCTTCGAGTGCCTGCATCCTCCAATGGAGACTCAACACTGCTTTATCTATCTCCAGCTCATATGATGTGCACTTCACCATGTGACAACCTTACTGGCCGGAACTATCCAGCTGGACAGGATCTTCGAGTCCCGCCAACAATGAGATCCTGCTGCGTGTTCCCTGACCCGTGTGGGGGGAGGGGGGACCCCTGTCGCTACCATGAAACACGCGCCGTGAATCTGGCCCACTATCTCTATAGGAGATCCCTTTTGCCCACCCCAGCTCAAGGTGTGCGTATCTGTGGTGATGAAGTTGTGTAATAATCAGTAAGGGAATCAAGGGTTACGGGGATAAGTTGGGGAAGTGGAGTTGAGGGTTATCACATTGGATCAGTCACAATCTCATTGAATGGCGAAGCCGACATGATGGGCTGAATGGCCTACTTCTGCTCCCACGCCTTATGGCGATAGTGCTTCCCCAGAGTGCTGACCCTTCTCCCAGGGTGAGGCAAACGGGTCTCCTCCCGCTCCAGCCCCGTGTCTCACTTGAAGAAGCTGTGGGAGATAAAAAGACTTTAATAAGAACAGACTCAGGGAAAAGGTTCAAAGTCAGTGCAAATGTTCACATTTCATGGGGAGTGGAGGAGTTGATGACGGGAGTGGGTCATCATTACACCCACACTCTGTGATTGGTCGGGAAACCTGGAAACAGAATGTCAACCCCAGCCCGAGTTCAGCAACCCGATGCAGCAACAATTGAGCTCACGACCCATGACCGGCCACCCCAGCTGCCAGCAGGACCATTTCATTAAAGCTCTGCCCTTTGAAACCAAAGGAAAATCCAATGATTATAAGTAACTGGAGATAATGTGATGTTTAATTACTGCTTGGCAACAGATGTTTGGAAGCCGTTTGCAATTTTTTGGCACCAGATCAAAATATAAATATTGAAATGACTGTTTCTCGTTCATTATCCATTTGACACTTTAAAGGTGACATCTCCCCTATTCCCAATACTTTTACTTGGATAGATGTTGAAAATAATTTCAGAAGGAACATAAAGTTGTATTTTAGAGGATGAGATTACTGGAAGCACTACGTAAACATGTTATTAGTTGAATAATGTTCCAACTTGCTGAAAACTATAATAACAGAATCCAGAACTTCCAGTGAATTATGGCATGAGTCATTTATGCCATGACTTATATCATGCCATAACTGCTGAGGCTTTTCCAATGCGCCCCTGGTCGAAATTGTTGAACAGCTAATGATCATAACCTTGCCCTATCCCCTATTAAAATCAGTGCAATGGCATTGGATGTTGCTGTATGTTGGTTCTGACTGGATAAGGAACAATTTCTGAGACGTAGGTATGCCTGAACATTAATTGATTTATTGGATAAACATAACTATACATAACGGCTGAGGTTATCCATGACCTCTCAACCTTGCCCCTCACCCGAGGTGTGGTGATCCTCAGGTTAAATCACCAATAGTCAGCTCGCCCCCTCAAGGGGGAAGGCAGCCTATGTTCATCTGGGACTATGGCGACTACTTACTTTACTTTACACAGGTACACATTGTTCAAGCGTCTGGGTTGCTGTAGCGTAAAGGAGACGAGAGTTCTGCTTCTCCACAAAACACCTTTATTTCTTTGATCCAACTTCAGTGAGTTTGGGAATTTGAAGCTAGGTGGGAATTTGAAGCTTGGGGGGGGGGAGGAGGTGCTTCTTATTCCTGGTAAGTGACTGGTAAGTAGGTTTTCCTTTTCCTTTTTCTTTTCATTGGTATATTTATTTATTTTTTCTTTGTTTTAAAAAAAAATTGTAGTTGTGTAAGTTAACAGATATACCGCTTTGGATACTGTTGAGGGAGATGGCTCACCAGAGGAAGGCAGCAGCAGCCAGGTTCATGGCACCGTGGCTGGCTCTGCTGTGCAGCAGGGCAGGAAGAAGAATGGTAGGGCTATAGTGATAGGGGACTCAATCGTAAGGGGGATAGACAGGCGGTACTGCGGATGCAATCGAGACTCCAGGATGGTATGTTGCCTCCCTGGTGCAAGGGTCAAGGATGTCTCAGTGCGGCTGCAGGACATTCTGTGGGGGGCCAGCTGTCGTGGTGCACAGAGGCACCAACGATATAGGTACAAAATGGCATGAGGTCCTACAAGCTGAATTCAGGGAGTTAGGAGTGAAACTAAAAAGTAGGACCTCAAAGGTAGTAATCTCAGGATTGCTACCTGTGCCACGAGCTAGTCAGAATAGGAATGTCAGGATAGATAGGATGAATGTGTGGCTCGAGAGATGGTGCAAGAGGGAGGGATTCAAATTCCTGGGGCATTGGAACCGGTTCTGGGGGAGGTGGGACCAGTACAAACCGGAAGGTCTGCATCTGGGCAGGTCTGGAACCGATGTCCTGGGGGGGTGTTTGCTAAAGCTGTTGGGGAGGGTTTAAACTAATGTGGCAGGGGGATGGGAACCAATGCAGAAAGTTGGAAGGTAGTAAAACAGGGACAGAAACAAAAGGCAGTAAGAGGGAAAGTGTAAGGCAGAGAAGCCATAGTCAAAAATCTAAAAGGGCGAGAGTACAAGGTGCAGTGACTGAGGGGAGCTCAGTGAATAGGCCCAGTAATACTAAAAGGAATAAAACGGGAAGTAAAAACATAAATAGTAAGCGACGTGGCAGTTTGTTACATGAAAATATGGGTTCAACGACAAGGAAAATTAGAAGAAAAGATAAGACGAAATATAACTTAGGAGAGGTTACTGATTGAGGTGTTAAGATTCAAAACAGAGGTATAAAAGCCAACATAAGTGTACTTTACCTGAATGCTCATAGTATTCGGAATAAGGTAAACGAGTTGAAGATTTGTACATCGTGTCCCTGTGGACATGATCCATTTTTAATTTCCAGATGAACATGAAGATGGCTCGGATGACTGCTGCAGTGCGGGATCAGGGTATGAGCCAGACCTACGCCACGTACAGCAACATTGGGAGCACCTCACACCTGATGAGCAGGTTCCTACCCAGAATGGAGAGGGAGCATCACTCCCACATGCCCAGTTTCTGCCTCACCTTGTCAATAGGCTCCTCCCAGTTTTTGCTGCATGCCCCAGCTACACCGAGTCACATTCCCAGCACCTTGAAGTAATCTGACTTGACAGTGAAGGGGGCAAAAACAAATCCAGTTCCCAAACAACATGGCCTTGCTCTTGCCATGGTTTATCTTGGCACCCAAGGCCACTTAGAACTGACCGCAGATGTCGATCAGCCTGTGCACCAACATTGGATCAGGGCAGAAAATGACAGCAATATCCAGGTACAGGAAGGCTTTGACCTGAGTACTCCTGCTGCAAGGGATCGTCAATCCTCTCGTGCCTAATTACTTCCTGATAGACTCAAACAGTCTATGCAGCACACACATAGAACAGGGGAGAGGGGGCAGCCCTGTATGACTTCAGGTTTGATCTGAAACCTTTCTGATTCCCACCCATTAATTAAAAAGCAGTTAAGTGCTTTCTGAAGAGAAAAAGAGGAAGTGAGAGCACTTAGCTTCTTTTGATGTGTCCAAAAGATGTCAATCATAGCTAGATGTTTGTACAAATTGTGGTTAGTTTCACAGCAGGGTACTTGAGATCCATTCAGGCATGAAGGGCAATTAAATTAAACAATCCAGACAGCTGGTTGTGTGCAAGCTGTCAATCACAGCCTAATAAAACCATTTTCCCATTAATGTATCATGTCAGGGCCACGCTGGCAAGTACCCTGCCCCAATTCCCGCCCACGTGAATCCCAACGCAGAGGATTAATGAATCTCGCAGGCTTAGAGATTCTGGTGCCCAGCTCATTAATAGGATGCAAATGGGCAATTTTGACCAATTTGCAACCTCCTTCTGATGTGGAACGCAAACCTCGATAGCAGCACCAGCGGGGGACTCGAGCATTGGAATGAGATCGGCACTAACTTTTACAATTTTTGTGATTAAATGTTGGCAATAGGCAGAGCATGAAAATTAAGCTATTATCACTGCAAGAATGTTAAAAACCACAAAGAAACTACCTAGCCAGGATTCTCGCCTACCCGGCGGGCCAAGCCCTCAC
Organism: Scyliorhinus canicula; assembly: GCF_902713615.1. Classification (NCBI taxonomy): domain Eukaryota; kingdom Metazoa; phylum Chordata; class Chondrichthyes; order Carcharhiniformes; family Scyliorhinidae; genus Scyliorhinus; species Scyliorhinus canicula. The sequence goes on from NC_052152.1 coordinate 30,125,554, forward strand.
ATTGAAGGGCTAGGCCGGTGTTGGAGTGGTTGCCGCTCTGCCGACTGGCGCGAACGGCCTTTGGCGCCCCGCCAGCTGGGGCCAAAAGGCTTTCGCGGGGCGGCAGAAGTCCGCGCATGCGCCAGTGCATCAGTGGCTGCTGACATCATACCGGCGCATGCGCAGAGGAGGGGTTTCTCTTCCGCTCCCGCCATGGTGGAGGCATGGCGGGGCGGAAGAAAGAGAGTGCCCCATGGCACAAGCCCGCCCGCCGATCGGGCCCCGATCATGGGCCAGGCCACCGTGGGGACACCCCCCAGGGTCAGATTGCCCCACGTTCCCCCCCCCAGGACCCCGAAGCCCGCCCGCGCCGCTAATCCCGCCGGCACCAGAGGTGTTTTGATTCCCGCCGGCGGTATTGGCCTGTCAGCGGCGGGACTTCGGCCCATCGCGACTCTCGCCCCCGCCGATTCCCGGGTGGCGGAGAATTCCGCCCCCTGTGTTTCACAAGAGATAATGCCAGTTTCCCTAAAGTGACAATTCCCCTCAAGTGACTATGCCTACAACCTAGGATAAATAGTGTTTGCTCTGCTTCGAGCTCATTGTGATATTCAATGTGGAATTTTAAAAAGAGGTCTGCAAGAAATTATGGCAGAAATTTCCCACATACTTCAGGATTAGCAAGCACAACAGGCTAATTTATGTTGTTCAACTGCAATATCACAACTGCAGACCATTGTGTGGCATCTTTAATTTCAGTAACTGAGCAACACCTAATATATAATGTCAAATATAATTTTTCCTAAACTCCAGTGAATAATACCACAAATTGTTGTCACGCAAAATTTTAATTTTTGCATTGTAAAATGGGATGCCATTTTTCAAGCCTTGATCACTTTTAATTCAAACTGTTTCAAAAAAAATAATAAATGAAAATAATTTGAGGAATATAAAATAGTTTTTCACTCACTTTGAAATGTTAAAAGTGAAGTGTAACCAACAGTTAAACCCACTGGTGTATGGTGATTGGTGATTCATGATATGTTATGACAAGTGTGAACGGCGGCTATCTGAAACATGTAAATAATGAGTAAATGAAAGCATTAGCTAATAAACTTATCTGGTTAATAACATGATTGTACATTGCTATTAAATGACCTCATCTTCCAAAATGTGTCTTGACTTGCCACTTGCTAGATAATTTACCTTCCGATAAAATAATGTAGAAATCTTACTGGATGTATCTGTTTATCTTTTCTGGTTTAATTTAAGGATAATTGATACGACTGTATTTTTGTTAATTACTTGTGGCAGCTAGGGCGGGGTGACACGGTAACGCAGTGTTTAGCACTGCTGCCTCACAGCACCAGAAATCTGGGTTCAATTCTGGACTTGGGTGACTGTGTGGAGTTTGAATGTTCTCCCCGTGTCTGCGTGGGCTTCCTCCGGGTGCTGTAGATTTCTCGCACAGCCCAATGATGGGCAGCTTAGGTGGATTGGCCATGCTAAAATTGTCCCTTTGAGTCCAAAGATGTGCAGGTTAGGTGGGGTTATGCAGTTACGGGGATTGGGTGAGGAGTGGGTCTAGGTAGGGTGCTCTTTCAGAGAGTATGTGCAGACTCAATGGGCCAAATGGCTTTCTTCTGTGCTGTAAGAATTCCATGGTTGTGTTCCTTTATTTTTAAATATATCTGAATAATTGTTTGATAGCTATAATATGATCAATAGAAATTATTCTGTTTTATTCAGTTTCTCTGAGGGTGATACTAACTCTTTATCAACCAAAGCACTCGAACATAGTGGACAAGGTCTAACTCTGTGCCACTGGCACTGTTGGCAGGTTTTGGACTTCGACAATTGCGTTGGTGGCACATGCCCGGTTTTCCTGCCAATCATTGCCTTACCGAGCCAGTTTCTCGTGGTATGTACTCACACACTACTGCTGTGTCTCAGGCTGGCAGCACCTGCTGGCCTCTCATTCAAACCCCAAATCGTCAGAAAGAGACAGGCTCGGGTTACCTGTGCAACATCTGAAGAAATGCATCTAACAGCAGGGATTCAGAATTTAGCTGCCCCCTCAGTCCGTAGAGGCACTGCACTGGGAGACCAGCTAAAAACACAATACTGCTATGAGACAGCACACGATGCACAGCTACACCAAGAGGAATCAACATAAGGCACTGTGGTCGGGTGTCGATCACAAATGGTGAAAGAGAACATCTCTCAATTTCTGACAATTATTTGCAGTGCTGCCCTATTATTGTGAGAGCTTTAGGTTCTCCCAGAAAATTGGAATACACCTTAGCTGAAGGAGTTGATTCATGCGGGAAATCAAGGCCATGACATTTGTTACATAACACAAAAGTTACATGATGCTTGTAATTTTCCAGACTGTCCCGAGAAGTTTGTGTAAGTGTGCATAATCTTTTCATTTCATACAACGAAAAAGTTCTGACCTTGCTCATGATGATTATTATATCACAGCATATTGACTGAAAACAACTGGCATAAACCCAAAAATAGAGGGAAGGATTTGAACCCCACCTGCCTGACAAAAAGCAGGAAGGCAGGAAGTTAAAATGGCTCAAGTTACTTACTTAGAAAGCCACCTGGATTCAGTTTTTGACCAAGTTTGAATGATAAAAAGTTTTACAAGGATCTGCTGTTCTGGCATCGTAACTACCTGATAAGGGGAAGATACATTTCAGCAGGGCTAATTGGGTCAAATGCAGATAGAACATAGAGTGCAGAAGGGAGGCTATTCTGCCCATCGAGTCTGCACTGACCCACTTAAGTCCTCACTTCCACCCTATCCCTGTAACCCAATAACCCCTCCTAACCTTTTTGGACACCAAGGGCAATTTAGCATGGCCAATCCACCTAAACTGCATGTCTTTGGAATGTGGGAGGAAACCGGAGCACCTGGAGGAAACCCACGCAGACAACATGCAGACTCCGCACATACAGTGACCCAGCGGGGAATCGAACCTGGGACCCTGGCGCTGTGAAGCCACAGTGCTATCCACTTGTGCTACCGTGCTGCCGTGATGGGGAAATATACTGGCAAGGTGTATTTATACTGAGGAACTGCTTTAGAATTTGTGTCTGTAAATACAAAGTTGTGTAGCCACAACCCTGTTTATGCTAAGGTAGCTATCACAGCAGCCATGGCCACAGAAAACTTCCTTTGATTTACGATTGTGTTTATAACCCACGTATTTACTCCTGCAGCTGGGAAAGTGTGTACAGACCAACAAGATCAAACTGCTGTGCCAGCAGTCACCTCAAGCACTAAGGAAAATGTCATTTTAAAATAAAATCTAAATGGTAAAATTACATAGCAAATGAAGCAGAGCCTGTAAAGAGAACAAGGTAGGTTTTGACTGAAGATTTGAAAAATAATTTTGCTCATGTTGTTCCCAGAGATACCCGTGAAAACCATAGCTGCAAAGAGTGGTTGCCTAGTGTTATATTACTATGTTGTAATATGAATATTAATCTTTTTGACTTGCCACGTTGTATTGAATTCTGATGAGAAATCGTAAAACAAATAAGTAAGATTGGATTAAACTAACAATTATGATAACACTCTGATCTGAGAGCGTCTTCCCTCTCGCTGTTCTCCACACACACTAATTAAAGAAAAGAGTGGGAAATTCCTTTTATAGGTCCTTTAGTGTTGCCATCTAGTGATCATCTGTCAGTACTGACTTCACATTAACTAAATATGTATTAACACATGCAGAGATCACTACCGGTAGCACTCTTATTTTTGCCACTCAGCTGCCATTTTGGTTCTAAAGAGGAAATTTCTGATTTGAGCCGCACAGTACAATATCTTCGGTAGGATGTTAGCTCAGGTACAGAAGTAAAGATAAAGTCGCCATAATCGCACACGACCATAGGCTGCTTTCCCCCTTTGAAGGGGGAGAGCTGACTGGTGGTGATTTAACCTTAGGGTCACCACACCTCAGGCGAGGGGCAAAGTTGAGACGGGGTGGGACCTTCATGGAAAATTTTAGCTGGTACAGGAATTGAACCCATGCTACTGGCTTCGCTCTGCATCATGAACCAGCTGTTTAACCACCTGAGCTAACAGGCCCCCAAGGTGCCGAAGCATGCAGTGTGGGTAGATTAGTGTGTGATATCAACTGGCATGCTTGTACTGCCCCGTGAGAGCTGAATGGTCCAGCTCACACCATCTCTTAACATCTCTGCACAGAACCGAGCTGGTGTTCACCATTACTATTTAAAGAGACCATCAGCTAGTTGCTGATTGATTTCTACTGGCTGTTGCTGAGTTTGTTGAAGTCTTTAGTGATTTGTACTGTGATTGAAAATTGTTAAAGTCAACAGGGAATGGCATGGCAGGTGCTGAAGGACCTGGTCTTGCCCTCAACGAACTCCCTGCTCAGACCACTGGCTCTAGATAGGAATGCTGCAGTTTGTATTTCTCTTGACCTACTGGATGACAGGGAGCATGAGCTCAGGCAACAGAGATGTGGGCAACCTGCTCGATGAGTGAGGAGGTGGAGACAGTCAGCAGGAGGCTTTTTGTGTCTCAAGTGTTCAGGCAGCAATTGTCTTGTTTGGAAGTCAGTGAGGAACAGTGTATCAGACGTATCCACTTCATTAAAGAGGTGCTCGCTGAAACCTGCCATTTGGTGCAGCAGAGCAGGGCCACGGTAGTATTGCCAATGACTGTGTAGGTGATTGTCACCATGTACGTCGGGCTCCTTGGCTGCAGTAGGCAATATTTTCATTATCTCCTCGAACCCCATCCACTATCACATGATGAGGTCACTGAGGTTCTGTGTATCCAGGCAGAGCAGTATAAACTACATTCACTCGAGTTACAGAGAACATAGAACATAGAACAGTACAGCACAGAACAGGCCCTTCGGCCCTCGATGTTGTGCCAAGCAATGATCACCCTACTCAAACCCACGTATCCACCCCATACCCGCAACCCAACAACCCCACCCCCCTTAACCTTACTTTTTAGGACACTACGGGCAATTTAGCATAGCCAATCTACCTAACCCGCACATCTTTGGACTGTGGGAGGAAACCGGAGCACCCGGAGGAAACCCACGCACACACGGGGAGGACGTGCAGACTCCGCACAGACAGTGACCCAGCCGGGAACTGAACCTGGGACCCTGGAGCTGTGAAGCATTTATGCTAACCACCATGCTACCGTGCTGCCGATAGACTGCAAGCATGTGTGGATTGCAGGCTTCCCCTAGAGTGCAGGGTGCCAGTGACTGCATACATGTCTCTGTGCAGACATTGAATGTCAAGTCAATTGAGATGTACTGCAATCGGAAGGGATTTCACTGGTGTGTGACTGCACGGCACATCATGCAGGTCAATGCTCAGTATCCTGGCAACAGACCTGATACCTTCATCCTGCGGCAGCCATCTGTACCATTTCAACCACCACCAGAGACCAGAAAGTAGCTACTAGGTGACAAGGTAATCTGCTGACTGCCTGGCTCATTACACTGGTGAACAACAATTCAGGGAGTTAGATCAGGAACTAAAAAGCAGGACCTCTAGGATAGTAATTACTCAGGATTACTCCACGTGCTAGTGAAGCTTGGAACAGGGAGATAGTACAGTTGAACACGTGGCTAAAGAGCTGGGGTCGAAGGGAGGGCTTTAGATATATGGATCATGGGGGCAGCACGGTGGCACAGTGGTTAGCATTGCTGTCTCACGACGCCGAGGTCCCAGGTTCGATCCCGGCTCTGGGTCACTCTCTGTGGGGAGTTTGCACATTCTCCCTGTGTTTGTGTGGGTTTCGCCCCCACAACCCAAAAATGTGCAGGCTAGGTGTATTGGCCACACTAAATTGCCCCTTAATTGGAAAAATGAATTGGGTAATCTAAATGTATTTTTAAAAAGACATATGGATCATTGGGATGCCTTCTGGGGAAGGTGGAAATGTACAAGAAGGACAGGTTGCACCTGAACTGGAGGGGCATCAAAATCCTGGGCGGGAGGTTTGCTAGTGCTGTTCGGGAAGATTTAAACTAATGTGGCAGGGGACGGGAACTGGAACAGAAGGCCAGCAAGTGTAGAGACTGGGAAAAAAGGTGATATTGGGATAAACATAGCATAGAGGAAGAGCAGGCAGAGGGAAATTGCAGGGCTCAGCGGGGCTGTAGGTCAGGAGTGCGTTTGCTTCAGTGCTAGAATGGCGGCAAGGAGGCACAGTGGAGGGTGGCAGAATGGTTAGCACTGCTTCCTCACAGCCCCAGGGACCCGGGTTCAATTCTGGCCTTGGGTGAATCCCTGTGTGGAGTTTGCACTTCCTCCCCGTGTCTGTGTGGGTTTCCTCCGGATACTCCGGTTTCTCCCACAGTCCAAAGATCCGCAGGTTAGCTGGATTGGCCATGTTAAATTGCCCCCTAGTGTCTAAAAGATTAGGTGGGGTTACTGGATTACGGGGATGGGGTGGAAGCGTGGGCTTAAATAGGGTGCTGTTTCCAAGGGCCAGTGCAGACTCGATGGGCCTAAAGGCCTCCTTCTGCACTGTAAATTCTATAAGTATAACAGGTAAGACAGATGAACCGAGAGCCTGGATTACGGTATGGAACTACAATGTAATTACAATTACGGAGACATGCTTAAAGGAAAGACAGGACTGGCTGCTTAACATTCCGGGGTATTGTTTTTTTAGACGGGACAGAAGGGGAAACAAAAGAGGTGGGGGAGTTGCATTGCTGATTAGGGAGCAGATTTCAGCTAGTTGATGGAGGACACATTGGAGAGATCTTGCATTATGGGTGGAGCTCAGGAATAAGAAGCGTGAAATCACAATGTTGGTGGTCTACTATAGTCCTCCCAACAGCCCGCAGGAGACAGAGGAGCAGTTGTGTAGTCAGATACTGAAAAAGTATGAAACAAAAGCAGGGTAGTTGTGATGGGTGACATTAACTTCCCCCGTATTGACTGGAAATCCCTTACAGCCAGGGGCTCACATGGAAGGCTTTTTGATACATATGTTGACACTCCAACCAGGGAGGGGTCCATATTAGACTTGGTATTGAGGAATGAGCCAGGCCAGGTGATTGATGTTTCAGTGGGGGAGCATTTTGGGCTCAGCAACCATAATTCCATAAGACTTCCGTTGTCGTGGCCTCGTGTCGCGGGTGAGGGTGCTTAATTGGGCGAGGCCAGGATTTAAGAACCATGGATGACAAGGGAAATTATGAGCTTAGTCTAGAGGAAAAAGGAAGCATATGATAGGTCTAGGCATCAAAAAGCTGCTGAACCCCTTGAGGAGTGAAAGTAGGAAGGAACATAAACATGGAATTAGGCGGGCTAAAAGGGACAATGGAATGTCTTTAGCAAACATGGTCAAAGAGATTCCCATGGAAGGGTGAAAGAAAAAGGAAAAATAATAAGTCGTTAAAGGATATGAAAAGCAGCGTCGAGGAAGGGATGAAACGCGGGCTCGACGTTGAACGAGAGTACCGCAAAAGTGCTGACAAGATGGTGGATGCCGGTCCGCATGGTGGGGCCACACTACTTACGGTGGAGAAGATCACCGAGGTGATGGCGATGGAGCTGGAAAAGCAGTTTGCGAGGCACATGGAGGCTTTGAGAAAGGAGATGGCGGTCACATTGAAGTCATTGGTGGAGGAGGCTGTTTTGTTACCTCTAAGGCAGGTAATCTGTGCCACTCAACTCAGTTACTGTAGGAGCTTTGGAAGAAGACTCAAAGTCATCCAAAAGTTTTATAGAAGGTTTATTGAGCAACACAACTTCAATAACGGCGTGAGTTCTTATTTTAAGAACTGTACTAGTAGAAAGGTTACAACTTTTCTATACACTACAACTAGGCCTGACCACACGAGCAGCCCTGAGCTAAATCTCAGCCTCTGTTCTCCTCACAGTCTAATCCACCCCACAACCCAGAGGGCTGCTTGATTCCCCCTTTTATACACGCCACTGCTGCCCCCTAGTGGTCTTTCCATTACCCATCAGCCCCTTCTGTACATACCAATTGATGGAACCATCAATTCACCAGACACGTGTTTCCGATATGAATCTAGGCTTTAATCGACTTACTACAGAGCCAGCCTGTTACCCGTTGATGAACTCTCAGTGAACTGCAGGCTGACTCTGGACAAGGTATTTATACAGCAGGATTAGGGGGAGGAGTCATGGGCGGAGCCAAGGGTGGAGCCCTGTACAAGCTCCTGAGCATTCTCTATGCTACTCCCCCTAGTGGTTGGATAACGCTACTGCGCTTACAAAGACATAGTGTGAATTATCATATTACATTCACCACATTCACCCCCTCCAAAAAAAAATCAAGTCCGGCGGGTGTGGTGGTCTACAACGTCAGTCTGTCTGGTGGTCGAATTGTCTGCTGTGATCTGCGGAGCACCGGGGTTGCAGCCTCTTGCGGTGGCTGGATGGGTGTTGTGTGCTGGGGTACGATAGCGGACTCCAGGGAGGGTTGTATCCGAGCTTCATACTCTCCTGGTTCGACCGGGGACTGGGGGCGCTGGGGGCTGGATGGCGCGGGTGCGCGGAACTGGTGGAGCGAGCTCGCCGGCTCGGGAGCGCAAGGGGTCGGCAGCATGGGGTGTAGAGTGAGAGGTCCTTCTGTGGGGGTAGAGTGGGCGCTGGATCCGGCGGGTGCCAGATCCCGGAGGGATACCGTGTCCTAACAGCCATCAGGGAACTTGACGAACGCATACTGGGGGTTGGAGTGGAGCAGGCGCACCTTTTCAACAAGGGGGTTGGTTTTGTGTGCCCTGACGTGTTTCCTCAGAAGTACGGGGCCCAGTGTCCTCAGCCATGCCGGAAGTGAGACCCCCGTGGTAGTGCCCCTGGAAAAAATGAAGAGCCTCTCGTGGGGGGTCTGATTGGTCGCTGTGCACAAAAGGGACCTAATAGCGTTAAGCGGGTCTGGGAGGACTTCCTGCCACTGGGAGACTTGGAGCTTTCTAGACCGGAGGGTCAGTAGGACGGTCTTCCAGACCGTCGCGTTCTCCCTCTTCACCTGCCCGTTCCCCCTGGGGTTGTAGCTGGTAGTCGTGCTCGAGGCAATGCCCTTGTCGAGCAGGTACTGACACAGCTCGTCGCTCATGAAGGACGAACCCCGGTCGCTGTGTACGTAGCTGGGGAAACCAAACAGGGTGAAGATGCTATGCAGGGCCCTAATGACTGTGTGGGAGGTCATGTCGGGGCACGGGATAGCGAATGGGAAACGGGAGAACTCGTCTACGACGTTTAAAAAGTAAACGTTCTTGTTAGTTTTGGGGAGTGGCCCTTTGAAATCAATCGCAAGGCGTTCAAAGGGCCTAGAAGCCTTGACCAGGTGGGCCCTGTCTGGTCTATAGAAGTGCGGTTTGCACTCCGCACAGATCTGGCAGTCCCTGGTGACCCCTTTTACCTCCTCGTTGGACAAAAGCAGGTTTCGGGCCCTGATGTAGTGGGCGAGCTGGGTGACCCCCAGGTGGCAGAGGTCATTGTGGATGACTTTTAATCGGTCAATCTGCGCGCTGGCGCATGTCCCGCGGGATAGTGCATCCGGAGGCCCGTTGAGCTTCCCGGGTCGATACTTAATGTCGTAATTATAGGTGGAGAGTTCGATCCTCCACCTCAGAATTTTGTCGTTTTTAATTTTGCCCCTTTGCGAGTTGTCAAACATGAAGACAACCGATCTTTGGTCGGTGATGAGGGTGAACCTCCTACCTGCGAGGTAGTGCCTCCAGTAACGGATAGCCTCCACAATGGCTTGTGCTTCTTTCTCGACTGAGGAGTGTCGGAGTTCTGAAGCAGAGAGGGTACGGGAGAAAAATGCGACTGGTCTCCCTGCCTGATTTAGTGTGGCTGCTAGAGCTACCTCTGAGGCGTCGCTCTCAACCTGGAATGGAGTGGATTCATCCACCGCCCGCATGGCCGCCTTGGCGATGTCCTCCTTGGTGCCATCGAAGTCCTGGTGTGCCTCGGCTGACAGGGGAAATCGTGTGGCCCTAAAGAGTGGGCGGGCTTTGTCCACATATTGAGGGACCCACTGGGCTTAGTATGAAAAGAAACCCAAGCACCGTTTGAGGGCCTTGGGGCAATGGGGGAGGGGGAGTTCTAAGAGGGGGCACATACGGTCCGGGTCTGGGCCCGGGACTCTGTTTCCCACGACATAGCCGAGGATGGCTAGTCTGGTTGTGCAGAAAACGCATTTCTCCTTGTTATACGTGAGATTCAGTTTCTGTGCCGTCTGGAGAAAACGGTGGAGGTTGGCGTTATGGTCCTGCTGGTCGTAGCTGCAGATGGTGACATTGTCCAAGTAAGGAAGCGTGGCCCGCAGCCCGTACTGGTCCACCATTCGGTCCATTGCTCGTTGGAACACCTAGACCCCATTAGTGACACTGAAAGGGACCCGGAGGAAATGGAAGAGGCGGCCATCGGCCTCGAATGCCGTATAGTGGGGGTCCTCTGGGCGGATTGGGAGCTGGTGGTATGCAGACTTCAGATCCACCGTGGAAAAGAGCCGATACGGGGCGATCTGGTTTACCATGTCTGCAATCCTGGGGAGGGGATGCGCGTCGAGGAGCGTAAATCTATTTATGGTCTGACTATAGTCGACAACCATGAGGAATTTTTCCCTGGTCTTAACGACCACCATCTGAGCTCTCCAGGGACTATTGAAATGAAATGAAAATGAAAACCGCTTATTGTCACGAGTAGGCTTCAATGAAGTTACTGTGAAAAGCCCCTAGTCGCCACATTCCGGCACCTGTCCGGGGAGGCTGGTACGGGAATTGAACCGTGCTGCTGGCCTGCTTTAAAAGACAGCGATTTAGCCCATTGAGCTAAACCAGCCCCTCTATTACCTCTATGGCCTCTATAACCCCCTCACTGAGTAGCCTTCGGACCTCTGCTCTGATAAATACCCTATTCTGCAGGCTACACCGCCTGCTACGAGTGGCTATGGGTTTACAGTCCTTTATGAGATTGGCGAAGAGAGGAGGGGGGATTCGCAGCGTAGCGAGGCTGCAGATAGTGTGAGAGGGGGCAGGGGCCCGCCGAAGCTGAGAGCGAGGCTCTTGAGGTTACATTGAAAGTCTAGGCCTAATAAGAGTGGCGCGCAGAGTTCGGGCAAAACGTAGAGTTTGAATTTTGAGTAGCTGGCTCCTCGGATTGTGAGTGTCGCAGCGGTGCGCCCCTGGATCTGGATGGAATGGGAGCCTGAAGCGAGCGAGATAGTTTGCTGCACGGGGAAAACGGGGAGCGAACAGCGTCTTACCAGGTCTGGATGTATGAAGCTCTCAGTGCTCGTGGAGTCGAAGAGGCATGGCGTTTTGTACCCGTTGATATGGACCTCTGCCATCGAATTTCGCAGATGCTTAGGGCATGATTGGTCCAGAGTGACTGCGCTGACTTGCGTGTAGTCGGCGGCTTGATCAGCTGTGCTGGAGTGGCCCTGTGATGACTGCCCTCTGAGTTCATAGTCGTATTCTTCCGATGAGTTGTCCGAGCGCGGAGATGCAGGTCGGGCCCGTGGATCACACGTGGCGGGCGGCGAGGAAGATGGCGTCCAGGATGGCGGCCCCCATGAGTCCCACATGGCCGGCCGCGTGGTGGAGGTTTGCCAAGATGGCAGCCCCCATGGATCACACGTGGCTGGAGGGGGCGGAGTCAGGGCATAGGCCGCAGCGTTTCGGGCCCCGTGGGCCTGCGAGTGAGGGGAGCGATTACTTTGTGCCGCTGGGGAGCTGGAAGCAGGGGCCCTTTTAGCGAGGCACACGCTTGCGTAATGGCCTTTCCGCCCGCAGCTGCTGCAGGTCGCGTTGCAGGCCGGGCAGTGCTGCCGCGGGTGCTGGTTCTGGCCGCAGAAATGGCTGGCTGGAGCAGCATAGTGGCTGGCTGGGGCAGCATAGTGGCTGGCTGGGGCAGCATAGTGGCTGGCTGGGGCAGCATGGTGGCTGGGCGGCCGCGTAGCACAGGCCTGGGGGAGTCGCTGGTCGTGGGCCCATGATTGGGTCGCGGGGTCCGCGGAGAATGAGTTAAGGCTGCGGAAGGAGACCTCCACCGTGGTCGCAGCTTCCACAGTTGTTTCTAAGTCTTGGGCCCCCTTTTCCAGCAATCGTTGGCGCACATAATTAGATTTGAGGCCTGCTACAAAAACATAGCGTACAGCAAGTTCTCTATGTTCAGCCGCGGTAACAGCTTGATAATTACAGTCATTGGACAAATTATTGAGTTCCCTTAGAAATTCTCGAGTGATTCTGTAGGCCGCTGGCGGCGAGTCGTGAGCACATGGTGTGCGTAAACTTCGTTAATGGGCCCATACCTTATCAAGTACCGCTCGCGCTGCAGTATATGAACCGGCCGAGTTTAGTTGTGTCGAGATTCTGTGGCTCACCCTCGCTCAACTTCTGTTTCTCTGTTGTTTCGGCTGTGCTTGCTTCTGCCAGGTAGGCCTTGAAGCACCGTAGCCAGTAGCCAGTGGGAGAATATTTCTTTAGCCTCTGCATCCTGCGGGTCGAGTTCCAGGCGTCCAGGCTTGAGGGCTGATTCCATGATCGATCTTGACTGTTCTTAAGTCGATTAAATTGATGGAACCATCAATTCACCAGACACGTGTTTCCGATATGAATCTAGGCTTTAATCGACTTACTACAGAGCCAGCCTGTTACCCGTTGATGAACTCTCAGTGAATGCAGGCTGACTCTGGACAAGGTATTTATACAGCAGCACTAGGGGGGGGAGTCGTGGGCGGGGCCAAGGGTGGAGCCCTGTACAAGCTCCTGAGCATTCCCAGAGCTACTCCCCCTAGTGGTCGGATAACGCTACTGCGCTTACAAAGACATAGTGTGAATTATCATATTACATTCACCACACCATGTAGAGATCACTACAGAGAAAATCGCCCCGGTGAGAGTAGCTGTGGCAAAGACATCGGCTGAGGTGAGAGAGCAGAGCGTGAAGATGAAGGAAGTGGAGGAGGAGCGATCAGTTCACCTCGGTGGGGGATGAGCTGCGGAGGGTGGTGGAGGCCAACAGAGGACTCCGAGCAAAGCTCGAGGACTTGGAGAACCGCTTGAGGTGGCACAATCTGAGAATTGTGGGCTTGCCCGAAGGGGAAGAGGGCCCAAGGCCAACAGAGTACTTTGCAAAGAAGTTGGTGGAGTTGATGGGGGAGGGTGAGAACCCCTCCAGGTACGAGCTGGACCGAGCTCATCGGTCATTAAGGCCAAAGCCCAAAGTGAATGAGCCGCCAAGAGCAGTAATTATCTGCTTCCATAGTACTGCATGAAGGAGAAGGTGTTAAGCTGGGCAAAGCAGAAGCGCGCAGTGCAGTGGGATGGTGCTGGAGTTCGGATCTACCAGGACTTGACGGTGGAGTTGGTAAAAAGACGAGCGGCGTTCGGGCGAGTGAAGGTGGCACTGTACAACAAGGGGGTGCGATTTGGTATGGTATACTCAGCGAAGCTGAGGGTGACGTATGATGCCAAAGACTTTTATTTTGAGACAGCGGAGGCGGATGAGGCACTCGTGAGGGCAGAAGGCTTGGGACAGACGTGAGGAGCAGAGCTGGAAGAGAGACTGTGGACTGTGATTGGAGGCTGGAAAACGTATAAATGCTATAACTTTCTTTTTACTGACGTGTATTGTAATTTGCTTCTCTTCACATTGTTACAGAGTTCAAGTTATTGGTTGGGTTGATTGTTATTCTGTGTTGCGACGGTTATATCTTATTTTAGTGAATTGTATGGGTTGAATTGTTGTTTTTGATTTTTCTTTCTCTGGGACTGGGTGGGAGGGGACGGTATACCTTGGCGGGGGGAGCCACCTGCGCTAGCTAACTAAGTCGGCTAGTGAACGGAGATGAGGTGAGAGGAGGGCTGTGGACATTGGAGCCTGGTTAGCAGGTTTCGATGGGCCTACAAGGCGAGCGAGGCGGGGCGAAGGGATTGATGCTGGGAGATGTTTTTCGAGAGGAAATGGGGTTTTTTGGGAGGGGGAAGGGGTTCGATGTTAATAATAGATAGGGGCGTGTCAGGCTCATGGGGCAGGGCCCGATGGTATGATGATGGTGGGGGGAGAAGAGAGACCCCCAGTAAGGATAGTCACGTGGTACGTGAGGGGGTTAGGAGGTCCGGTCAAGAGGCCAAGGGTGCTTGCGCATCTTAAAAGCTTAAAAGATTGAGCAATGCTTTTTTAAAATAAATTTAGATTACCCAATTATTTTTTTCCAATTAAGGGGCAATTTAGCTTGGCCAATCCACCTACTCTGCACATTTTTGGGTTGTGGGGGCGAAACCCACGCAGACACGGGGAGAATGTGCAAACTCCACACGGACAGTGACCCAGAGCCGGGATCGAACCTGGGACCTCAGCGCCGTGAGGCGGTTGTGCTAACCACTAGGCCACCATGCTGCCCAGCCAATGGAGCAATGCTGCAGGAGACTCACTTGAGGGTGAAGGACCAGGTGAGACTTAAAAAGGGCTGGGTTAGTCAGGTGTTTCACTCTGGACTTGACGGAAGGGTTCAAGGGGTAGCGGGGTTGGTCAGCAAAAGAGTACGCTTCCAGATGGAGAAGGTGGTGGCAGATCAGGGAGGTAGATATGTGATTGTGATAGGGGTGCTGCTGGGGAGGTTAGTGGCGCTGTTAAGTGTATATGGCCCCAATTGGGATGATGTGGGATTCGCAAAGAAGGTGTTTGGGGCCATCCCCGACTTGGACACTCACAAACTGATAGTGGGGGGGGGACTGTAACTTGGTGCAGGAGCTAAGGTTGGACAGGTCATGGCCGTGCGCACTGGTCCCATCGGGGGGGGGGGGGGGCGAAGGCGTTGGCTGGGCTAATGGTGGAAATGGGAGGGGTAGACCCTTGGATGTTTCTGCACCCGACGGAACGGGAGTACTCATTTTTCTCAGCAGTTCATAAGTTATACTCGTGGATCAACGTTTTTGTGGTGAAGAAGGCTTTGCTGGCTGGGGTTAAGGGGTCGGAATACTCGGCAATTGCAGTATCAGATCATGCTCCGCATTGGGTGGATATGGTACTGGAGAAGGGGGTAGCGCAGAGGCCGGGGTGGAAATTAGATGTGGAACTTTTGGGGACCAAGGGTTCTGTGACAAAATTGAAAAGGTAATTGAGGAATATGTAGGTTTCAACTGTACGGGTGAGGTGTCGAAGGCAGTTGGCTGGGAGGCTCTATAGGCAGTGGTGAGGGGTGAGGTGATTTTGTTTAATGCCGGGGTGGACAAAGAGGAGAGGGTGGAGCGGCAGAGGGTAATAGATGAGATGTTGGAGGTAGATAGGAGTTATGCAGAAGATGGGGACCCAGCGAAGCTGGAAAAGAGGAAGGAACAAGAGGCGAGCTTTGACCGACTATCTACCAAGAAGGCGGTGCGCCAACTGAGACGAGCAAAGGGTACAGTTTACAAACACGGAGATAAGGCGGGGCATATGTTAGCAGGCCAGCTCCGGAGGGAAGCAGTGGTAAGGGAAATTGTTCAGGTGAGGGATAGGGCAGGGAAGTTGGTGGTGGCTCCGGATCTGATTAACAAGATTTTTGAAGAATTTTATGAGAGGTTGTACAGGTCAGAGCCACCTGGGGGAGACCGTGAGATGCAGGAATTTCTAGATGGGTTTGAGTACCCGAGGTTAGGGGAGGGGGACAGGGCTACGTTAGAAGGAGCGATAGTGGAGCAGGAGATAAAGAATGCGATTGGGAGGATGCAGTCGGGGAAGGTGGCAGGGCCGGATGGGTTTCCGATGGAAAATTATAAAAAATTCAAGGATAAGCTGGCACCCCTGATGGTGGGGCTGTTTGAAGAGGCGATAGGGAAGGGGATGTTGCCACAAACTTTGGGGCAGGCATCTATTTCCCTGTTGCTAAAAAAAGATAAGGATCCGACGGAGTGTTGGTCGTATAGGCCCATATCACTTCTGAATGTGCAAAAAAGTATTGGCGAAGGTACTGGCGGGTAGGCTGGAGGAGTGCCTCCCGAAGGTGATAAGTGAAGATCAGACGGGGTTCATGAGAGGGAGGCAGCTCTTTTCAAACGTTAGAAGGGTATTGAACGTCGTTATGGTACTGGCAGAGGGGAAGGAAACAGAGGTAGTTGTGGCATTGGACACTGAGAAGGCGTTTGACCGGGTAGAAGGGGGATACTTGATGGCAGTTCTGGAGCGGTTTGGGATTGGACCAAGATTTGTGAACTGGGTAAAGCTACTAAATAAGGAGCTGAGGGCGAGTGTCCGCACAAACAACATCAGCTCGAGATACTTTTCTCTCCACCGTGGGACTAGGCAGGGATGTCCTATGTCCCCCCTGCTGTTTGCACTCGCGATTGAGCCATTGGCCATCGCATTCAGAAGTTTGGGGGTATGGAAAGGAATAGTGCAGGGGTGGGGGGGGGGATAGAGCACAGGGTGTCCTTATATGCCGATGACTTGCTGTTATACGTCTCGGAATCAAGTGTGTCAATAGGGGGAATATTCAAGCTGCTTCGAGTGTTTGGGTATTTCTCGGGGTACAAACTAAATCTAGACAAGAGTGAGTATTTGTGGTGTCTCGGCCGGGGGTGGGGGCAGGGGTGGGGGCTGCCATTCTGTAGGACAGGGACTCACTTTAGATACCTGGGGGTGCAGGTTGCTCGGGAGTGGGGGGGGCTCCGCAGGTACAACATTTCTAGTTTAATGGGGAGAGTGAAAGCTGATCTGGCAAAGTGGGATGGTCTCCCTCTGTCACTGGCGGGTCTGGTACAGGCGGTTAAAATGAACTTGTTGCCGCGATTTCTGTTTACTTTCCAATGCCTACCGATTTTCCTGCCAAAGACTTTTTTCAGAGAGATTGAGAGAAGGATTACTTCGTTCATATGGGGAGGGAAGATGGTCAGAGTTAGAAAGGTGCTGCTACAGAGGGGAAGGCAGGCAGGGGGTTTGGGTCTCCCGAACCTGATGTATTACTACTGGGCAGCGAATGTGGAGTTGGTGCAGGGCTGGGTCAGAGGGGTTGATTCCCAGTGGGTCAGAATGGAGGAGAGTTTGTGCAGGGGGTCGGGACTGAAAGCACTAGCAACAGCACCGCTCCCTATAGCTCCGGGGAAATACTCAGGGAGTCTGGTAATAATAGCTTCATTGAGAATTTGGAGGCAGTTTCACCAACACTTTGGGTTGGGGACAGGGTCAAATGCCGATTCGGGGGAACCACAGCTTTGAGCCAGGGAGGTGGGATGGAAATTTTTGGAAATGGGAGGAGAAGGGGATTAAGACGCTAAAAGATTTGTTTCTTAGGGGTCGGTTTGCAGGATTGAAGGAGCTGGAAGTGAAGTATGTGCTGGAGCAGGGGGAAATGTTTAGATACATGCAGGTTCGAGGTTTTGCCAGAAAGGAGATACAGAGCTTCCCGGTGGAGCCGGCCTCCACATTGCTGGAGGAGGTGCTGACGACAGGGGGACTGGAGAAGGGGGTAGTGTCAGTGGTTTATGTTGCCGGGGGGGGGGGGGGGGGGGGGGGGGGGGGGGGGGGGCTAATTACGTTCATACGCTTTGGTCCTGTCTAAAGTGAGAGGATTACTGGAAGGAGGTTTTTAGGGTAATTTCTAAAGTGGTGCCCGTGAAACTGGACCCGGGCCCCCAGGAGGTCATATTCGGGGTGTCGGACCAGCCAGGATTGGAAACGGCTGCGGAGGCAGATGCTGTAGCCTTCGCCTCGTTGATTGCCCGAAGGCAGATCCTGATGGGATGGAGAGCAGCCTCTCCACCCTGTGCCCTGGCGTGGCGGGGGGATCTGTTGGAATTCCTGACTCTTGAGAAGGTTAAGTTTGAACTGAGGGGAAAGGTTGAGGGGTTCTACAATCCATGGGCAATTCATTAAGAACTGGATAACATCGAACATTAGTTGGGATGGGGTGGGAGGGTGGTTGGGTGGAGGAGGGCTGTGTGTGTTAATGGCGACTATGGGTGATTCCTGATTCCTTTTTGTCATTTGTTATGTTAACAAGTGGGCTAATGTTTGGGGTTTGGTGGGAGGATGGGATCGTTGTTATTGATATGGGGATTGACATATTTGTTACTGATTATTGTTTATTAGAACATAGAACATAGAACAGTACAGCACAGAACAGGCCCTTCGGCCCTCGATGTTGTGCCGAGCAATGATCACCCTACTCAAACCCACGTATCATCCCTATACCCGTAACCCAACAACCCCCCCCCCCCCCCCCCCCCCCCCCCAACCTTACTTTTTAGGACACTACGGGCAATTTATCATGGCCAATCCACCTAACCCGCACATCTTTGGACTGTGGGAGGAAACCGGAGCACCCGGAGGAAACCCACGCACACACGGGGAGGACGTGCAGACTTCGCACAGACAGTGACCCAGCTGGGAACCGAAACTGGGACCATGGAGCTGTGAAGCATTTATGCTAACCACCATGCTACCGTGCTGCCCCAACTATTGTTGGTGGGTGTAAATTTGGGAGAAAATGTGAAAAAGGAGAATTAAAAATAGTTTAAAAAAAGAGATTCTCATGGCTTTTTATGCATTTTTTCAAAAATTCATTTACGGGATGTGGGTGTCGCTGGTTAGGCCAGCATTTATTGCCTGTCCCTAGTTGCCCTTCAGAAGATGGTGGTTAGTTGCCTTCTTGAACTGCAGTCCTTGAGGTGTAGGTATGCCCTCTGTGCTGTTAGGGAAGGTGTTCCAGGATTTTGCCCCAACGGCAGTGAAGGAACTGAGATATATTTCTAAGTCAGGGTGGTGATATGCATATGGGCTATACCATAGATGGATGGTATGCGACCTCCAACCATACACCATGAGGTCTCTCGACCATGTCCAAGTGACCAGTGACTCCCGTGTAAGGAGAGACATATCCGGCCACCTTCAGAAGAAGATTGAGAGGGAAATAAGACATACAAGTGAATGGTCAGTGCTAGGTGCAGATTCCCGAGGAGCAATAAGCAGTCACCATGATAATATTCCCTGTATCTTACCACACGAGACACAATAAAAGATTCTGGTTTGGACAAGCCGAGGTGTTTGGTGGATTCCTTCGTGTAGCATAAAAGACCAAACGCAACAATGAGTGACTTATATTAGGAGCAAGAGGGTAGCAAGAGAAAAAGTAGGCCCACTCAAGGGCAATGGAGGGAGGTTATGTGTGGAACCACAAGAAGTGGGTGAAATCCTCAATGAGTACTTTGTATCGGTATTGACCAGGAAGAAGGGCATTACGGATGTTGAGGTCAGGGATAGGTGTATAAACGCTCTTGGGAATACAATATATCAAAGGAGGAAGTGTTGAGTATCCAAAATTGCATTAAGGTAGACAAGTCCCTGGGGCTGGGTGCGATCTCTCCTAGGTTACTGTGGGAGGCAAGGGGAGAAACAGCTGGGGCCTTAACAGATATCTTCACATCCTCTTTGACCACAGGTAAGGTTCCAGAGGACTGGAGAATAGCCAATCTTGCTCCCTTGTTTAAGAAAGGAAGCTTTTGGAACAAATACTGAGGGACAGGATATATGCACATTTGGAGGGAAATTAGTTAGTGACAGGCAGCATGGTTTTGTACAGGGAAGAACATGTCTTACCAACTTGATTGACTTATTTTGAAGAGGTGACAAAGAAAATTGATGAGGGAGGGCTGTGGAGATAAGGCGTTTGACAAAGTCTTACATGGCATACTGGACTCGGGGTGGGCTGGCTGGATGGATAGAGAACTGGCTTGGTTATAGAAGACAGAGAGTAGAGGTGGCAGGATTTTAGAGATTTGTAGCCAGTGGTGTTCTGCAGGGATTAGTGCTGGGACTTCTGTTATTTGTAGTATATATAAATGATCTGGAGGAAAATGTGGGTGGTCTGATTAGTAAGTTTGTGGATGACATGAAGATCGGTGGAGTTGCTGAGAGTTCCGAGGATTGTCAGATAGGTTGGAGACCTGGGCACAGAAATGGCAGATGGAGTTTAATCCGGGCAAATGCGAGGTGATGCATTTTGGAGGATCAAATCTAGGTGTGAATTATATTGTAAATAGCAGAACCCATCGGAACATTAAGATACAGAGGGATCTGGGCGTGCAGGTCCACAGTTCCCTAAAAGTGGCAATACAGGTAGCGAAGGTGATTAAGAAGGCATATGGCATGCTTGCCTTCATCAGCCGGGGCATTGAGTACAGGAGTTGGGAAATCATGTTGCAACTTTATTAAACCTTGGTTAGGTTGCACTTGGAGTATTGCGTGGAATGCTGGTCACCACATTAGCAAAAGGATAGATAGAACAGTACAGCACAGAACAGGCCCTTCAGCCCTCAATGTTGTGCCGAGCAATGATCACCCTACTTAAACCCACGTAACCCGTATCCCAACAATCCCCCCATTAACCTTACACTACGGGCAATTTAGCATGGCCAATCCACCTAACCCGCACATCTTTGGACTGTGGGAGGAAACCGGAGCACCCGGAGGAAACCCACGCACACACAGGGAGGACGTGCAGACTCCACACAGACAGTGACCCAGCCGGGAATCGAACCTGGGACCCTGGAGCTGTGAAGCATTGATGCTAACCACCATGCTACCGTGAGGCCCCGAAGTGGAAGCTTTGGGGAGAGTGCAAAGAAGGTTCACCGGGATGTTGCCTGGTCTTGAGGTGGTGTTGGCCATGAGGAGAGGTTGAATAAACTAGGATTATTTTCACTAGAAAGACAGAGGCTGAGGGGAGATCTGATAGAGGTCTACAAAATTACGAGAGGCAGAGACAGGGTGGATAGTCAGAGGCTTTATCTAAGGGTGGAAGTGTCAATTACAAGGGTCAAAGGTTCAAGGTGAGAGGGGAAAGTTTAAGGGAGATGTGCGGGGTGATTTTTTTCACGCAGAGAGTGTTGTGTGCCTGGAATGCGCTGCCAGAGGATGTGGTGGAAACAGGCACATTAGCAACATTTAAGAGGCAGAGACTTCCGGTTGCGGCTATGACTAGCTAAGCCGCACATTTGGAAGCTCCTGCAACAAAGGTGTTTTTGGGCCAATTGGAGGGCCCCAACGGCGCTGAAAAAACGAATCCCGGTGGGGGAAGGTCCCCTGAGGAGAACTAGACCGATTTTATGGTCGGTACCCGGAGTGGAGCGGCAAGAAAAACGGCAGCAGCTCCCCAAAAAAAGCGGGGGAAGAAAATCAAAATGGCGGCCGGCGGTGCACCGGAGGAGTGGAAGAAATGGGCGGAGGAGCAGCAGGCCGCTCTCCTCCGTTTTTTCACGGAGATGAAAGTGGAACTCTTAGAGTCCATGAACGCGACGGCCACCAGGTTGGTGGGAGCCCAGGCGATCCAAGAGGCGTCGATTAAAGATCTGCAGCAGGAGATGACCGCGAGGGAGGAGGAGGCCACAGTCATCGGGGCAAAGGTGGAGGTGCACGAGGCACTCCACATGAAGTGGCAGAGCCGCTTCGAGGAGCTGGACACTCGGATGAGGAGGAAAAATTTGAGGATCCTGGGCCTGGAAGAAGGCCTGGAGGGGTCGGATCTCCCGGGATATGTGGCGGAGATGTTGAGCTCCCTGATGGGGGAAGGGGCCGGTCCGGCGCCCCTGGAATTGGAAGAGGCATACCGGGTCATGGCCAGGAGGCCTAGGGTAAACGAGCCCCCGAGGGCGGTGCTGGTGCGGTTCCAGCGGCTAAGTGATCGAGAGAAAGTCCTGAGGTGGGCTAAAAGGGAGAAAAGCAGCAAGTGGCAGAACTCGACGGTAAGGGTGTACCAGGACTGGAGTGCGGAGGTGGCAAAGCGGCGGGCCCGGTACAACCGGACAAAGGCGGTGCTACACGCGAAAAAGATCAAATTTGGAATGTTGCAACCGGCGCGCTTGTGGGTCACCTACAAGGACCAACATCATTATTTCGAGTCCCCAGAGGAGGCCTGGACCTTTGTACAAGAGGAAAAGTTGGACACGAACTAAAACCTGGGAGCACCGGCGGTCGTAGCCGCCGGGGGACTCTTGATTGAGCAAGTGGCCCTTTTCTTTTTCAGGCCAGGTCGGAACTGGGTAACAGTTTCGTGGAGTGTTTGGGGTGTTTTTTCTCGAACGGTTGACTTTTCTGAATATTTTGAAGGTTTCGAGTTGTTGGGTGTTTCTGTATATTTGTACTGTTGAAATCTCTATTGTGGGTCGTTGGCTTCTTATGGGGTGTTTTTTCCCGTTTCCAATTTCCCTTAGTTATTTACCCCTCTTACCCTTTTTCTTTGGGTGCTTGGGGGGGTTTTTTGTTCTTTTTTTCTTTTCGGGTTATGGTTATCTGCGGTTATTTATACTGTTTGATGGAGGGTGATGGTTGGGCACACTGTTAGTTGATAGTTAGTTAATTATTTTGTTATTTAAGGATTTAGTTAAGTATTTATGCATTTAGTTGCCATTGGGTATTTGTATTTATATCGTTAAGTTGGGGAGACGGGACGGGGGGGAGCGGGTTGATTATGCGGGTCTTTCTCGGGGGTTTTAAGGGGATCTTTCACGGGCGCAGATGGGGTGAACCGGGAGGAGTCGGAATGTGGCAGGAGCAGCCGGGTCAGCGGAGACCAGCTGACTCTCGGGAGTACGATGTGGGGTACATCGCGGCTAGGAGGGGTCCTAGCCAGGGGGGGGGGGGGGGGAAGGGGGGGGGGGGACTGGGGGGGGACACCGGGTTGCTGCTAGAAAGACCAGGGACGAGAAGGGGAGAGCCGGGGGGGTGGGGGTGGGGGGGCCATCGCTATGGGAAGCGGGTCAGAAAAGAAGGGATGACCCGGGGCGAGCAAGGGACAAGACATGGCTAATCGACAGGGAGTAGGGACGGGTCGCTCTGCGACCCGATTGATCACGTGGAACGTAAGGGGGCTGAATGGGCCGGTCAAAAGATCAAGGGTCTTCTCACACCTGAAGGGACTGAAGGCTGATGTAGCAATGCTGCAGGAGACTCATTTGAGGGTAGCAGATCAGGTCCGCCTGAGAAGGGGGTGGGTGGGACAGGTGTTCCACTCAGGCTTGGATATCAAGAACCGGGGGGTGGCGATTTTGGTGGGAAAGAGAGTGTCGTTTGTGGCGGCAGAGGTGGTGGCAGACAAGGAGGGCAGGTACGTGATGGTGAGGGGTAGGCTGCAGGGGGAGAATGTGGTACTGGTAAATGTGTATGCCCCGAACTGGGACGACGCGGGTTTTATGAGGCGCCTGCTGGGCCTCATCCCGGGACTGGAGGCAGGGGGCCTGATCATGGGAGGGGACTTTAATACGGTGTTAGACCCTGGGCTGGATAGATCGAGTTCCAGGACGAATAGGAGGCCGGCAGCGGCAGAGGTGTTAAGGGGGTTCATGGAGCAGATGGGAGGGGTAGACCCATGGAGATTTGGTAGGCCTAGGGCGAGGGAGTATTCTTTTTTCTCCCACGTCCACAGAGTGTACTCTAGGATCGATTTTTTCGTATTGAACAGGGGGCGGATACCGAGAGTGCAGGACACGGAGTACTCGGCCATTGCGATATCGGACCATGCACCACATTGGGTGGACGTGGACATGGGGGAGGCGCGGGACCAACGCCCGTTGTGGCGCCTGGATGTAGGGCTGTTGGCGGACGAAGAGGTGTGCAGAAGGGTGAGAACGGGCATTGAGAACTATCTGGGTACGAATGACACAGGTGAGGTGCAGGTGGGGACGGTCTGGGAGGCCTTGAAAGCAGTGATTAGAGGAGAGCTGATCTCCATAAGGGCACACAGAGAGAGGAAGGAGAGGCAGGAAAGGGAGAGGCTGGTGGGGGAGCTCCTAGAAGTAGATAGGAAATATGCGGCGGCGCCAGAGGAGGGGCTATTAAGGGAGCGGCGTAGCTTGCAGGCCAGGTTCGACCTACTGACCACTAGGAAGGCGGAAATGCAGTGGAGAAGGGCGCAGGGTGCGGCGTATGAGTACGGGGAAAAGGCGAGCAGGATGCTGGCACACCAGCTTCGTAAGCGAGATGCAGCCAGAGAGATTGGGGGAGTGAGAGAGAGGGGTGGGGATGTAGTGCAGAAGGGGCAAGAGGTGAATAGGGTCTTTAGGGACTTCTATAGGGAATTGTATAGGTCTGAACCGCCGAAGAGGAGAGGGGGGAATGAAGAACTTTCTCGACAAATTGGGGTTCCCAAAGGTACAGGAGGAGCTGGTGGAAGGGTTGGGGGCACCGATAGAGCTGCAGGAGCTAATTAAAGGGATAGGCCAGATGCAGGCGGGGAAGGCGCCGGGGCCGGATGGGTTCCCGGTGGAGTTTTACAGGAAATTTGTGGACTTGGTGGGTCCAGTGCTGGTGCGAGCCTTCAATGAGGCGCGCAAGGGGGGGGTTCTGCCTCCAACAATGTCGCAGGCCCTGATCTCCTTGATTTTGAAGCGGGACAAGGACCCGGTCCAGTGCGGGTCCTACAGGCCTATCTCCCTCTTAAATGTAGATGCCAAGCTGTTAGCAAAGGTCCTGGCAACCAGGATAGAGGACTGTGTGCCAGGGGTAGTCCATGAAGACCAGACGGGGTTCGTGAAGGGACGCCAACTTAACACAAATGTCCGGAGATTGTTAAATGTGATTATGATGCCAGCAGTGGAAGGGGAGGCGGAGATAGTGGTAGCGCTGGACGCGGAGAAGGCATTTGACAGGGTGGAGTGGGAATACTTGTGGGAGACGTTGGAAAGGTTTGGGTTTGGGGAGGGATTTATCAAGTGGGTAAAACTGCTCTATTCAGCTCCGATGGCAAGTGTGGTAACAAACGGGAGGAGGTCAGAATATTTTGGGCTCCATCGAGGTACTAGGCAGGGATGTCCCCTATCTCCCTTACTCTTTGCATTAGCGATCGAGCCGTTGGCGATGGCACTGAGGGGTTCAGGGGGGTGGAGAGGACTGACAAGGGGAGGGGAGGAACATCGGGTCTCGCTCTATGCGGATGATTTGTTGTTGTATGTGGCAGACCCGGAGGGGGGAATGCCGGAGGTAATGGGGATACTAGCGGAGTTCGGGGACTTTTCGGGATATAAATTAAATCTGGGGAAAAGTGAGGTCTTTGTAATACACCTGGGAGACCAAGGGGAGGGAATTGGGAGGCTCCCCTTCAAAAGAGCAGTTAAAAGTTTTAGGTATTTGGGGGTGCAGGTGGCAAAGAACTGGGGGACCCTCCACAAGTTGAACTTTTCCAGACTGGTGGAACAGATGGAGGAGGAGTTTAAGAGGTGGGACATGGTGCCGCTGTCGCTGGCAGGGAGGGTGCAGTCAGTTAAAATGACGGTCCTCCCGAGGTTCTTGTTTTTGTTCCAGTGTCTGCCCATCTTCCTCCCCAGGGCCTTTTTCAAGAAGGTAACGAGTAGTATCATGGGGTATGTGTGGGCACATGGCACCCCGAGAGTTAGAAGGGTCTTTTTGGAGCGGAGTAGGGATAGTGGAGGGCTGGCGTTACCCAACCTTTCAGGATATTACTGGGCGGCAAATACATCGATGGTACGAAAGTGGATGATGGAAGGGGAGGGGGCAGCCTGGAAGCGCATGGAGAGGGCGTCCTGCGGCAACATAAGCTTAGGGGCACTGGTAACGGCACCATGGCCGCTCCCTCCCACGAGGTATACCACGAGCCCGGTGGTGGCGGCCACCCTCAAGATCTGGGGGCAGTGGAGGCGACACAGGGGGGAAGTGGGAGGTCTGATAGGGGCACCACTAAGAGGGAACCACAGATTTGCGCCGGGAAACACAGGAGGGGGATTCCAGAGCTGGCAGAGGGCGGGTATTAGACAACTGAGGGACTTGTTTATAGAGGGGAGGTTTGCGAGCCTGGGAGAGCTGGAGGAGAAATTTGGGCTCCCCCCGGGGAACACGTTCAGGTACCTCCAAGTGAAGGCATTTGCCAGACGACAGGTAGCGGGGTTCCCCGCGCTCCCCGACAGGGGGGTGAGTGATAGGGTGCTATCAGGGGTCTGGGTCGGGGAGGGGAAGATCTCGGACATCTATAAGATTATGCAGGAGGTGGAGGAGGTACCAGTAGAGGAGCTGAAAGATAGGTGGGAGTTAGAGCTGGGGGAACAGATAGAGGACGGGACATGGGCAGACGCCCTGGAGAGGGTCAACTCGTCGTCGTCATGTGCGAGACTAAGTCTCATTCAATTTAAGGTACTGCATAGAGCCCACATGACGGGGACAAGGATGAGTCGGTTTTTTCGGGGGTGAAGACAGGTGTATTAGATGTTCGGGAAGCCCTGCGAATCATGCACATATGTTTTGGGCATGTCCGGCACTGGAGGAGTTCTGGAAGGGGGTGGCAGGGACGGTGTCGAGAGTGGTGGGGTCCAGGGTCAAGCCAGGATGGGGACTTGCGATCTTCGGGGTTGGGGTGGAACCGGGGGTACAGGAGGCGAGGGAGGCTGGAATATTAGCCTTTGCGTCCTTGGTGGCTCGGAGGAGGATCCTGATTCAGTGGAGGGACGAAAGGCCTCGAGTGTTAACACCTGGTTAAACGACATGGCAAACTTCATCCAATTGGAAAGGATCAAATTCGCCCTGAGAGGGTCGGTGCAGGGGTTTTCCAGGCGATGGCAACCCTTCCTAGACCTCTTGGATCAGAGATAGAAACTGAGGCCATGACAGCAGCAACCCGGGAGGGGAGGGGAGGGCGGGAGGGGGGGAGGGGGGGGGGAGGGGGGACAACGACGAAGGAAGTACGGTAGCGGCGGTGGCACGGGCAAGGCCTGCCGAGGACGCTGCTAGAAATGATAAGTTGGTCTGACTGTCGGTTCGCGGCGGGGGGGGGGGGGGGGGGGGGGGGGGGGGGGACGCGCGGGTAGGGGGGGGGGGGGGATTTTTTTCTTTTTCTTGTTAAGTAGGGGGGTTTGACTTTGTTTTGTTATAATTTAAATGTAAAGGTAGGGGGGGTTAAAATGTTTGTATTTTGAAAAATTCAATAAAAATTATTTAAAAAAAAAAAAAAACATTTAAGAGGCATGTGGATGGATACATAAATAGGGAGGAAATACAGAGAAACGGACCGAGTAAGGGCAGAAGGTTTCTTTTAGTTCGGGCATCATGATCGGCACAGACTTGAAGGGCCGAACGGCCAGGTCCTGTGCTGTACTTTTCTTTGTTCTTTGTTCTTTATATACATGGGCAGCATGCCGCCTATAACGAAAGCCTTGCTGGCGCATGAAATGTGTTTGAAAAGATCATTGGCGTGTTTAAACAATGCTTCTGCTTGGCTCACTCTGCAGGGGCTGGTTTAGCTCACCAGGCTAAATCGCTGGCTTTTAAAGCAGACCAAGCAGGCCAGCAGCACGGTTCGATTCCCGTACCAGCCTCCCCGGACAGGCGCCGGAATGTGGCGACTAGGGGCTTTTCACAGTAACTTCATTGAAGCCTACTCGTGACAATAAGCAATTTTCATTTCAATAATTGATAGAGTAGATGTTCAGATTTGCCATTGTGTGTTGTATGCTGCACAAACTCACAGTCATGAGAGCACCGGCCCTACCATCGGGGATAGAGCAAGCAACTGAGGAGGACAAAGGGAGGGACAAACCGGCATATCCGTTTTTTGTTGGGACTCTGTGTTTGATCCTCTGACTGGCCCAATACAATAGTCCCATCGCTCATCTGCTGTCACTGACCAGCACAAGTGTTTACTTGGCTATAATGCAAAACCAGTTCAGGATAAACATTCCAAACCAAATTTATAAATCAAACCATCCAATATTCCATATAAAAGTCAACTAATCAGCCTCGTGCATTCCCTTTGTACCTGGCTGCTGTGTGCCTGCCTGTCCTAGTGCTCCTATACAGTCCTGTCCCAGTGGCTGCAGCATTTTTGCAGGAAGACCTTGGGCAACTCTGGCCCTTGAAGGGCCAGCTTCAGGCTGCACAGTCTGTCTGGGCTGGCTGACTAACAGGAAGCAGTAAGGATGCTAATGGAGTTGCAGCGCTAGGAGGACAAATGCTCTCCCTTTGAGACAGGACAGCAGGTTCATTCCTCATGGTGTCACTGCCAATCCCCCAGGTCAGTGCCTCAGCAATTCCAACAGAATGGTGGAAAACTGATTGCTGGACTGCAATGACACTCTACACATCCCTTTGAACACTGGCATCTGCAGTTATGGTGGTAGCAGTCTGACCTTGAGGGTGTAGCAAGCTGAGCTGGCATGACTTCAATCTGAATTTCCAGTGCGTCCCCAAATGTTGGGTGTCTTCTGTTTGAGCTTCAGTGGAAGTTGGGACATTGGAAGCTGTGTCATGGATGGGTTTGTAAGTTGGCCACAACCTCCACACTGGATGGGCTTCATGCTCTATGCAAAGTCCGGCACCAAGTCCGGCACCTTCCCTCCAAGCTCCTTGATGTTGATCACAAGCTTTCTGGCAGGCTTGTCACTGTCCTTCAACTTTAGTTGCCTTTTGTATGGAATATTGGATGGTTTGATTTATAAATTTGGTTTGGAATGTTTATCTTGAACTGGTTTTGCATTATAGCCAAATATACTTGTGCTGGTCAGTGACAAGCTGATGCCTGTGTTACATTGTCCCCCAGGTCCGTTGTTCAGTTGGTAAGATGCTGCAGTGGAAGATACATTCATTGACCTTAAACCACTCATGTGAATCATTGAACTTTTGCGGCACTTGATCACAATATCTGCATGGAGGGCCTCCTGGTTCGCTGTGTTCAGGGGACCTCTCTTGTCCTCTCCACTTTCTTTACCAGTGCCTCCAAGTGCAGCATTTGAAATTAGGAGAAAACTCTGTCCGTTGCGGCACCGTAGTCACTCTTCGCAGGTCAGACACACTTCCCCAGCCACCTCTAGCACCTGCTCCAGCCGTAATCCATCTCTCCTTCAAGACGTGCAGTCCAGCTTTAAGTCGTGCAAGCTAGGTTGCATCTCATTTGGCCACCTGCTGAGGCATAACAGGCACTCAACAGTGCATTTAATGCTGGGCTGTATGCTACAATCATATTGACAAGCAGGTGGAGTGTTATCTGCATGCTGCCCACATCAGAAGTGACAGGCATGGGTTACTCTCACATCCTGATTCCCACACCCATTTTTGGGCCTATTCCATTATGTCCCCATCTCTGGAAGTGCAGTGGAGATAATGTGCCTGCAAACAGAACTTCCACCAAATATTCATCTACATTATGTTGGCGGATCAGGAACAGCTCTGAAGAACATCCCGGGCCATGAGGGTGCACCTGATCTCCAGAGTTGATGACAGTGCCTCATTCGCTGGAGTAAAGTCAATGCTCCACTATTAGCTTAGCCTGGAAGTGATTGAATTCAATCAGGAATATATGTGAATTTAAATCATTGTCAAGATGTTGCTGCACTGAACCATTATTTTTATATATTTTGGTATTACTGGGTATCTCTTGCCTTTGCCCATGGGAAGTCTGGAATTTCTCTCAAAAGGCACAGTGATGCCACAGCTCAGGTTCAGGGAATCGACAGCTGCTGGTGTTTATTAAGCTCCATCTTGTGGCGGAAGTGGCAGCTGTAGGAGTGACTGTGTCACAAAATGTTGATGCCTGATTAAGGACTCTTTGACATTAATAACAAGTTCCACATATCTCCGGTGCAATCTGTCAAAATCGAAATGCGGCGAAGAGCTAATTGGCAAGAGTGGGCCAAGTGCTGGATTGAACCTGTCATCATAGAAATGACAGTGCAGAAGGAGGCCATTCGGCCCATCAAGTCTGCACTGGCCCTTGGAAAGGGCATCCTAAACAAGCCCAGCACCTCCACCCTCCCTGTAACCCCAACCCCTTTTTGAATGCTAAGGGCAATTTAGCATGGCCAATCCACCTAACCTGCACTTCTTTGGACTGTGGGAGGGAACCGGAGCACCCGGAGGAAACCCACGCAGACACGGGGAGAACGTGCAGACTCCGCATAGACAGTGACCCAAGCCGGGAATCAAACCCGGGTCCCTAGCGCTGTGAAGCAACTGTGCTAACCACTATGCTACCGTGCTGCTCCCGTCGTGTGGAGAGTTCCAGATCTTAGCTGCATTGTTTAGATGGGGATGTAGGGGAGTCCCTTTCTCATATGAAGGGAAGTAAATCTGGCAAATAATCCAACCAATCTGGCTCTCACAGCGTTTGGTTACAGAACAGAATTGAGAGAAATTTAGAAACAGGTTTGGCGACTGTCCTTTTGATCATGGGGATGAATGTGATAGAACATAGAACATAGAACGATACAGCGCAGTACAGGCCCTTCGGCCCACGATGTTGCACCGACATGGGAAGTCAAAAACTAAAGGCCATCTAACCTACACTATGCCATTATCATCCATATGCTTATCCAATAAACTTTTAGTGATGCGACGGAGTAAGGATGAAAAGGTTAATGAAAGGAAAAGGAGAAAAATATTTGCATGACGGAAGTATCCTGCAAGAAAGATCTTGAATTATTGCCAGAGAAAAGTGATCCAAGCGTTGCTTCCTGATGACACAATTTGAATGTAGTTAAACCTAACTGGCTTAGCTTCTTCATATCCTGTGGGGAGGAAAATAAAATAGATTCAGTACGAAACTGGGTGGTATTCTCATTTCGACAAGCACAATAGGGACAGACAATATGACAGCAGAAAAGCTGTCTGAGTGAATACGTTCCTATTGAACACATTAAAAAAAATAAAGCCAGATTCAATCAAGGTTTGCTGAATCACGTGCAGATGTTTATGTTTAATGTAAACCTGAAAGGATCAAAAGGTTCATTCAATTTGTGGTCGACACACAAGACATCACAAAGGGGCAATTGTTTTTGGGGAAGCAACTGTCCAAAACTGCCGGCCTAACCCTTCTCTGCAGAGTTCTTTTTGTTCTTACGTGCTGTAGTGTGGTTAAAGAGGTTTGCACGTCCGGAAATGCTCCTTGTTTTTTTGAGCTTCCAAAGGCTTGTCATGTGGTGCCGTGGCTGACCCCTGTCATTGCAAGCAGAGATCCCAGGCTCAGCAGCAGCGCCTCTCGTTAATCCAGCCGGCACTTCACCACAGCCTTCGATGAGGCATTCAGTCCCAAGACTTCGATGAGATATTCAGTCCCAAATCACAGGGGAAAAAAAAGAAACACAACAACATTCGATAACGATGTTGACATCTGACAAATTTGCCACAGGTGTATTTAATGCTGATTTATTGCAAATGTTGTATGCTGATTTCTTATTCCTCTTCGAATAGCTTTGCTATTAACTCTTAAAACGGATGTTTACGAGAACTGATCTTCAGCTAAAGGAACTTGTGGGCATATTTTTACTTTCAGTCTGTGCAAGAGTCCATGGTGACCTAGCTCGTACAGATAAAAGGTTTTGAATGTTCATGTTCCATTTGGCATGTAGGTCCTGAGATTCGGCTGTTACTGTGAAAAATGCCTTTATTTAAAAAAATAACTTGTGCTGTTTCTATTTATGCATGCTCATTTTGAAGTTTGAAGGAGCCTGTGTTTTCATTAACAAAGATATTTGTTTGGCTGGCAACCTAAATAAGGGAGGATTAAATTTCCTACAATAGGTCGGCACGGAGGCGCAGTGGTTAGCACTGCTACCGAGGACCCCGGTTCGATCCCGGCCCTGGGTCACTATCTGTGTGGAGTTTGCATATTTTCCCCGTATCTGCATGGGTCTCACCCCCACAGCCCAAAGATGTGCAGGCTAGGTGGATTGGCAACGCTAAATTGTCCCTTATTTGGAAAAAAAATAATTGGGGACTGTGGTAGTATGACTAGAGGTACTACGGTACCTGGGAATGTGAGCTGCTATTGGTGGAGAAGGCTCGCTGCTCATTGGCCCAAGTGTTGCTTTCTCATTGGTCAAGACGAAGGTAGATCCGCCCAATGAGGCGGAGTATAAGAACCCGTGTTTCCCAGCAGCCATCGTTCTTTCTGTACTCAAGTTGCTGGGGAAACATCTTGTAGATTAAAGCCTTCAATTCGGAGTACTCCTTTGTTTCTGTGGTTATTGATCGCGCATCAGGGATTCTAAATTTATTTTTAAAAATCCTATAAGTAAGCACATGTTGAGTACTCCTTATTCGAAATTCCGGGAAGATCTGAAAAACGCACTTTTTCAAGCGCCAATATCATCTTTCTAGTAAAAAGTAACATGGTGTTGATCCGAGATTGGCTAGCTGTGCGACGTTGCACAACTATTCCTATACACGTCTTCCAAAATATACCAGAATCCGAGACACACTCGGCCCCAAGGATTTTGAATAAGGAATGCTCAACCAGTAATAAATATCTGAATAGCCAGGTCTCCACCATGATAATGAACATCTCAGGTGAAACGTATTCAGTAAAGATATACAGAAATACTTTGGTATGCTCAATTCTGCACTTGCAACCTCATTAATGATACAAGTATGAGCATTTGACTCATCTGGTGGGATCAGGAGCTGATTTGTCCGACCTCCGTCAGCTAACAGGTTTGAAGGTCCAGTCGCCTGACGTTAGCACCAGTCCAGCACATTCACATCACTTGTTCCAGCCTACCAATCTTCACGAGACAGTGCACAAGTCCAGAATCCAGAGGCGAAAGGCTAGCAGCCTCAAGAAGTGGTCTCCACCATGCCCTTGAGACCTTGATCCCAGGAGTCTGGGTGCAGAGGCATGTCCTCTACCCAAGGGAAGGCTCTAGGAAGCACACCGACCTAACCCTCCAGCCTGGGAGGCTTTTGCTTAGGAAATTTGGCAACCATGCCAGAAGCACCACGCTGTGCAGGACACAGTCTTCTCTCCGTTCCTTCCACTATCAAACTCTCAGCATGACATAATGTACTCAAACATCT
Organism: Scyliorhinus canicula; assembly: GCF_902713615.1. Taxonomy (NCBI): domain Eukaryota; kingdom Metazoa; phylum Chordata; class Chondrichthyes; order Carcharhiniformes; family Scyliorhinidae; genus Scyliorhinus; species Scyliorhinus canicula. Next base: position 30,158,305 of record NC_052152.1, read on the forward strand.
ACTCTCTTCAAAGATCTCACGCATTCATTGGGACACACACGTATTCTCTAATGGACATTTTCACATCAGCACCATCCCTTCTGTCATATCGCTTGCACTTCATCCTCTGATCCTTCAGAGGATTGAGTCTCACCTCTTTGCATTGCCAGATTGTGAAGGGCATAGCCAACTGTGATTATGCTGCAAACCATCTCCAGTGCATTTGCAGAGACCTATTTGAGTGGTCCAGGCATTTGAATCAAATATTCAGAAGTCCTACGGTCTGCTCTATGGGGGAGTGTGTGAAGCTGTGAGCCGCGTTGTACCTCTCCCCAGCATTAGTCTGACAGCAAAGTACTGCAATCATCAGCCAGTGTTTAAGTGGGTAACCCATGACCCCCAGCAACCATCGCTGCAGACATCTTGGATCCAGTCACCGTAGTGGGGGACATTCCCACCCTCTCCCTGAGCCCATCACCTGTGAGGCACCCAAGCCCAATGTGGACCTCTACTCACCCCATCTGGAAGCTGCATCCATCCCCTTCCAGTAAATGATGTGTTTGGTGTACTTTTGACCCCCCCCCCCCATTCTTGTGAGTTATCATGCAGCCTTGTCAAGATCCAGCTTCCCTCCCCTTGGTCTTCCCTCTGACTTCCATTGTCTGTCTTCTTCATTCACCTCTTTGCATCACAAAACTGTGATTGTGCACTCTTTCCCCCCCCCCCCAACCACCACCACCACGCACCCAATCCTCAGTCGAACTTTGGTCCATTGAAGTAGTGGGTCCATGAGTCCCACAGCTTGGCACAAACTGGTCTTCGTCAGCAGTATGGCATTCGGGACAATAGTAGTGGTGTAACAGGATTGGCACAGTGCTTTGGCAGGTAAGCTATGTAAAGAACAATCACCTCGAAGTCTCAAGTGCACTGAGGTGCCCCCTCGTGTACATGGCTCTTTTTCAAATGTGTTCGATGCCAATGGAATTACCCGCTGGCATCAGCTGTTTTAATGGCATGCAAATGGCTTTTAAGCCAACAGGCCGCGGGAGAAACGATCTGTCATTAACCCACCGTTGGGAGAATTTCAAACTGTTTTTACGCCCACAGCTTTCTGGCATTTCATCCCCTGCGGGATTTTCCACTGCCGCCCACCACCAAAGCTGCCGCGAGTGGGATGGAAGAATTCTGATCTTCATCTCTTGAAAATGTGAACTTGTCCAATCATGGAATTTCAGAGGTGCCAGCAGCAACTCAAAAATCACATCAGAGTGGTTCATTATGCAAAAGTAGTGACAGGCTTTTCAAATGTCTGGCACAATGGAAGATGGTTGTGGTTGTTGGAGGTCAGTCTCATGGTGATGTGGCAGGAGTGCTTCAGGGTACTGAGAACGTGGACCCAGTTGAGACAACACTTTGGGATAACCAAAATGTCCCTAATGGCCCCCATCTGCGGCAACCACAGACTCCCCCCCCCTCCCCCCTTCCCCCCAGCCATGCTAGATACCACCTTCAAAAGATGGAGGTGGGACAGGGGCACACTGACGGTCGGGGTCTTCTACGTAGGGCGCAGACTGGTGATACTGGACGAACTGACGAGGAAGTGGAAACTATCAAGAGGACAGGAATTGAGACACCTCCAAATAAAGCACTTCCTCCGCAAAGAGACAGTAGGGTACCCCGGGGCCCCATAAAGCACACTATGACAGGACCTGATAGGCACAAGCAGCGAGAAGGGGGGGCTATGTAGGAAAATATACGGACAGCTACTGGACAGAGCCCGAACACCACTGGATGGGACCAGACAAAAATGGGAGGACGAACTGGGGACAGAGGTGGGATGGGGACGCTGGAGTGAAGCACTGAGCAGGGGGAGCTCCATCTCCTCCTGTGCAAGGCTATGCCTAATGCAGCTCAAAGTGGTGCACAGAGCGCACCTAACCAGAACCCAAATGAGCAAGTTCTTCCCGGAGGCGGAGGACAAATCTGAACGGTGCCAGAGGGGCCCGGCCAACCACACCCACATGTTTTGGGCTTGCCCCAAGCTTGCTGGGTTCTGGACAGCTTTCTCCAAGGCAATGTCCAAGGTTGTGGGGGTGAGGGTGAAGCCATGCCCAATAGTGGCAATCTTCGGGGTATCGGAGCAGCCAGAGTTACACATGGGGAAGGGGGCCAACACTCTTGCTTTCGCTTCCCTAATCGCACGCCGGAGAATCCTGCTCGGCTGGCGATCGGCAGCACCGCCCAAAGCTGCAGACTGGCTCGCTGACCTCTTGGAATTTCTCCACCTGGAGAAAATTAAGTACGTACGCCACCCGAGGGTCAGAGGAAGGCTTCCTGGATACTTGGGGGCAGTTCATCGGCCTGTTCCAAAACCTGTTCCGAGGCCAGCAACGAGGAGTTAGCCAGGAAAAAAAAAGATGAAGAACCAAAGGACTGCGCAACCCGGGGGGAGGGGAGAGGAACCACAAGAGAAGAGGAAGGGTGCTGAAACCAGGGGGGGGGGATATCATAGACCAATCCAGAGGGCAACAAAATGTACGTACAGTTAGTCACATGAAGGACAAAACAAACCTCTCTGTAAGATAACGCAAATTAGCGCGGGCAAGAAAAATGTAATGTATATAAGTAACAACTGTTTATAAATATGAGAAAAGCCAATAAAAATATATTTTTTTTAAAAAGGAGTGCTTCAGGGTAGTGTCCTAGGCCCAACCATCTTCAGCTGCTTTATGAATAACTTTCCCCCATCAGAAGGTCAGAAGAGGAGATTTTCGTCAATGACTGCACAATGTTCAACACCATTGACAACTCCTCAGATACTGATACAGACTGTGCACATGTGCAGCAAAACCTGGACAACATTCAAGTTTGGGCTGATGTGTCAGCCAATAACCATCTCCAAAATCAGAGGGTCTAACTATGTCCCCATGACATTCAATGGCATTACCATCACTGAATCGCCCACTCTCAACATCCTGGGGGTTAGCACTGACCACAAACTAAGTTGGATTAGCCATATGAATACTGTGGCAACAACAGCTGGCCAGAGGTGAAGAATTTACAGTGAGTAAATCACCTCCTGACTCCCAAAGCCTATCCACCATCTACAAGGCAGAAGTCAGGAGTTTGATGGAATACTGTCCACTTGCCTGGATGAGGGCAGCTCCAACAAAACTCATGAAGCTCGACAGCATCCGGGACAAAACAGCCGACTTTATTGGAACCCCATCCACAAACATTAACTCCCTTCACCATGAACGCTCAGTAGCATCTACAAGGCGTACTGCAGGAACTCACCAAGGCTCCTTTGTCTGCATGGGTCTCATCTCCACAACCCAAAGATGTGGATTGGCCACGCTAAATTGCCCCTAAATTGGAAAAATTAAACATAAAACATAATTAATTATGCAGTTGTTTTTAAAAAATTAATTTAAGGGATTTTGGCGTCGCTGGTTAGGCCAGCGTTTATTGCCCATCCCTAGTTGCCCATCAGAAGGTGGTGGTGAGCTGCCTTCTTGAACCACTGCTGTCCTGGAGGTACAGGTACATCCACTGCGCTGTTAGGGAGGGAGTTCCAGGATGTTGCCCCAGCGACCGTGAAGGAATGGCGATATATTTCCAAGTCAGGGCGGTGAGTGACTTAGAGGGGAACCTCCAGGTGGTGGTGTTCCCAGGTATCTGCTGCTCTTGTCCTTCTAGATGGTTGTGGGTGTGGGTATGGAAGGTGTTGGCTAAGGAACTTTGCAGAGTTCCTGCAGTGCATCTTGTAGATGGTAAACACAGCTGCCACTGTTCATCGGTGATTGAGGATTTGAATGTTTGTGGAAGGGGGAGCAATCAAGCGGGCTGTTTTGTCCTGGATGGTGTCAAGTTTCTGGAGTGTTGTTGGAGCTGCACTCATCCAGGCAAGTGGAGAGTATTCCATTACACTCCTGACTTGTACCTTGTATTTCTGGATGAAAGTTTCTGGTTGAAGATCTAATCCCGGAGTGAAGTTTCTGGATCATAGAATTCACAGTACAGAAGGAGGCCATTCGGTCCATCAAGCCTGCACTGGCCCTTGGAAAGTTTACCCTTCTTAAGCCCACACATCCACCCTATCCCCTAACCCAGAAACCCCACCTAATCTTTTGGTCACTAAGGGCAATTTTGCATGGCCAATTTACCCAACCTGCACATCTTTGGACTGTGGGAGGAAACTGGAGCACCCGGATGAAACCCATGCATACATGGAGAGAACGTGCAGGCTCCGTACAGTTACCCACAACAGGAACCGAACCTGGGACCCTGGAACTGTGTAGCAACAGTGCTAACTACTGTGCTACCGTGCCGTCCATAATGTAGGATGAAGGTCCAATCCGGACTGATGTTTCTGGATGAAGGTTGGTCTCTGAATGAAGTTTCTGGATGAAGACCCGATCCCTGGGTGAAGTCCCCAGTTGAAGGCCCGATCCCTGGGTGAAGTTTCTGGATGAAGACCCGATCCCTGGGTGAAGTTTCTGGATGAAGACCCGATCCCTGGGTGAAGTTTCTGGATGAAGACCCGATCCCTGGGTGAAGTTTCTGGATGAAGGCCCGATCCCTGGGTGAAGTTTCTGGATGAAGGCCCGATCCCTGGGTGAAGTTTCTGGATGAAGGCCCGATCCCTGGGGGAAGTTTCTGGATGAAGGCCCGATCCCTGGGTGAAGTTTCTGGATGAAGGCCCGATCCCTGGGTGAAGTTTCTGGATGAAGGCCCGATCCCTGGGTGAAGTTTCTGGATGAAGGCCCGATCCCTGGGTGAAGTTTCTGGATGAAGGCCCGATCCCTGGGTGAAGTTTCTGGATGAAGGCCCGATCCCTGGGTGAAGTTTCTGGATGAAGGCCCGATCCCTGGGTGAAGTTTCTGGATGAAGGCCCGATCCCTGGGTGAAGTTTCTGGATGAAGGCCCGATCCCTGGGTGAAGTCCACAGTTGAAGGTCTGATCCATGGCAAAGTTGCTGCACCTAGAACAACCACCTCCTGGATGCTGCGGAGCAGAGATGATCCACTGGCTATTGCTCCAACTACCCAGTACTGCATGTGATGTTCCAGGGTCCGGTCACTAGAGGCCTTCATCTTCTCTTCCTCTCTGTGGGCTGCTCTAGGCTGTCTGATGGTAAATGCTGACTTTTATGGGTCACATTTCTGGACATGTTTTGGACAGATGGGATTTTCCACTGGCAGCGAGTATGATCGAGTATGATCGAGTATGGTGGGCTGATACTGGTCGGGCCTACATCTGCATTCCATTAGTGGGATGCTAATCAGTTTCACTGGTGAGAATAGTGAGCCACCATGGCGGACAGGAGCGGACAATCCCACTGCAAACTGATTTTTAAGCTCCCACCGCATGGTCTCCCATAACACGCATTAAAACCTCTGTGCTGTGTTGGCCGGGGGGGGGGGGGGGGGGGGGGGGGCTGGAAAACCCATTCCTGATCTTATCCAAGTCCCAAATGACATTCTGAATTACTGTGACAAAGAAAATCCTCCCTCCCCTTTCTTCTGAACGTACCTGCAACCTCTAACATGGTTGACAATAGCACCGCCTTCTCACACTTCACAAGGTGGGATTGCATTCACCTGATTTCATTCCTATTGATCCAGTCAGAGAATCAGCTGCAATGGCTTCTCTTCTCATTCCCACGTTGTTACCTTGACGCTTGGTTTCCTTCTGTCTCCCAGCCAAATCACCTAAAAACACAACATCAGTGTCCATAAATAGATTGCCAACGTCTGACTCGACCTCATCACCACCTCTGTCAACTCTTCTAAATTGTCAGACTGCTTGTCCAACCTCCAGAATTAGATGGGTAGAAATGTTCTCCAATTAAATACTGGCAAGAACAAAATGATTCGACGGGATTTTCCCATCCTGCCTACCAGGACATGTCCACCCAAACCCAACATGTCTCTTTGCTGGTCTGTCAAGTTTTCCATCTCCTCGGTGCCAATTCCCTCTGCAGGCGGGATGGGATAATCACCCCATTGTCTTCATTGCTGCCACAAACTCTATTCCTCAGTCAGACTTCATCCCTGTCCTGACAACTATCCGAGGCTGAACCTCGGTGTCATATATAAATTTGAAATGAGCTTTCAGACTCATACCCATGTTATTGCTAAGATTTCCCATTTCCACCTTTCATACCACCCGACTTCTCTCCAGCCTCAGCTCCGCTGCTGCTGAACCTGCATTAATGATTTAGTTACTTCTAAACATTGGCTATTCCAGTGCACCACTGGCTGGCTTCCCCCTTTCCAAAATTCTGCTGCCCATGCCTGCCCCCAAGTATTACATTGGGTCTCTGGATTACTAGCCAAGGGACAAAACCACTACACCACCACCACACAGAAGGTTCCGAGATATCTGCTCTCCTCCAGTTCTGTCCTGTTAAGCAGCTCTCTTCTTAATCGCTTTGATGGAACCATCAATTCACCAGACACGTGTTTCCGATGTGAATCTAGGCTTTAATTGACTTACTTCAGAGCCAGCCTGTTACCTGTAGGTGAACTCGTAGTGACCCAGGCTGACTCTGGACATGGGTACTTATACAGCTGCACTAGGGGGAGGAGTCGTGGGCGGAACCAAGGGTGGAGCCCAGTACAAGTTCCTAAGTGCTCCCAACGCTACTCCCCCTAGTGGTAGGATGGCGCTACTGTGCTTACAATAACAGTGTGAATTAGTATATATACATTCATATATTACATTCACCACACGCTTCAACCTTGGCAACAGTGCCTTCAGCTGTCGAGGCTCTAGCCTCTGGAATTCCCTCTCTAAATCTTTCTTTACTCCTTAAGGCACTCCTTAAAATCTCTTTTGGTCATCTTCCCAAAATCCCCTGACGTGACTCGGTGTCAATTTTACTTTGACATGGATATCGTCATGGAAGGAACCTTGCAACATTACTATGTTAAAGGTGCTATATAAATAAACGTTGCAGGGCGGCGTGTGGAGCAGTGGTTAGCACTGGGACTGTGGCGCTGAGGACCCGGGTTTGAATCCCGGCCCTGGGTCACTGTCCGTGTGGAGTTTGCGCATTCTTCCCATGTTGGCATGGGTTTCACACCCACAACCCAAAGCTGTGCAGGTCGGTGGATTGGCCACACTAAATTGCCCCTTAATTGGAAAAAAAATTTGGGTACTCTAAATTTAAAAAAAAAATCTTTAAAATAAATACAAGTTGTGTTGTTTTTGTTTAGCCTAAATTTGTTCAGGATTTAACCACGGTTTTCAAATCAAGAAAGTATCTCTTAAAAAAAGAATCCTCTCCTACTTCATGATACAGAGCAGAGGGCATCCCTTTCATTCACCATCACTTCCATTCATTTCTCTCTCCATTTCATCAATATTACTATGATGTTGGTTCACACATTCCTGTTCTTCCTCAGCATCAAATATTTTTTCTTTTAGAGATGCTTTGAAATTAACATTAATTATGCCATCTCAGAGTGTGCATAGACTTATAAATCACATAAAAGAACATTTACAACATAGCAACAGACCCTTCAGTACAATGAGCTGCTGTTGGCATTTAGCCTCCACACCAGACAGTCGTTTTTAGACTATTTATTCGCTCTGTTCCCATGCCCCTTCGATGTCTTTTCTTCACCTATCAATCCAATCAAACCTTAAAAGGTTACGCAGTTTCGCTAACATGGTAAGCGAAAGACACAGCCCTGTGGGTCTTTGAGGAAGTTTCCTGTTCTCTGCTCAAATATTCATTTGATTTTGTATCTTTGCTCCTCTTTACTGACCCACGGCTGTTGTAAACTGTCTGTTCCTATCTACTCAGTCACATCCTTTCATTATTTTAAGCACTTCATTAAATCACTACTTCATTTGCATTGTTTGCGCAAAAAAGGGGCCCAATTTTCCAAGTCTTTCGTTGTGTTTGCATTTCCTCATGGTGAGCGGTGCACTAGGAGTCTGCATTATATCCCGTCTAAAGCCTCAATATTTCTATAGTTTTGAGTCCAGTATTGCACACAATACTCAAATTGAAGCCTGTCGGTTTTATACTGAGTTCTTGGACTCCATACTTCCTGTGATAAATGGTTAGAACCTTTCCCAGGACCTGGGATAGCAAGAATACTGCGGATGCTGGAAATCGGAACAAAACCAGAATGGTTACACTTAAAACGTCAATATAGAACATAGAACAGAACAGGCCCTTCGGCCCTCAATGTTGTGCCGAGCCATGATCACCCTACTCAACCCACGTATCCACCCTATATCCGTAACCCAACAACCCCCCCCCCCCCTTAACCTTACTTTTTAGGACACTACGGGCAATTTAGCATGGCCAATCCACCTAACCCGCACATCTTTGGACTGTGTGAGGAAACCGGAGCACCCGGAGGAAACCCACGCACACAGGGGGAGGACGTGCAGACTCCACACAGACAGTGACCCAGCCGGGAAACGAACCTGGGACCCTGGAGCTGTGAAGCATTTATGCTAACCACCATGCTACCCTGCTCCCCTTGTTTACTCATGCTGCTTGACATGCTGAGTGTTTCAAGTAATTTTAACCTCAAGTTGAAACTACTTCACTCAGTTTCTTATTTCCCCTTCAATCTTGAGGCTTTCAAGGCTCAAGCTTGACATCACCTAATCATTATCTCGTCTCTTTTCCTTTTAATAAGCTTCTGTTTTTTAACTTGGTAAATATTACACCGTTCGACAATTTTAAGTGCTTAATGTTTAAACAAAACCGTGGGCGAGAGTGTTCCAAAAAGGTTTCTAAGTGCGGTAGTGAGAGGGAACTGCCGTGAGCTTCCCGGTGCTCGGCCTAGAGAGGCCGGCAGCGCTATTCAACATTAATTGGTCCACTTAACCAGGCCCAATGTGCTTCTCGCTGCAAATGTAGGTTCGCCAGCCGATTCGCCGGGACCACGCTCGCCAGCTGCCCACTGACAAGGTCACGCAGCACTTACTCAACCAACCCCAGTTAGCTCGCAACAATGGCGTTGTGGAGACCGGCTCCAAGATTCAGGGATGCTGACCTCGGGAGGCTCATAGATGCGGTGGAGACCAAGAGAGACGTCCTGTTCCCCTGAGGGTCCCGGAGGGTCAGCCACACGTGACAGTGCTTAACACTGTTGCTTCACAGAACCAGGGTCCAGGTTCGATTCCCGGCTTGGGTCACTGTCTGTGCAGAGTCTGCATGTTCTTCCGTGTCTGCGTAGGTTTCCTCCGGGTGCTCCGGTTTCCTCCCACAGTACAAATATGTGCAGGTTAGGTGGATTGGCCATGCTAAATTGTCCTTAGTTTCCAACAAAAGGGTAGGTGGGGTTGCTGGTTTTTGGGGGTAAGGCGGAGTTGTGGGCTCCAGTAGGGTGCTCTTTCCAAGGGCCGGTGTAGACTCAATGGGCCGAATGGCCTCCTTCTGCACTGTAGATTCTATGATTCTATGTTTGTGGACAGGCTTCTGGGGCACAATCTGGTGAGCACCACACCGCTGATGATGCACATCAGGTGGAGGCAGGAACCCCCAGGCGAGACAGCAGTCGGAGGGCTGCTGGATTCCAGGACCCAGCTGGGTCCCAGCCTGATGCTGAGCCTGTGGAAGAGGGTTTCCTGGAGCCAATGGAGATGTTAGGGTACAGTCAGGACATTCAGAGGGAGATGTCAGCGACACTCCAGTAGATCTATAGCTTATTGGAGGAGGCACAGAGGCTACGGGCGCAAGAGATGGCGTCGATAATGCATGACACTGAGGTCCACACTGCTAGGGTGGCGATCGTGGTGGAGAGCCTGGTGCACAGCATCAGCAGCATTGGTGAAGGTGTTCAAGGTGGCGCGCAGTGGGCCATGGCTGAGGGTCACAGCAGAATGTCCGACTTGCTGGGGGATGCCAGGCCGTCCTTGGTGAGATGCTGCCACTCTCAGATGGGAATGGTCAAGGCGCTGCAGAGATTTTCCCCGTCGCAGGTGGGCATTGCTGACACGCTGCTGAAAATGGTCCAATCACTGAGAAGCATCGCCGAAGCTGTCGACACCACCGTGCAGACATCAGGGAGCTGTCAGGGCTGGCATATCCAGATGGTGCGGGGCAGCCGGGGCTCGAACCAGCTGTCCTTCCATCCCAAGGTGAATTCCAGGTACCTATGGGCACCGAGGGGAAGGAGGGGCTGCTGGGTGCCAGCCATAGTCCTTCCCATGGAGTGGTGACAGTGGCCACCAACTGCCCAGAGCACCACCCCTCTGACAAGGCCGAGTCTCACAGTCAGCACACAGGACAGGGTGGCACGACTGTGCATGTGCTGCCGAGAAGTGCGCCAGGGCCCTCCGGCCCCAGGACATTCACCAGGGCATCAAAGGGCGAGGTCAGCAGCTGGCTGCCTCAGCCTCTGATATGCATCCTGGCGACACACCTAGACGGAGCGGTAGAGCGAGGAGGGCCAAACACATCGAGGATCTCTGAGGGCACCGTGGGAGGAAGAGAGATGGCCGGGGGGAAGGTAGGGGGTGAGGGGGGACACCATCGGGAGAGTGGGAAATTGTGAAACCCATTAAACACCCTTGAGCACAGCCAGTATGATGCTTCGGAACGTTCTTCCGCAAAGGGGGCCGATTCCCAACCCCTGACCCATCTCTCCAGGCATCTCCCACTGGCTCCCGGGCACACTGCCTGCAGATAATGGGTGAGAGCGAACACTCAGCAGACAGGCAGGGGTCAGACTATGGTATACATTGAGGAGCACCAGCGCTCAGCTCTCTGCGGGTTATCATCACCCGTGGCTCCCGTTAATTGTATGGAAATAGGGCTTACGTGGTGATAATTGGTCTCTCGCCACACTACGGCGAGATCCCGATTTTGCTTATGATAGCAGGTTTGTTGCCGCCTGCCGCTGTTCTCAGTTTCGGCCTCTCCCGCTATTCACCGGCCTCATTTTGCTCGGGCGAGAGCGCAACATGGCCGCAGAATCGCGCCACTTGGCTTTACCATCTTCATGTATATCATTGAAAATATTCTGGGGTGTCAGTCTTGCTGAACAGAATGATGTTATGGACTGAATTTCAGCAATTTTATATTGCTGGAATATGTCTGCTTATATTTTATTTCGGGGAGGGATTTTTACTGTTCAAAAGAATTCAACATAGTGGGAATTTTTTTCAATAGTAAATTGTAATCAATCTTGGACGTCCTTATCTGATGGAACCTTTGGTCCTTTCCGTCCTCTAGAAAGAGCTGTGGAACGCTACATTAAAGATTCACATCCATTCAAGTGGCCAGGGTTTAGGAAGTGTATTTATTGGAAACCACATTCATTTCCTATGACTCATTTTTATCACGGGAGACTGTAAGGAAATGATCTATCCTCTGGTGTATACCTTGTACACATCTATGGTTACTTTTGATTACAAATGCAGTTACTTTACTTCCACCCACTCCTCGCCCGTGGTTCGGCCAAGAACAGCCAAGAACACAAAGTCTCAGATACAGTGGGGCCTTATAGAGCGGAATGTATTGCGTCAACATCATTAATGGGAAGTGACACTTTTCCTCCCTTTGTCAAGTTAAAGTCCACATAACAGTTGCCACAATGCTGGAAACCCATTCTATTGAAAAGCAGGAAATTTGAATGTAGCACACACTCTATGACCAAAGGTGAGTCTTTGGCCAATGAGTCACTGTCATCAGTACTTAGTATGAATCATAGAATCCCTACAGTGCAGAAGGAGGCCATTCAGCCCATTGGGCCCTTGCTCCGATAGAGCACTCTACCTCGGCCCATTCCCCCGCTCCTATCCCCGTAACCCCACCTAACGTTCGGGCAATATTAGCATGGCCACTCCACCTAATCTGCACATCTTTAGACTTGTGGGAGGAAACCGGAGCACCAGGAGGAAACTCACGCAGGCACGGCGGGGATCGTGCAAATTCCACACAGACAGTTCAGGAATTGAACCCGGGTCCCTGCTGCTGTGAGGCAGCAGTGCTAACCACTGTATGCAGTCCTGTTTAATTTTCTGGCAACCTCCTTTCTTTTGTAAACAGCAAGAAACATAAATTACTTAATATTTCCATTATATTGTGAAAATTAATAGCACAATTCTTTCAGTTGTGAAAATAATACAAACAATGTACAACAGTGTAATTGTTGGAATGTACCTGCCAGGGATCACCAGAACTGACCTTATGAAAGCTTGCAGCAAGTTATTGTTAATTTAAAAAGGTCAGGTGGGCACAGTGCCACTGGGGTGCATTCCAGATGACAGCGGTGTAAGAGTGGCTCGGTAGTTTTCCTGAATTCAAAAGGATTCCAGGATTCCCCCACAAAGCAGGCCAATAAAGTTGACCAATATTTTGCACCTTTCAGGCAGCAGACCGATTCAGGTCGCAAACCCCGGGTGGGACTTACTGCCACCCAATTCCAGATTGAATAGTAGCCGTTTCTCTTTACTTCCGTTCCATGCCTTTTGACTGTGTGTGTGGCAACAAAGGAATGAAAACAAAAGACTTTTCAAAATGTATTAAAAGATGTATAATAACGTGCATGTTTTATTTTCTGATGGTGCACTTTTCATAGGAGTCGACATATTTATCATTGATCAGTTGATTATGAATAATCTAAGTTTCAGAAAATTTATTCAGAAATAAAAAGGACATTTCTGTTGAAATATTTGCTGTTGCTGTTATGTTTGAACGGATCACAGCTGGTTTTATGTACCACCAACACCGACTATCCCCCTGCCCAAAACAAAGACTTTGGAATAAAATTGAACTTAGGTCCTACTGTGAATGTATAGGCATTGCAAATTGTCATGAAATCCAGATAGTTAGTAAAACTTACATCCCAACATAAGAATGTACACTCACCTTGCTGACCTCTATGGCCATTTTGATGTCTAGTACCAATGGTTAAACCAGTATTTGACAATAGATCAAATCCTGTAATTGAAGAATTACACTCGCAATTGGTAGCCTGTTCTCAGCGGAGTACTGTGCATGGATTGTTCTGCATTTCTTTTGATGAGATTTCTTTGGAGAATCCCCTTTCACATCATAGTAGCAGCATTATATCGTGGAAGCTCTCCAATAGCTCCCTTGACAATTTCATCACTTTCTTGGCACTCAGCATGTTTCATGATTCTATGAGAAAAGAATTGGCTCTGACGTGGCTGAGGTAGAAATTCAACTCTGCCCATTCTCAGGTAACACATTCCTTTTCTGTAAAACATTTAGAAAATGGTCCGCCTTTGCCATATCTGACCAGATGCTTGTTGCTATACGTAGCCTCCTGTTCCTTAACCAGACAGCACAAGTATTACTCCAATTGTAGGAGTGCTTAGATTTAAATACTGACTAATTGTTCCTGATTAGAGGCAGAAGAGCAGGTATTACATTCTAATTACAGAGTCTGTAATTTACTTTAATTGATTTGAATGATCTCGACTGAGCTTCACCGGATCAGATTGGCACCTTGTATAAAGCATAGGGCTAATTGTAAGATCACTGAATCTCTCCAGGACCTCAGTGGCTTAGACTGTGATTGTTGGAAAGCTCTTCAACAGGGGAAGGTGTTGCTGTTGAACATGATCTTGTATTCACCATTATCAGGTGGTTAGGTGGATTGTTCTTGCTACATTGTCCCTTAGTGTCCAAAGCTGTGGAGGATAACTGGGGTTAGGGGTGTAATAACCCCCATGGAGGGCTTGGGGTGTGGACCATTCGGTTCCCCGTGAGTTCCACAGAACACAAACTCCCCCTGTAACGGGTTGGGGTGTCCCCTTTAACGAGGGGAGCCCTCACAGTATAAAAACCTGAGTGCAGGTCGAGGAGGGCAAACTTTCGGGAGAGGAGTATTTGTGTATAGTTTGTAAAAGGGTATAGTTTGCATCCTTAGCACAGTGGGTAGCACTGTTGCTTCACAGTGCCAGGGTCCCAGGTTCGATTCCCGGCTTGGGTCACTGTCTGTGCGGAGTCTGCATGTTCTCCCTGTGTCTGCGTGCGTTTCCTCCAGGTGCTCCGGTTTCCTCCCACAAGTCCTGAAAGACGTGCTTGTTAGGTGAAATGGACATTCTGAATTCTCCGTCTGTGTACCTGAACAGGGGCCGGAATGTGGCGAAGGGGGGCTTTTCACAGTAACTTCATTGCAGTGTAAACGTACGCCTACTTGTGACAATAAGGATTATTATTATCCTACTTGCCGTTTCATGGGTATTCTCTTGGCATGGATGCTACATTGGCGACGAGGGTAAAGTGGATCTGCCATCCACCCGATTGCTGTGTAACCGGACCGACACGTTTAGGCGTCCGGTGGCCTCCAACCTGCCTGTAATGATGCCCCACACTGGGAAGCTGGAACTGTTCAAGGTAGGTACGGATGACTGGGAATAGTACATCAGCGTATCCAATACCTTTTCCGGACGATGGCAATTATAGGGATGAAAGGCAAATGGTGGTTTTAATCACCGCTTGTGGTGGACCAACGACAGCATAATCAAAAGCTTGACCCAGCCAGATGTGCCAGATCTTTTGCCTCTCTGGTAGCCCTTGTCGGGAACCATTTCCAGCCAAAATCCCCACTAATCGCTCACCGGTTCAGTTTCCATACCACCACCCAGGCCCAGGGCAAATCAACCAGCGACCTTTTGCCCAATTTAGGAAACTGGCTGAACTCCCTGTGAGTTTAGTGCCATGTTAAACAAAACTCTGAGAGATTGTTTTGTCTGTGGCCTTTGCAACCCAGCAACTCAACAAAAACCTTTGGCTGAGACCCACCTGGACCGGCAACGAGCGGTCAAGATGCCATTTCTTGCGAGAACGCTGAGTCGGGTGTCCAGGTCATGACTGTCCTGAATTTAGGCAGCCTGACCGACCGCCATTTGGCTTTTCCATGACCTGAGGAAACAGCTCCACGTCAATGGGGCAAACCCAGTAGAGAAGCCGGCCGGTGCCGCAGAGGCCCCGAAAGCCACCGTGCATTTTCCCCAAGCATGAGGACTCGGATGTTGGCTAAACATTGGCACCGGCTGGCTGCCAAGACTGGACCAATTGACGGC
This sequence comes from Scyliorhinus canicula, assembly GCF_902713615.1. NCBI lineage: Eukaryota > Metazoa > Chordata > Chondrichthyes > Carcharhiniformes > Scyliorhinidae > Scyliorhinus > Scyliorhinus canicula. The sequence goes on from NC_052152.1 coordinate 30,173,320, forward strand.
CTGGCGAAAGCGCACTCCCCCCCCGCGCCACTCAGCTGGGCGCAGTCACCGCTCACATGACTGTGCCTTCTACATAGAGGAGGAAGATGCCCCCCCCCTCTGCCAGCAGCTGCCCTGTGTGATGGCCCTACGGGTTGCTCCCATTCACGTGACCTTACAGGTGGATGGAGACTATCCAGATGGAGCTGGATTCCGGAGCAGCGGTCCCTGTGGTCAGCCACCGCACTTTTGACAAAATTCGGTCGGGCCTCCAGATGTTGGCCTTACGGTATACTGGCGCCCCATTGGCCACGTACACTGGGGAGCCTTTGGCGATTGAGGCCACATCAGTGGTCCCTGTCACGCATGGGTAGCAGTTGGCAAGCCTACCGCTGATGGTGGTGCATGGCAGCGGACCGAGTTTTCTGGGCCATGGCTGGTTGCAGCACCTGCGTATGGATTGGCAGGTTTGCCACATGTACCCGCATGAACCAGAAGGGGCCTTGGCAAAGTTTTCCGGCTTTTTCAAGGAGGGCCTGGGCACCATACAGAAGCCATGATCAGGATCAGTGTGGACACGTTGGCAGAAAGTAGATGCTGAATTGGATTGGCTGGAGCATTTGGGAATCATACGCACCATTCAGTTCTTGGATTGGGCTGCCCCAGTCGTCCCTGTGATGAAGCCTGATGGCTTGGTGTGTCTGTGTGGGTGATTATAAAATGACAGTGAACCGGGGCCGGGATTCTCCCCTATCCAGCGGGGCAGGGTGTCCCGGCGGGATGGAGTGGTGTAAACCACTCCGGCATCGGGCCGCCCCAAAGGTGCGGAAGTCTCCACACCTTTAGGGGCCAAGCCCTAACATTGAGGGGCTAGACCCACGCCGGAGTGGTTGGTGCTCCGCGGGCTGGCGTGGAAGGCCTTTGGCGCCACGCCAGCCAGGGCCAAAGGGATTTCGCAGGCCGGCAGAAGTCCGCACAGGCGCCGGAGCATCAGCGGCTGTGACATCATCCTCGCGCATGCGCAGGGGAGGGGGTCACTTACGCTTCCGCCATGGTGAAGACTATGGTGAAGGCTGAAGGAAAAGAGTGTCCCCACGGCACAGGCCCCTTCGCCGATCGGTGGGCCCCGATCGCGGGCCAGGCCACCGTGGTGGCACCCCCCCCCCCCGGGGCCAGATCGCCCGGCGCATCCCCCAGTGCCCCGGAGCCCGCCCGTGCCGCCTGCTCCCGCCTGCAAGGTAGGTGGTTTGATCCACGCCGGCGGGAGAAGCCTGACAGCGGCGGGACATCGGCAGGGGGCCACCCACCGACTGGCGCGGCGCGATTCCCGCCCCTGCCGAATCTCTGGTGGTGGAGAATTCTGGACACGACGGGGGTGGGATTGACGCCGGCCCCCCGGCGATTCCCCGACCCGGCGGGGGTCGGAGAATCCCGCCCCAGGTCCCTCATTTGGACCGTTATCCAGTCTCCTCCATCGAGAATTTATATGCGAAGTGGTTCAGCTGGACATGAGCAATGTGTAACTCCAGTTCGTCTTGGACCCCGACTCACAGCGTTTCGTTACAGTCAACACGCACTGGGGCTTGTATGAGTACACCCGCTTGCCTTTCAGTCTTGCGTCGGCATATACCATTTTTTCAGTGGGTTATGGAGAACATCCTACGCAGGCAGATGTGGGAATGAACGGTTATCTCTTGGTCCCACCTCAGTATTGACTTTGCAGGCTCCTTGCAGGAGGCCATGTTCCTCATTATTGTGGACGCCCACTCCAAGGGGCTGGAGATCCACCGGATGGAGGCGACCACCGCGAGGGCCAATGTCAAGTGGTTGCACCAGACATTTAGCACGCACGGCAGTCCAGAGGTGCTCTGATAGCGGAATAGCTTTTACAAGCACGGAGTTTGGCTCCTTTGTGGCCGGCAACTGGATCTGCCAAGTGTGCACCGCTCCACACCACCCAGCCTCTGAAGGGTTTGCTGAGTGGCCGTCCAGACATTCAAGCAGAGAATGAGGAAGCAGACCTCCAGATCCTGGGAGACTCGGTTGGCGCATTTTCTGTTTAGTTACCGGATCACACCACACGTGGGGACGGTGGTCGTGCCCTCCTGTTTTATTGTTTCCAGAAGAAATACAAAGGTCAGTTGTAGACTAGTTGGTTATGCAGTGCTGGAATCTTGTGTTTTTCACCCTGACTGTGTGGTTATGCCAGGAGGCGGTGCTGTCAATGTTGTTAGCCTGGTGCCCTCAGTGTGGACAACCTTGAGCATTCCTTTGATGTGCGCAGTGGGTGAAGGGCTTGCTGCTGTCGGCCTCTGGAGGAGCCTCCATTTTCACTCGTCCAGGCTGGATGGCTGGGGTTTACTTTGGCATTTGCTGGTTCCAATATCTGTAGTAGGTGATGCTGGTTTTGTACACAGTGGGCACCGTCCGAAGCTACCACGTAACTGTTCGGCTGTGGGGCATGGCTGTGTACCACCACCAACCTATCGTAGTCTGGATCCTGGTCAGTGATGGGCAGCAAGTCTCTGGAAAGGGCATCAGCCAAGTACAGCTCCTTACCACATTTGTAAATGACACTGAGATTGTAACATTGTAGTTTTAACATCATGTGTTGCAGACGCAGTGGGGAAAGGCTTTTTTAAAGATAGTTATGAGTGGTTGCTGATCTGTTTCAACAGGTGCAGGCCGACCATATATGAAATCATGAAATTTCTAACAGGCATAGGCTAGAGCGAGGAGTTCCTTTTCGATCTGTGCGTAACGATTCTTAGTGTCAGTGCGGGCCCTTGAAGCAAAGGTTATTGGTCTGTCATTCTGAATACAGACTGCACCAAGTCCGTGCTGGGTGACACCTGCTGATATAAGTAGGGGTGCTTGAATGTGGGTCTGAGTGCCTGTTTGGGTCAGTTGAAGGCCGCTGTGAGGTGCTCCTGTCAACACCATTTCATTTCTTGGTGGAGGAGCTGATAAAGAGGTCCAGTGACCTCACTGTAATAAGGAATAAACTTCGGAAGACAATTTGTCACACCAAAAAAGCGCAGTGAAACGTGCTTGTCCACAGCGATGGGCATCTGTCGTATAGCCATTGTCTTGTCTGGATCTGGCTTCATGCCATCAGCTGTGAGCTGAGCAAGTGACCCACAGAGGGAACCTGGGTGACCCTGAATCTGAATTTAGCAGGATGGAACTTTTTAGCTGTATGATCCTGATCCTGTTGAGGATGGGACGTGCTTCATATTCTCGTATAATATGACCCAAACCAGGATGTCATCGACAATGACTTTGCAGGGTTGGCGGGCAAGGAGTTGCTCCGTACAACGCTGGAAGACGTCGCTGCCAGTGGAGGCTGCGATTTGTGGGCGATTTGTGTCATGTTTCCTCTGCTGAGGGCAGCAAAAGCAATACCGCGACTACTTTGGTCAGTAGGCGGTTCAGTAAATGAAATTGGGATTTTTCTTTAAATTGAGGGAGACTGATTAACTTTGATACAAGTTACTGTAGGGTTTAGTAACTATAAAAGCATCTGAAAACCTTTGCCACTGTTGGAACCAACAATTCTACGGACACGTGCTTGTAGGATTAGAATAGCGGTCTTAATATACTCACAACAGAGCCAGCCTATTAGCCACTGAACTTTCGGTGAACAGGCCGGCTGACCATGTGGCACTGATCTTTATACAGCAGCTTCCGGGGGAGGAGTCCTGGGCAGAGCCAAGGGAGAAGCCCTGTACAACTCGAGCATTCCCAGAGCTACTCCCCCTGGAGGACAGGTAATGCAACTGCACTTACAATACAGACACATGTATATACAGATTATAATCCCGTGTGAATCACATTCACCACAGCCACATCATGAGAAATCCAGACATGGCAGTCAACTCAATGTGCAGGCACTGAATGTCTGGTTGCAAGTCTTGGAGGACTATCAACACAGGCAATGTCGGGCAGCGCGGTGGCGCAGTTGTAGCACTGCAGTCTCACGGCGCTGAGGTCCCAGGTTCGATCCCGGCTCTGGGTCACTGTCGGTGTGGAGTTTGCACATTCTCCCCGTGTTTGCATGGGTCTCGCCCCCACAACCCAAAGATGTGCAAGGTAGGTGGATTGGCCATGCTAAATTTCCCCTTAATTGGAAAAAATGTTCTCTAATTTTATTTTTAAAAACTCAGTCAATGTCAATTGATTCCCTGGTAAGCTTTTGGCATGATTATCCCGTTTTCACCTGACGTTCTGTAGTACACCCTGTACATCGAGTAGAAAAATACTGGCTGACAATCAAAACAGGGATATACATCCTCACCTCAGCTCCCAATTATACAATGGGTGTGATTTAACGTCAAGTTCAGCGTCAAGCGCATTTAGCCGGGTTGCGGGCACTGGCAGTGCTGAGAATGACCCCATTATTTGACGGGACTCTGCTTTATGTCTGAGCCTCGGCGAGGAATGTCGTGCCGAGGCCGCACTGAGTCCTGTTTCTGCGCTAACACGTTCCGCTCTCCAGTGCAGGAAGAGATTTGTGCCTCTAGATGCCCCACCATGGCCTCTGGAGTCCACCAATGCCCCAACTCACCAACAAGGGGGGGTCATCGAGCACCCACACACCCCTTTCCCAGTAACCCCATCTAACCTTTTGGGCACTAAGGGGGAAATTTAGCATGACCAACCTACCCAACCTGCACATCTTTGGACTATGGGAGGAAACCGGAGCACCCGGAGGAAACCTACACAGACACGCGGAGAAAGTGCAGACTCAGACAGAGTTGTCATCTCTGGTTTGTTGCCGGTGCCACGTGATAGCGAGGCTATGAATATGGAGAGAGTGCAGTTGAACACGTGGCTGCAGGAATGGTGTAGGAGGGAGGGCTTCAGGTATTTAGATAATTGGAGTGCATTCTGGGGAAAGTGAGACCTGTACAAACAGGACGGGTTACACCTGAACCGGAGGGGCACCAATATCCTGGGAGGGAGGTTTTCTAGTACTCTTCGGGAGGGTTTAAACTAATTTGGCTGGGGAATAGGGACCAGATTTGTAGTCCAGCAACTAAGGTAGCCGATATTCAGGACGCCAAAGCGTGTAGTAACGCAGTGGGGAAGGTAACACTGACAAAGGAGAGTACTTGCAGGCAAGGAGATGGGTTGAAGTGTGTATACTTCAACGCAAGAAGCATCAGGAATAAGGTGGGTGAACTTAAGGCATGGATTGATACTTGGGACTATGATGTGATGGCCATCACGGAAACTTGGATAGAAGAGGGGCAGAAATGGTTATTGGAGGTTCCTGGTTATAGATGTTTCAATAAGATTAGGGAGGGTGGTAAAAGAGGTGGGGGGTTGGCATTGTTAATTAGAGATAGTATAACAGCTGTAGAAAGGCAGTTCGAGGAGGATCTGCCTACTGAGTTAGTATGGGTTGAAGTCAGAAATAGGAAAGGAGCAGTCACCTTGTTGGGAGTTTTCTATAGGCCCCTCAATAGCAGCAGAGATGTGGAGGAACAGATTGGGAAGCAGATTTTGGAAAGATGCAGAAGTCACAGGGTAGTAGTCATGGGTGACTTCAACTTCCCAAACATTGAGTGGAAACTCTTTAGATAAAATAGTTTGGATGGGGTGGTGTTTGTGCAGTGTGTCCAGGAAGCTTTTCTAACACAGTATGTAGATTGTCCGACCAGAGGGGAGGTCATATTGGATTTGGTACTTGGTAATGAACCAGGGCAAGTGATAGATTTGTTAGTGGGGGAGCATTTTGGAGATAGTGACCACAATTCTGTGACTTTCACTTTAATAATAGAGAGGGATAGGTGCGTGTAACAGGGCAAGGTTTACAATTGGGGGAAGAGTAAATACGATGCTGTCAGACAAGAACTGAAGTGCATAAGTTGGGAACATAGGCTGTCAGGGAAGGACACAAGTGAAATGTGGAACTTGTTCAAGGAACAGATACTACGTGTCCTTGATATGTATGTCCCTGTCAGGCAGGGAAGAGATGGTCGAGTGAGGGAACCATGGTTGACAAGAGAGGTTGAATGTCTTGTTAACAGGAAGAAGGAGACTTATGTAAGGATGAGGAAACAAGGTTCAGACAGGGCGCTGGAGGGATGCAAGATAGCCAGGAGGGAACTGAAGAAAGGGATTAGGAGAGCTAAGAGAGGGCATGAAAAATCTTTGGCGGGTAGGATCAAGGAAAACCCCAAGGCCTTGTACACATATGTGAGAAATATGAGAATGACTAGAGCGAGGGTGAGTCCGATCAAGGACAGTAGCGGGAGATTGTGTATAGAGTCTGAAGAGATAGGAGAGGTCTTGAACGAGTACTTTTCTTCAGTATTTACGAATGAGAGGAGCCATATTGTTGGAGAGGACAGTGTGAAACAGACTGGTAAGCTCGAGGAGATACTTGTTAGGAAGGAAGATGTGTTGGGCATTTTGGAAAACTTGAGGATAGATAGGTCCCCCGGGCCTGACGGGATTTATCCAAGGATTCTATGGGAAGCAAGAAATTAAATTGCAGAGCCATTGGCAATGATCTTTTCGTCCTCACTGTCAACAGGGGGGTACCAGGGGATTTGAGAGTGGCGAATGTCGTGCCCCTGTTCAAAAAAGGGAATAGGGATAACCCTGGGAATTACAGGCCAGTTAGTCTTACTTCGGTGGTAGGCAAAGTAATGGAAAGGGTACTGAGGGATAGGATTTCTGAGCATCTGGAAAGACACTGCTTGATTAGGGATAGTCAGTACGGATTTGTGAGGGGTAGGTCTTGCCTCACAAGTCTTATTAAATTCTTTGAGGAGGTGACCAAGCACGTGGATGAAGGTAAAGCAGTGGATGTAGTGTACATGGATTTTAGTAAGGCATTTGATAAGGTTCCCCATGGTAGGCTTATGCAGAAAGTAAGGAGGCATGGGATAGCGGGAAATTTGGCCAGTTGGATAACGAACTGGCTAACCAATAGAAGTCAGAGAGTGGTGGTGGATGGCAAATATTCAGCCTGGATCCCAGTGACCAGTGGTGTACCGCAGGGATCAGTTCTGGGTCCTCTGCTTTTTGTGATTTTCATTAATGACTTGGATGAGGGAGTTGAAGGGTGGTCAGTAAATTTGCAGACGATACGAAGATTGGTGGAGTTGCGGATAGTGAGGAGGGCTGTTGTCGGCTGCAAAGAGACATAGATAGGATGTAAAGCTGGGCTGAGAAGTGGCAGATGGAGTTTAACCCTGAAAAGTGTGAGGTTGTCCATTTTGGAAGGACAAATATGAATGCGGAATACAGGGTTAATGGTAGGGTCCTTGGCAATGTGGAGGAGCAGAGAGGTCTTGGGGTCTATGTTCATAGATCTTTGAAAGTTGCCACTCAAGTGGATAGAGTTGTGAAGAAGGCCTATGGTGTGCGGCCATTCATTAGCAGAGGGATTGAATTTAAGAGCCGTGAGGTAATGATGCAGCTGTACAAAACCTTGGTAAGGCCACATTTGGAGTACTTTGTGCAGTTCTGGTCGCCTCATTTTATGAAGGATGTGGAAGCTTTGGAAAAGGTGCAAAGGAGATTTACCAGGATGTTGCCTGGAATGGAGAGTAGGTCTTACGAGGAAAGATTGAGGGTGCTAGGCCTTTTCTCATTAGAACGGAGAAGGATGAGGGGCGACTTGATAGAGGTTTATAAGATGATCAGGGGAATAGATAGAGTAGACAGTCAGAGACTTTTTCCCCGGGTGGAACAAACCATTACAAGGGGACATAAATTTAAGGTGAATGGTGGAAGATATAGGGGGGATGTCAGAGATGGTTCTTTACTCAGAGAGTAGTGGGGGCATGGAATGCACTGCCTGTGGAAGTAGTTGAGTTGGAAACATTAGGGACCTTCAAGCGGCTATTGGATAGGTACATGGATTACGGTAGAATGATGGGGTGTAGATTAATTTGTTCTTAATCTGGGACAAAAGTTCTGAACAACATTGTGGGCTGAAGGGCCTGTTCTGTGCTGTAATTTTCTATGTTCTATGTTCTATGTTCCACATAGTCAGGGCCGGCCCAAGGTACCGGCAACTCGGGCAGTTGCCCGGGGCGCCATGTGCTAGGGGGCGCCAGAGACTCGGATCCCGCGCATGCGCAGTTGGGCCGGTGCCAACCAGCGCATGCGCAGTGGTCGCCCTCCCCCAGGGCGGCTCCCTCCGCCCCCCTCGGTCCGAGCCGCCCCCCCCCTCGGTCCGCCCCGCCCCCTCGGTCCGCTCCGCCCCCCCCTCCGTCCGCCCCGCCCCCCCGCCCCACCCCCCCCTCCGTCCGCCCCGCCCCTCCCCTCCGCCCACCCCGCCCCCCCCTCTGTCCGCCCCCCCCCCCCCGTCCGCCCCCCCCCCCCCGTCCGCCCCCCCCCCTCCGTCCGCCCCCCCCCTCCCCGGCCCCCCCTCGGCCCCCCCCCTCGGCCCCGCCCCCCCCGAAGGGCGCCGAAGTTCAGCTTGCCCGGGGCGCCAGCAACCCTAGGGCCGGCGCTGCACATAGTCACCCGAGGCTGGAATTGAACCCAGGACCCTGGAGCTGTGAGGCAACAGTGCTAAACACTGTGGCACCATGCAGCTCATTGTACAATACTCATCCAGCTGAACACTAACTGGACTCTAAAAATAGGATCTCATTTCTAATAGGAAATCCTAGAACGATCTTAGATCCTGAGGAATGCAATGGATCTAACGATTAGGTTGGGAGATTCCCTTGAATGATTCCCCTTGGCCAAAAAAATTGAAGATAATATATATTGGCACGATTCACTGGAAAGATTTCTAAGTGTGGTGAGCGGTAACTGCTGCGAGCTTCCCGGCGCTCGGCCTGGTTAGGCCGGCAGCGCTATACAAAGTTTGGTTCTCATAAGGAGGCCCCACGGGTTTCACGCCGCAAATGAAGTCTCGCCAGCCTCCCCAAGGTCCCGCCCCCCCCCCCCCCGCCCCCCACCACCACCACAAATAACGTAGAGCAGCACTTAAACAGCACTCGCAACAGCCCACCCCACTGAGCTTGCAGCCAAGTCGCCGAGACAAGCAGCCCCAAGATTTGGAGACACAGACCTGGGAAGGCTCTTAGAAACGGTCTAACCCAGAAGGGACTGTTCCCCCGAGGGTCCCGGAGGGTGAGCCACAGGGCAGCCAGTGCCGCCTGAGATAAAGTGGCAGCGGCCGTCAGCTCTGGCAGCATGGCCAGGAGGACTGGCCTCCAGTGCCTCAAGAAGGTCAACGACCTGCACCGGGTCACAAGTGTGAATTGGCACCCCCTTCAACCCTTCCTCCAACCCTCTAACCCTTCCCCCCTTTAACCACCCCCCCCCCCCCCCCCCCCAACCATGGTGAACCAGACGTGTGGCTAATGATGCCCTCTCTGTGTAACCGTAAGAGAGGGTCCATACAGGTGGCGGGGTGCCGGACATTGGAATCCTAACCATCTTCGAGGAGTGGACCCTGGACATTATGGGAGTGGCCAAAGACAGAGAAGTCACCAACGTGGAGGTCAGAATCCACTGCGCGTTATTCAGAGGAAGATGTCAGCGACACTCTATCAGGTCCATAGCTGATTGGAGGAGCCCCCAGAGGCTATGGGCACAGGAGATTGTGCCGGCATTGTGTGGCACCGAGGCACTGCTAGGGTGGCGACCGCAGTGGAGAGCCTGGTGCACAGCGTCAGCAGTATGAGTGGTGGTGTCCAAGGTGTGGATCAGACAGTGACGGCCATTGTTGGGGGCCTGATGGGCATCAACGAGGGTTACGGCACCATGATGCAGACATCGGGGAGCTGCCAGGGCTGGCAGAGCCAGATGATGCAGGGGCAGCCGGAGCTCAATCCAGCTGCCCCACCGTCCCAAGGTGAACCCCAGAGCTCTATGGGCACCGACCAGGAGGAGGGAGTGCTGGGTGAGAGGAAGAGATCCGTGCCTCTAGATGTCCCACCATGGCCTCTGATGCCTCAACCCACCAACAAGGGGGTCATCGAGCCACCCCACAATCCACCTCTTAAGGGCATGCACCCCCTGGCCCGATCCGGAGGCTTCCACGATCAATGAGAGTTACGGATGGTCAATGGGGCAGACAAGCAGGGGCTAAGGTTGCCCCTGGATAGGGGCACAATCAGGGGTTGGCAGCACGGAGGACCCGCGCATGATTGCGCCCCCCCCCCACCCCCAGCAGAGCCCCCTCTTTCCGTTCCCCCCCTTCCCCCTCCGAGCATAGGGGCAGAAAGCCAAGTGCTCCCGGGCTCATTGCCTTGGAGCAAAGATGGCCACTCACCGCATAGGGTCCCCGCAGCAGCCCTTCCGCCAGGTTCACGTTTTTCCAAAGGAGTACTCATCGGCACCATTGTGCCCACGTGCTGGGGAGGCCGCTGGATCACGGGAGGCAGTTGGATATGGCTCCCGTTAATTGTATGGAAATAGTGCTTAAGTGGTGATTATTGGTTTCTCGTCATGCTACGACAGGATCCCAGTTTCGGCTTCAGGCACCGGCATCACAAACGGTTTGGCGCCCAGAGCGGTTCTAATTTTCGGCCTCTCCGGCTATTCACCGGCCTCATTGCTCGAGTGCAAGGAGGCCACTGAATTACGCCCATAATAGATACAACTAACCCTAGTGCTCACCTGAATCCTGATCTGTTCGAAAGGTTGGATGTTAAGCCGACTTAATGAAGATCCAGGCGACTTCAGTGTCTAACTAGAGTCGGAAGCTGGTGTTATTCACTTTTTTCATTTGAAATAAATGTTGACAGTTTGGAAAAATAATGTAATTATCACCTTGAATTTCTTGTACTAAAATATTTGTTTTCACCTAGTTACAAATAAAATTAGCGTCGGCCTCAATTTTATCCCGAGCAATTTATTGGCTTTCTTTACTGATCTCATTATATCCTCAATAAAATACTATTAAAAATTAAAGAATATTGGCTTGTTAACTGTCACATTCTACTTAAAAGGCGGTAGCATTGTGGATAGCACAATTGTTTCACAGCTCCAGGGTCCCAGGTTCGATTCCCGGCTTGGTTCAGTGTCTGTGCGGAGTCTGCATGTTCTCCCCGTGTGTGCGTGGGTTTCCTCCGGGTGCGCCGGTTTCCTCCCACAGTCCAAAGATGTGCAGGTTAGGTGGATTGGCCATGCTAAATTGCCCTTAGTGTCCAAGTGTTGGGTGGGTTACTGGGTTATGGGGATAGAGTGGAGGTGTTGACCTTGGGTAGGGTGCTCTTTCCAAGAGCCGGTGCAGACTCGATGGGCCGAATGGCCTCCTTCTGCACTGTAAATTCTATGATGATAAAATATTTATGCGCAGCATCAGAATTAAACAGTTATAACATCCTTTTATTTTTATAATTGCATATATTCAACAATTTCTTGGAAAATATCAAGATGTGAAATTTATTAATCTACCTAATAGTTTTTCTGTGGTTTACTAAATATGATAATGGGTACGATTTAACCACTGCCATGAGTCTGGCACGGATTAGGGCGCGCCGGGTGAATAGTAGGAAAGGCTAAAATCGAGATTCGCGCCAAACGTGAATCATTTTACAATTCACCCCCGATGGCTGGAATACAAGAGCAGCGATGTACTGCTGTGGCCATATAAGGCTCTGATCAGATCCCATTTGGAGTATTGTGAGATAGTGTTGATGCACTATCAATTACGACGAGACGAGAGTAGAGGGTAATCGAGGCTTTATTAAGCAGAGATGTGTGGCCTCCTGCAGCTGCTACCAGAATGGAAGCAGCTCGGTGTGCACACACATTTATACTCCACCTACTGGGCGGTACCAGCAGGCAGGGATCTACCCCTGTACCTGCCTTACCGTATTACCTCTAATAACAACTATTATACAATCAGTGGTGACTACCACAAGAGTGAATGTGGAGAGGATGTTTCCAGTAGGAGAAACTGGAACCAGAGGGCATAGCCTCAGACTGAAGGGACGATTTTTTAAAACAGAGATGAGGCGGAATTGCTTCAGCCAGAGGGTGGTGAATCTGTGGAACTCTTTGCCACAGTAGGCTGTGGAGGCCAAGTCACTGAGTGTCTTTGAGACAGAGATAGATAGGTTCTTGATTAAAGGGGGATCAGGGTAACAGGGAGAAGGCAGGAGAATGGGGATGAGAAACATATTAACCATGATTGAATGGCGGAGCAGACTCGATCGGCCGAACGGCCTAATTCTGCCCCTATGTCTTATGGTCTTATGGGTTGTGGATTGCCCCTAGGCCGGAGGGGTGGGGGGAACGAGTGGTGAGGGGTCTCACTTGTGTGAGGCCATCTTTAAATATTGTGGAGCCCCATAACTGGGGCAACTATAGCTGCAGCCTGCATGTCCAACCAAACCTGCTGTGGCTTCTATCCTGAAAGTTAATTTCACCCCTTTCACTGTGAGCAGCTTCTATCTCCACAGTCAAAGGCTATTTCAAATGAACAATTGGCCTTGTTAGTTGTGATAGCACTTCACACTCCTCAACTCTCATGTGCTCCCTCGAGGGCACACGCGCCACGTCTCAGAGGATGATTAGTGCATAGCATTTCAATCAAACCTTGGTGCCTGAACAGTGTGCCTGAACTCTAGGAGTGTTAGCACCATAGAAGCAGCTGCCAACAAACAACCACTAAAGAACAGGGCTTCCTCACTGAGGGTCCTCTCACGGCCAAAGAGTAAGTGAGTGGATGAGCGGAGGGCAACTGAGCACAGCCTCCCTAATGTTCCCGGCAGGGATCTGTGATCTGGGGTTTAGGGGCTCCTGATGTGGCCAGGGGTGAGTGTGCAGAGCGAGGTTTACCAGCACAACTGGCTCACTGGATGGCACAATGAGAGAAGGCGGGACAAGTAAGGGTTGGATAGGCTTGGGAGATTTGAGAGTGCCGGGTTGGAAGCCCGAACTCATTGTTTCGGGCTTTCTCCTTCTCCAATTCCTTGCTGATCAAAAAATATTTGCTGGTGTCAATCCTGGAGAGTCCTCCCTCATTTTGCTGGTGACAGCCGAGGCAGGCAGACGCTGGAGAAGGCAGCAGAGTCAACGCAGATTGGAGACATCACCCCTTGTGCAGCGAGGCGCCTGAAGACCCGGCCACCCATCAGGCTGAGAAGTGACCCAGCAGGAGAGACCAGCAATGGCTCAGGGTGTACAGGAGTCATTGGACATTCAATGAGATGACAGACACCATGGGCGGGATTCTCCGTTTCTGAGAATTCCGTTCCGTTGACGCCAAAACAGAATTCGTGGACTTCCACAACAGAAAAACTGCCGCCACATCTGGACCGATTCCGCCTCTATTGAGGGGCTAGTACCGGTGCCGTGTGGAACACAATTGATTCCAATGGAAAATGGTGCGGGATTCGCCGGGTCCGTGATTGGTACTCGGGAGGACGACAATCTGCAGCCGCACATACACATTACACTTGCCACACACACTCATCCCAGCCAACAAGATGGTTGTGCTGGGCCGCATCCACATAGCTGTTGGTCAGCTGGGGCCAGAGGGAACCCAGGGGGGGTGGCCTGGAGGGGATATCTATGCGACTCGTGGCACTAAGTTCACAGTCGGCAGTCAGCAGCATGTGCAGCTGCACGGCTGCCATTCGGCGGCGACAATGCTGTCCCGTGCCCGTCCACCCTGACCCCTCGCCCCATCTCCTGTCCACCCCCCGCTACTCCCCTGGCCCCCCCAATGAGCAGCACAACTATCAGAAACCTATGGCGATATTGGACAGTTACTGTACCCCCTCTCGCCCTCAGCAGCCACCACACCGGTTTCACGATTTTTAAAGCAGACGTGACCGTGCCAATGGGAACGCGGCCCATCGGAGAAGGAGAATCGCGGAGGCCCCGGAGAATACCGGGTCAGTCACGCTAATGATATATAAATGGTGTTTACTGAAGGTTCCAGAATGCATTCGCTGTTGAGGTTACGGAGAATCGTGATTTGTCGTCAAATCGTCACTCGCTGCGATTTCAACGTCAGAACTGATTCCCCGCTCAATCACATTTCATGATTTTGGCTTCGGTCAACGGAGAATACCGCCGCATCTGTTGCAGAAGACTGCGTCTTGGCAGACAGTGCGGCACCTGTGCCATGTCCTGACTGACTTGACACCTTGTGGAGGAGGAGGACACATGCTCCCGGTGGCCGTGAAGGTCACTACAGCCCTCAACTTTTATGGCACTGGGTCATTTCAGGGTTTAAGCGGGGACCTGTTGGCATATCCCAATCTACAGCCCACGAGGCACATCTGGGAGGTGAAAGATGCTCTGTATGCTCGGACATCCATTTATATCACCTTCCACCTGGACCGGGCTCACCTAGGTACCCAGGCTGCACGATTTGCTGTCATTGCTGGGGTCCAGGGGGTGATTGAGGGCACGCATGTCACCCTGGGAGCACCAGGGCAAGGGGTGTGCCCTATATTAACAGAAAGGGATTCCACTCCCTGAATGTTCAGATCATGTGCAACCACCGCTGCTGTATCATGCACGTGTGTGCCAGCTACCCTGGGAGGATGCATGACAGCTGCATCATGGGGTACCCGGAGGTCTTTGAGGACCACTCCAAGATGACAGGTTAGCTCGTGGGGGACAAGGGATACCCGCTGATGTCATGGCTGATGACGCCAGTGTGGAGGCCTAAGACTGTGTGGGGCCTCACGGTAGCATGGTGGTTAGCATCAATGCTTCACAGCTCCAGGGTCCCAGGTTCGATTCCCGGCTGGGTCACTGTCTGTGTGGAGTCTGCACGTCCTCCCCGTGTGTGCGTGGGTTTCCTCCGGGTGCTCCGGTTTCCTCCCACAGTCCAAAGATGTGCGGGTTAGGTGGATTGGCCATGATAAATTGCCCTTAGTGTAAGGTTAATGGGGGATTGTTGGGTTACGGGTTACGTGGGTTTAAGTAGGGTGATCATTGCTCGGCACAACATCGAGGGCTGAAGGGCCTGTTCTGTGCTGTACTGTTCTATGTTCTATGTTCTACTGAGGCAGAGACTCGATATAATGAGGCCATGTTGCCACCCATGCTGCCATTCAGTGGTGCATGAACTGCTCAAAATGCATTCTGATGCCTGGAGCATTTTGGTGGTGCCCTTGCAGTAAACCCCCCAGAGGGCCTGCTGTGCCCTCCGCAACCTGGCACAGCAGCGGAACGACATACTGGAGGAGGAGAGGCATGCGGCCTTGTCTGAGGAGAAGAGTGGACCAGAAGGGGCTGGAGGACGAGCCCGAGGAGGAACTGGGGGATGGAGGAAAGGCGTCAGCAAGGGTCCGAAATGGCAGGAATACCAGGTAGACCCCCACCATCTCCAGATTTGCATAGAACGCGGCTGAACGTAGAATTGGACATTCTGAATTCTCCCTCTGTGTACCTGAACAGGTGCCGGAACGTGGTGACTAGGGGCTTTTTACAGTAACTTCATTGCAGTGTGACACTAATAGAGATTATTATTATTCTCTCTCCACAGATGCTGCCAGACCTTCTGAGTTTTACCAGCATTTCCTGTTTTTATTTCAGATTTCGAACATCTGCAATATTTTGCCTTTATCTTAGATATACACAGCAGGCTCAAAGGGCTAGATGGTCTCTACTCCTGCACCTA
Organism: Scyliorhinus canicula; assembly: GCF_902713615.1. Lineage (NCBI taxonomy): Eukaryota > Metazoa > Chordata > Chondrichthyes > Carcharhiniformes > Scyliorhinidae > Scyliorhinus > Scyliorhinus canicula. Next base: position 30,188,873 of record NC_052152.1, read on the forward strand.
TATTCTGTGATATGTTATATGCAGTAGCACAGTGGTTAGCACTGTTGCATCAAAGTGCCAGGGTCCCAGGTTCGATTCCCGGCTTGGGTCACTGTCTGTGCGGAGTCAACATGTTCTCCCTGTGTCTGCGTGGGTTTCCTCCGGGTGTTCCGGTTTTTGCCCACGAATCCCGGTGATGGGCATGTTAGGTAATTTGGACATTCTGAATTCTCCCTCTGTGTCCTCGAACAGGTGCCGGAGTGTGCTGATTAGTGGATTTTACAGTAACTTCATTGCATTCTTAATGTCAGCCTATTTGTGACAATGAAGATTATTATTATTAAAATTATTTTTTAAATTTAGGGTACCCAATAAATATTTTCCAATTAAGGGGCAATTTAGCGTGGCCAATCCACCTACCCTGCACATCTTTGGGTCGTGGGGGCGAAAATCATGAAAACACAGGGAGAATGATCAAACTCCACACAGACAGTGACCCAGAGCTGGGATCGAACCTGGGACCTCGGCGCCGTGAGACTACAGGGCTAACCCACTGCACCACCATGCTGCCCCTGATTATTATTGTTAAAACTACTTGGCACAATGATTATTTAAAACAACTGAAGAAAATTTTGGCTTTTGCTGCATCTCTCGTCCTGAAGCTATCCTCCACAGTTTCTAACTTTGGGGTAAAAGGGGAACTTCAATATTTGAGTGAAATACTGTACAAGATTGGAAAATAAAATTGGCTGCTGATTTTCCATCATTGTTCTCCATTTGTGAGGCTTGCACTGAATGATACAGTGGTAAAAGCTGGGTAGATTTTTCCGTATGTGATTTGGTAGACAATACATTCAAATTGTTCGATGCATATTTTAAAAAAATTAACAGAAAGTAAGTTTTGACTCTAAGTATATTCTGTAAACCACTTTCAGCAGCATGTGCACTTTGTAGAACACAACATGACATACAAATGGGACACATGATATTTGAATATCAACAGGTGTCCCAGCTCTTCAAACAAAGTATTATCATCAAATCTCAACTAGTGAAAAGAAAAGTGGCATTTTCATACAAATGAAGTAGACTGGAAGAATCAATATTTATATTGCTGCCTTTATGCAATCAGATATATTCAAAGTATTCAATGGTGATTTCTTATGGTCTAAACAATAATTTTAGCAGAAAGCTCATTCATGGTAAGGTCATGGAACACCAAAACCATTCTCTGATCCACGGTAGCACAGCGGTTAGCACTGTTGCTTCACAGCACCTGGGATCCTGGTTCGATTCTCAGCTTGGGTCACTGCCTGTGCGGAGTCTGTATGTTCTCCCCGTGTTTGCGGGGTTTTCCTCCGGGTGCTCCGGTTTCAACCCACAAGTACCGCTTGTTAGACGAATTGGGCATTGTGAATTCTCCCTCTGTGCATCCGAATAGGCGCCGGAATGTGGCGACTAGGGGCTTTTCACAGTGACTTCATTGCAGTGTTAATGTGAGCCTACTTGTGACACTAATAAAGATTATTATTATTAGATTATTATTTTGTTCCTTTTATTCAGACTTTGAGTAAGATGTACAGCAATAAACCTAAGGAACCTGCTAATGGTCAAAGATTGAATACATCTGTTTTAGAATGGTTTTGTCAAATGATTAACCTCACCCAATTGGGATATTTTGATCTGCACAGTGTTTTGAAAATTTGTAATCTTACAGTAAACTCGATGAATTAGTAAATTGTTCACAGTGCTTTCCCTGAAGTTGAAGTCTGGCCAGAAGATTTCACCCTGTTAAAAATATTCATTTGTGACTTCACTTAATACATTTTACAGTGAGCAATTTCCTTCATAGAAGGAAGGTGTAACTAAAAAAAGAGCAATAGAAATAAAAAATAAAAAGTACTTTGTAGTTATAATAAAGGCTATGTTGTGACATTGTCCACCATAGTAAATTGCCAATGCATTTCGACTGGTGATCTTGATATCAATAATACTGATTAAAATTTCTTATGACAGGCAGTTCTGAACCTCCATTCATCCAGATTTCCTGTATTATCCGATCTCTACGTTCTATCCGCTCAGCTATTTCTGCTGCTTCCGCACTGTTGGATCCTAGTGTCCCATAAAGTTTTGTTAATCCTTCAAAAGTAAAGTCCGAGGAACTTTCTTCATTATCATCACTACTTTCATCTTCATCACGGTTGTCGTCGCCCTCTTCCTCATCCTGACAACTGTCCACTTTCCTCTCATCAGAGTTCCTTTTGCAAACTTTTTGCAGGTCTGGTCTGCAGGACACGCGAATCACTAATGCACACAGTGTGAAGATCAAGCCGACACAGACACTGGATACAAACAATAAACCCACCAGTTCTGGGCGACCTGTAACAACACAAAAACATTGGGCTTACAAACGATATAAGCATCCTCGTTATAACTCAATTTATTTTAAAATGACGCAAAATTGCCCTTCAAAGATATGGAAATACTGTTCAATGTAATGAAATGACTGCAATTATAATTTGTGAAAAGTTGTTTGCTTAATTCAGAAGTCTAGACGTTCAAAGCAACTCTGGCTAGCATTGTATTGCAGTACTATGCCAGACACACCTCAGGAAGGATAGATTGGATTTGAAGGCAATGCAGAGAAGATTCAACAGAACTATTTCAGGGTTAAAAGGATTAAGCTATGAGGGCAGGTTGCTTAGACGAGGTTTACAATCCTTGGACTCCAGAAGATTAAAAAGTGATTTAAACAAGGTGTTTAAGATGACTGCAGGATTTGATAGGGCAGATAGGGAATAACTATTTCCTCCAGTTGGGGGAAGCCCAGAAGAAGGAATATAATCTTAACATTAGAGCTAAGTCATCCAAGGGGATGTAAGGAAGTGTTCCTTGACACAAAGATTAGTGGACGTTTGGAGCTCCCTTAAAAAGCTGTTACGGTTAGGTCAGTTTGAGAATTTCACAACGGGAGTTGATAGCCTTTGATACGTTAAAGGCAATCCAAGGTGAATAAATAAAAAAGCTTTGATCGATCAAATAAGGGGGGACTGACTCCACTGACAAGAAGATCAGGAGAAGTCTTACAACACCAGGTTAAAGTCCAACAGGTTTGATTCAAACACGAGCTTTCGGAGCGCAGCTCCTTCCTAAGGTGAATCTGAGGAAGGAGCAGTGCTCCGAAAGCTCGTGTTTGAATCAAACCTGTTGGACTTTAACCTGGTGTTGAAAGACTTCTTACTGTGCTCACCCCAGTCCAACGCCGGCATCTCCACATCAAGAAGATCAGGAACCAGGGGACACTGATTTAAAGTAATTGAGAAAAGAGCCCGAGGGGAGATGAGGAGAATTATTTGAAGCAGCAAATTGTTATGATTTGGAATGGCCTGACAGGGTGCTGGAAGCAGATTCAATAGTAACTTTCAAAAGGAAAATTGGACATATGTTTGAAAAGGAAAAGTCTGCAGGGCCACTGGAGGAAGAGTAAGGGGTTTAAAAGCTCTTTGAAAGTGCTGGCAGGGGCACAATAGGTTCCTCTGCTGCTTGAGTTAAGACCATAAGACATAGGAGCAGAATTAGGCCACTCGGCTCATCGAGTCTGCTCCGCCATTCAATCATTGCTGATATTTTTCTCATCCTCATTCTCCTGCCTTCTCCCCATAACCCCTGATCCCCTTATTAATCAAGAACCTATCTATCTCTGTCTTAAAGACACTCAGTGATTTGGCCTCCACACCATTCTGCGGCAAAGAGGTCCACAGATTCACCACCCTCTGGCTAAAGAAATTCCTCCTCATCTCTGATTTAAAGTTAAGACACAGATCGGCCATGATTTTATCAACCGGTGAGGACCGGGCCTGAGTTACTTACTTCTGTTCCAATGCTTCACAATCAATACTTTAGTGAATGTCTATTTAGGCTCTTTCCAATCGGGAATAATGATCTGGATTGGGACAGGAATTCTTAGTCCAGGCTCCTTGAGGCCAGGTATAGATTCTGTAGTTCGAATAAAAACCACTTCAAATAAAAATAAACGGAATAAAAACTAAAAAAAAAAAATCTTTTCTCTGTGAGGGTTGTTAGACTTTGCAATTCTCTTTCCGAAATGGTAGTTTCAGGTGGCGTCCTTGAACATTTTTAAGGCGGAGGTGGGTAGATTCTTGATAAGCCGGGGGCGAAAGGCTATGGGCGGTACGTAGGAATGTGAAGTTGAGGTTAAAGTCAGATCAGTCATGATCTTTTTGAATGGCAGGAGAAGGCTCGAGGAGCCGTGTGGCCTACCCGTGCTCCTAATTTGTCTGTTCGTATGCTATGGGTTATGCAGGGAGTGGGCCAAGGCAGGGTGCTCTTTCAGAGGGTCGGTGCAAATGCAATGGGCCGAATGGCCCCCTTCTGTACTGTAGGAATTCTAATTCTATTCTAATTGTAGTCAGGAACGAGTTAACAAATGAACACATCATCAACACCTTCCTTGAAGATCTTGAGATGATTTGGCTGTTTCTCAGGGAAAAATCAACATGAGTCATTATAATTTCTCAAGAAACAATAGTTCGGGCCTTGCTGCAGGCGAACACTTCAAGACTTTTTCCTGCATCCTTCAGCTCAAAGTTTTTTTTGCCACCCTAAATTACTGGAAGTGGAAGCTGATAACTGCTTGTGGAGGGCACAGGGAATCTAGGATCTCAGTAAACAGCAGGGCTGACTGTATATTTCCTCAACCAACGTGGCTGATGGATTGAGAAGTAAAGATGGGAATAACTGAGAAGGAAGGTGAATTACAGTGGGAGACATCAAGTCAAATCAGACGCAGAAAGATAAATAGAGGAAAGATTGGATTAGGAGGAGGAGAAAAAACACAGAAAGGAAAAGTAAGAAAGAAAAAAAAATTAAAATTCAACAGTTTTAAATCCCCAAGACAATTAGCTACCTGAAGGAATGAGGTTCCACAGTTTAAACTATTCACTTTCTGTGCCCAAAATCATCAATAATTGTTATTTGCTAAAACAACACAAAAATGTAAGAAACAGGAACACCAAAAGGCAATACGAGCTATCCTGTCTTCTCCGCCATTCAATAAGATCATGACTGACTTTTAACCTCAAATGCACTTTCAAGCCTACTTTTCATGTCCTTTGACTCCTTGGTGTCCAGATTCTATTGATCTCAGCCTCGTCACCTCCAACTCACCCCCCCCCCCCCCCCCCCCCCCCCCATCTACCCCTCATGGACTCATCATCCTCACACCACCCATGGCCCTTCCAAGTACATTCACCCAGTATACATCATGGGCAGAACCAATGAGCAATATTGTAACAATGGCATGTGAGGAACCCAATTTTGAAGAAAAAAGCATCCCTTCACAAATCACCTTTTAAAAAAACTGCCGTTCCTACAACCCTATAAAGATGTAAACAGACAGACCATTAAACTATCAAGAACAGAGACTTCAAAAACTCACCTCTTTGTCTTGCGCAAATAAAGATCAAGACATTGACAAAAGGGATCACAGAAACATGCATAATGATGCCTTCCAGTTCCATTGAAACAGTTCCTATACCTGTCTTCACTATGCATGCTTGTTTAAGAGCCCAGGCGCAGGTGCTCTGTTTTGGCAACTGGAGACAATGGTGTGATTGACATCTTTAACTGGTTATGCTAAATTATTCTTTCTGTGATCTCTTTTACGAATGTCTAAATGTTTATTTTCCCATAGATACGGGGTATGAAGTGTTGAAGCCTCTGTTAGCGATACATTAATGGTCTGTCTGATTGGCACTTTTATAGGGTAATAAAAAGAGTATTTTTTTCAAAGCAAGATTTGTGAATGGGTGTTTACCTTTTTTTCAAATATGACACTATTGCCATATGGATTGCTAGTTCTGTTATTATTTAAATGCTTGATTTGCATCCTCCTGAATGGGGTGGGTACCACGCTGAGGCCGCTGGCTTAGGATCAGAGCATTGCTACGGGAAACCCGTTTTTCCCTCAATGTTCCGTTCCCCGCCCGATCAGGAATTCCAATCGGAGGGGCGTTAAATGGAAAATCCATTCCCTTATCTTATGTAGTCATCTTTTATGTGGTTCCTTATGTAATTTTAGAACTTCAAAAAGCACTTCATCTATTGGTTCTCCTTTGTTTACCTTGCTTGTTACATCTTCAAGTAATTCTAATAATTTTGTCGAAGACTGTTCTCCTTTCACAAAAATGTGTTGATTCTGCTTGATTCCATTATGATTTTCTAAACATCCTATTACTACATCCTTAATGATGGATTCCAGCATTTTCCCAATGACAGATGTTAGGCTAACTGGCAAGTTTCCTGTTCTCTGTCTCGCTTCTATTTTGGATAGGGGATTTACATTTGTGGTTTTTCAATCCTCTGGGACCTATGGGGCTGGATTGTCCGAATTTGAGGCTATGTCTGGAGGAAGTGTCTGGTTCTACGATGAAAAAAATTGGCGAGGCCCCAGCACCGACCCTCCGACCAGTGAGCGTCTAGGAGCCGCGCTGTGTAGAACACATGGCCTTTACAAACTAAACGGCCAGAGAATTGCCGGGTCCGTGGCCACATATGTGCACAGTGACGGCCTGCAGCGGTCGCACCGTACAACATGGCGCCGGCCTCGCACAGACCCGACCTGCCAGATAGTGCCCCCCCCCCGGGCACTCACCCCCGGACCACCCCCCAGAAGTCCCCCCAGCCCTCGCCAAACTCCCCTTGGCCAGTAGCTTGGCTTCCCCCAGACTTTGGCGCTGCTGGACACTGTCCGCAGTCACCAAGCCGGGTTGATGAAAACTGAGAACACAAGTGAACCCGCAGCCGTGAACCCTGCCCACTGGGAGCGGGGCATCGGGGGGGGAGGGCCTTCAGGTAACGCTCTGAGGCCACCCCAACGGCGTGCGGCTTACTCCCCGATGATGCCGTTTTAGAGGGGGCGGAGCATCCGAAAACAGGCACCACCCCAGATTCGGTTGTAAAAAGGGATTCTCCGCCCAATCACTGATTCCGAAATTGGCGTCGGGGAACGGAGAATCCCGCCCATGGAATTTTGGAAGATTACAACCAAAGTATTCACTACCAATACAGCCAAGGATGCAGGTCAGCAGGTAAAGGGTATTTGGCAGCCTTCAGTCCCATTAATGGTCCTCATACTTACTTTTCTCTAGTGATAGTGATTACTTTAATTGCCTCCCTCTCTTTTGCCCCTTTCCTTCCTGCTTGGGAGGCCTTTTATTGTTATTTACCATGCAAACAGATACAGCATACACATTCAATATCCCGTTACATCCTTTTCATTGCTTACTTACCCACCAACCATTGTTCTGCCGCAAATTAGGTACGTTACAATTCTCCCCCTTGTCTAAGTCATCAATACAGATTATTAGTGAGGCCCAAGCACTGATCCTTTCAGCACCTCTCAGGATTGAGAGGCGGCATGACCATGAAAGGGGGGTGGGATTGAGTGCGGGGGGCCTTTGACAACCCCATAGCAGCATGTGGTCACTTGGAGGGGGGGGGGAGGCGGGTGCTGCTACCAACGTTTGGGGGGGGGCGGCCTGATACCTGTGAGTGGGAGAATCTCTGCCGGTGAGTTGGGGTGAGGGGGGGGGGAGGGCAGTGGAGGATTGTATGGAGATCCGATCTCCGAGGAGCTAGCCAGGCCAGCGTCTATAGGTCGAGCACTTTTCTTTCCCGGCAGGAAGCTCCCCAAGTTCCAAACAAAAAGACTAATTGTGGGTGGATTGTGATGGGAATCGTGCTGTGACAGTCAGAGGGATTCTCACTGGTTTTCCTGCCCAAAGCTACTGTTAATTCTCCCAAAAGGGAACAAAGTCCCCTAGTGAGCATGTTTCCAGGCGCTCGCAGTGCGAGTGAGTTGTCACGGGGAAACATATCTATTCAAAATACCAAAAGGCGATATAAGGTCATTTCATGGCCTTGCATTGTCTTCAGTAGCTACTACTGAATGGCTACCATTAGGGAGTTTGAAGGCTAAACAAATTAAAAGTATCATACCTCCTACTAATCTGAAATCAAACTATCCCCATTCTGTACTTATTTATCAAAGACCACAGCAGCTTTTGGGGCTGAATTCAGGTCCTGTCTTCATATAATCATAGAATCCTCCAGCAGAGTAGGGAGTCATTCATCCATCATTCAGTACTGGATGTTTAAAAGGCGTTTAAAATTTAATCCCATTGTTCTGTCCTTAATTCTTTTAAAAAGCCGATAATTATTTTTCAAAGTGACTAGTGATTATGCTTCCATCACTTTTGACTAAGGCATTAAATGTCATAGCAACTATTTGAGTAAAAAATGTCTCCGTTGGATTAAGTCTTAAATTTTAGTTTTAAGATTAAGCTGTCAATAACTGACTCACTCTTCAGAGGTTATCGTTTTTGCCTGTTTCCTTGCTAAAACTCTTTTTTTTTAAACAAACATTTTATTAAGGCATTTATGGTTTTATAACAACAAAAGATACAAATACAAATGTAAACATAATTCAGTACGTAACACCCTCCCAACCAACAACCATATCGCGCCAACATAGCTTATATAAACAATTCCCAAATCCCTCCATCTCCTCTCGTCTATCCCGCCGAAACTAAACTAACTCCCCCTACACCCCCCATTCCCTAACCCCCCCACCCCCTTTTTGTATATGCTAACAGTTCAGTTTCCCCCGAAGAAGTTGACAAACGGCTGCCACCTCCAGATGAACCCTAACATTGATCCTCTCAGGATGAACTTAATTTTCTCAAGTCTGAGAAACCCAGCCATGTCGCTAACCTATACCCCCAATTTCGGGGGCTCCGAGTCCCTTCACGATAATAGGATCTGTCTCTGGGCTACCAAGGAGGCAAAGGCCAAAACATCAGACTCTCTCGCCCTCTGGTCTTCCGACAGTCCAAAGATCGTCACCTCTGGACTCGGTGCCACCCTCATTTTTAGCACCATGGACATGACATCGGCAAATCCCTGCCAGAATCCCCTAAACTTCGGACATGCCCAAAACATGTGGACATGATTTGCGGGCCCTCCTGCACACCTCACACACCTGTCCTCTACCCCAAAAAACCTGCTCATTTGGACCACCGTCATGTGTGCCCGGTGAACCACCTTGAATTGTGTCAGGCTGAGCCTGGCACATGATGAGGACGTGTTGACTCTGCTCAGAGCATTCTCCCACAGACCTGCCTCCAGCTCCTTACCCAGCTCATCTTCCCACTTGCGCTTCGCTTCCCCTATCTGGGTTCCTTCTCACTCCATAAGCTCTTTACAAATTTCCGAGATCTTCCCCTCCCCCACCCCCGTTTTAGAAACTACCTTGTCCTGCATCCCCTGTGGCAGTAGAAGCGGAAAAGTCGAAACCTGCCTTCGCGCAAAGTTCCTCACCTGCAGATAGCGAAACCCATTCCCAGCCGGCAATTCGAACTCCTCCTACAAATCCTCTAAACAAGGAAAACTCCGAACGTCAAACAGATCCCCCAGCCTCTCAATCCCTGCTCTCTGCCACCACCGAAACCCTCCACCCAACCTCCCCGGGACAAACCAGTGACTGCCACAAATTGGAGCACACACTGACGCTCCCTCCACTCCCATATGCTTCCACCACTGTCCCCAAACTCTCAGAGCCGCCTCCTTGCCAAAACTCTCAGTAATTCTGATCAATTCTAGAAGATCTTAAAGGCTCTCCCACGTTGAATTGCCACGAAACACAGTATTACCCCAATATCAATTAGCATACGCCAAAATGCTGTATACCTACTTTTGATGTAAGCAAGCATAACCAGAGCGCTGATAACAATTTTGCCGCCTTTCAGTGAGTACCTGGATTCTTGAGGGTCCACGGAATTATTGGCTACTGATGCAAAAAGATTAAAAAAGACATTGTAACCAAATAGCTTGTACCTCAAACTGCTTTCTATGTAATTAATAACTTTAAATTGTGGTGACAGCCAATACATTGACAAACACGGCATCCAGCAGGATTCCACAGTGAGGTGAATCATCATTTCTCTAGTGGTGGTCAACTTCAGGCTGGATGCTGGAAAACTACTTTGAATAACGTCACAGGATCTTTAGTGTTCATCAGAACCATAGAGATAAGGAAAGTTATTGTAAGGTGGTGGAACAGAAAGATTACTTTGGATGCTTTGAGCACACAGAACATGCAAGAGCTTCACAAGAGATTGTAAAGCCACATCGAACAGGTTCTTGCTGGAGGTGGAGGGCAAGTGTGAACGGTGCCAGGGAGGCCCGGCCAACCACGCCCACATGTTCTGGGCCTGCCCCAGACTTGTCGGGTTCTGGACAGCCTTCTTCAAGGCTATGCACAAGGCTGTGGAGGTGAGGGTAGAGCCGTGCCTGAGAGTGGCAGCCTTCGGGGTGTCGGTACAACCAGAACTACACATGGGGAAGAGAACCCATGACCTTGCTTTTGCTTCCTTAATCGCACGTCGGAGAATCCTGCTTGGCTGGTGATCAGCAGTGCCACCCACAGCTGCAGACTGGCTGGCAGACCTGTCGGAATTTCTCCACCTGGAGAAGATCAAATACACCATCCGAGGGCCGGACAGGGGCTTCCACAAAGCTTGGGGGGCTATTCATTAGCCTGTTCCATGACCTGTTTTGAGGCTAATAGCGGATAGGAAGGGAGGGGCGCCAATGAGGGCAGATAGGACCAGACAGAACAGATAGGAACAAAGGGTGGAAGGGACAAGGGGAAAGAGCGAGGAGGGGGCCAGAGAACCCTCCCCCCCCCCCAACAAAGCCAAAGGGGCAACAGAAACAAATACAAAACGAAAGAGAGACTACAACATCTACGATGGAAGGGCTCAAGGTGGAGCCTGAATAATAATAAGGGTGATGGGGAGAAGGGGGAGCAAGGGAGTGAGGGGAGGGATGATGAAAGGGGAAGATGTAAATTGTACATAAGAACCAGCTTACTCACCGACTGTACTGTGTACATATGTAAAATTAAGTAAAAATATTTTTTTTTAAAAAGGGAAAGAAAAGCCAGGTCAATTACGGTATTGGGAAACAGCCCTCAATTCCTTACATTGCATGTGGAATTCACACCCAGCCCATTAGAGGTTCATCAGGTTCTCACATAATGGAAGGTCATCTCTTAAAGTTAGATTAAATCTTTCATTTTTCTGCCACTCTATTTAAAGGTAAATGAATCAAATTCAGTGCCTTCCTCTCACTGGAGTAATTGACAAGCACAAAAAAGTCGAAGACATGGCAGAGAAACCTGATTGCATCAGATCTGCTACTACTTGAGCAGTTATTGCATACAGCGATGCAAAAGTCACATTTTTACGACATATATTTTAGGCAAAATTTTAAGGGTTGACTTTTATACAAATAACATTTTTGAGAGGTTAACATGCCTGCTTTGTGCCCACGCAGCATGAAACAAAGACCTAAACAAAATCTTGTGTGAAATTCAAAGAACAGACACATTGGAGCCTGTTAGCTTCCATCCTGCATATGCTTCCTGACTCTGTGCTCGCATAGCAACCAAATATCCATTATACAACGTGTTGCCCGTCAGGCATGTTGAAAAACAGGAGCTGAGACTCCCAAAGTCGAAAAGGCCACCACCAAACTGGCTTAGAAAGTTCAGATCATCTTGAAGCTAAACAAACCCCTCCTTCAAACAGAAGGAGATTGTCTGGGAGTAGGGGTTCACCACTTCCTCCGTCTCCGGAATCATCAAGAAGAAAGTGAAGGATACAGTGGAATGGCTGCATCATGGGGGGTTGTGGAGAGAACCTGGGGTACAAGTACAGGTACGAGGTAAAGAACTAACCCATCGATGAAGCCATGCTCAGCTGGTTCTGGGCGCCCAGCCGGTAGAAAAGCTGAATTTCACGAGCAGGGATAATGGCTGTCGTGTTGGCTTGTGTAGGCTTGAGAGATGAACAGCCACTTCCAACACACATGAAGGTTCAACTCGATTTTATTAACTACTTCTAACTAACTAAAACACGATGACTGTGGGTCTAAATGATGCTAACTTGAACTAAAGACCTAAACCTTGTCCGAACCAGTTGATTCTCTCAGCACGTGTTGTGAGTCCGTGCTGGGCTGAATGAGTTCCTGTTACACTCAGAGGCAGCACCCAGAATGAGCGAGAAACGTGGTGCCCTCTGCCTTTATAGTGTGTGTATTCTAACTGGTGATTGGCTGCGGTGTTTGTACATGTTGATTGGTCCCTGTGTGTGTCCATCAGTGTGTGTCTGCACCATGATATACTGGTGTATATTATGACAATGGCCAAAGCCCTCTCCATGGAAATAGTGATCAGATTTAAACCCACTAATGAGTCAGTTTGCCGGTGGAAGAACTGCAACAACATTTACGACAAGAGCGTACTGAAGAATAAGAGTGAATACAGGGGAATGGGCAGTTTCTTCAGTTTTAGACTTTAGTTCCTCACAATAAAAAAAAATCTCTAGCTCACATGAAGCAATCTATTGTGCTGATACCTGTACTATTGGCCTGCCCGTTTTAAAGCTGCATTGAAAATCTTAGTCGACCTTTACATAAAGAATGTGAAAAATTATGAACTTTTAAGCCAGGGTCTACGTTTACCAGAGATCGACTTTTGCATGGATATATGCAGTATGTCTGCAGGTTAAGGCACAGCAACCAGGCAATGTCAGAGGCAGTTACATTAGACTCAAAACATTAACTCAGTTTCTCTCTCCACAGATGCTGCCTGTCAAACCTGCAGAGTTTTTCCAGCACACTCTGTTTTTATCTCAGAGGAGAACTTAATTTACAGATTCAACAGGAAGCTGTTACAGAACATCGACAAGGATACCTGGAGCTAAAACTGCACACATTCTTCTATGCTCCACAGAGTATATCCACATTATAAGCTAATGTGCTGTAAACAGGTATAATATTGCCACAGTTATAGAGGCCCATAGGCTGCTCTCTCCTCTCAGAGCTGGCTGGTGGTTATTTAACCTGAGGGTCACCATATCTCAGGAGAAGGACAAGGCTGAGAAGGCAGGGCCTTCATAAATAACCTCAGCCAGTAGGGGAATTGAATCCGTGCTGTTGACGTCGCTCCACATCATGAACCAGCCGTCTAGACAAATGACCCCTATAGATATATCAAGCAGGTTATTGACGTGCCATTCCTGGTCAATAAGCATAGTAGTGCTTCCACCCTGACGTGCTGAATATATTGCTGGTGCTGGGGAGTCTGCTCATTGGTTGCTGAACCGGTAGTAACCCTGCTTCACGTCCACGGGTGGGGCCTGACTATACAGGCCTGAGCACTTCCTGGGATTTAGGAAACCAAGGACGGGAATCACGCCCACTAAAAACTGCAAGTTAGAGGCTGGCAGTTCTCCATTACTCTCAGCACCCACAGGGCATACTGCTGTTCGTGCTCCAAGCACTTCCGGGATCGTCATTGAATCCGTGAACACAAGTGAATGAGGGTGGGGTGGTGGTCACCGGGGGTGGGGAAGGTCAGAGACAAGCTTGGTTTTCAGTACTCCCCTCCCACCTCCTCTTCCCGATGCTGGGTCCCTTGATCGGGCACTGGGTGCCTGACAACAACGTTGGTGGGCCACAGTGTGGCCTTCCAGAGTTATGGAAGAGCCATGTGACTCCCATTTAATCCCCGAATCACTAAATTCCGGGGCTCTTGGTAAACTGACGCATGGCCTCTCCCATGATTAGCCCAGCCACGATGCTTCCCTCTTCGACAGGCTGGAATAAATTCCACCCCATGTATCGAAATGGCTTGTGCGCGCACCTACCTTTCACTTCTTGGTTAACAATTTCCAAATAATGTATTGAAGAATCACAGTAAATGTCCCAAATCCCAGCACCATAAATGATTGGACTGTTATAGAATTGGCAATAGGTGGTAGACCTACCATTTTCATTATAAACCCATGAGGGTGTGAAACCAGAGAAACCTGGATCAACTTCCTGTAGCAACAATTTGGAAACTGGAAAAGATTGTGAAAAGAAGCTTCAGTTATATTAAAAAACAGTAATTACAGCCTTTGTTCCTTAATGTAACCACACAATAATTCTAAAACCAAACGGTAGCACAGATTGTCTTCTATTGGTATATTTTAGGCCCGTTGGAACTTTTTAAATCAGTTGTTCTTTCAGGTTCTATATTACTGGTGATCCTTATAAACCAGAGTGAAATTTTTAATGCCGAAAACCTAGTTAAACAATAGCGTTACCTAGAGATTATAACATAGGAACAGGAGTAGGCCATTCAACCCTTCGAGTCTGACCCACCATTCAATAAGATCATGGCCGATCTGTGGCCTAACTCTATATACCTGCCTTTGGCTCATGTTCCTTAATATCTTTGCTTAACAAAAATCTATCTAGCTCATATTTCAAGTTACCAACTGTTTGATTTTACAGCGCAGCACGGTAGCATTGTGGATAGCACAGTTGCTTCACAGCTCCAGCGTCCCAGGTTCGACTATGGCTTGGGTCACTGTCTGTGCGGAGTCTGCACATCCTCCCCGTGTGTGCGTAGGTTTCCTCTGGGTGCTCCGGTTTCCTCCCACAGTCCAAAGATGTGCACGTTAGGTGGATTGGCCATAATAAATTGTCCTTAGTGACCAAAATTGCCCTTAGTGTTGGGTGGGGTTACTGGGTTATGGGGATAGGGAGGAGGTGTAGACCTTGGGTGGGGTGCTCTTTCCAAGAGCCGGTGCAGACACGATGGGCTGAATGGCCTCCTTCTGCACTGTAAATTCTATGATTAATCTATGATCTATGATTTTCAACTGCTGTTTGTGGGAGAGAGTTCCAAACTCTACCGCCCTTTGCATGAAGTAATGCTTCCTAACATCTCGCCTGAACAGTCTAGCCCTGATGTTTAGACTATGCCCCCTAGTTTTAGAATCTCCAACCAGTGAAATGGGTTATCTTTATCTACTCAGTCTTTTCCTGTTCACATCGTGAAGACTTCAATCAGATTACCTCTTAACCTTCTAAATTCTAGGGGAAACAGGCCTAATTTGTGTAATCTCGCCTCATAACTTAACCCTTGCAGTCCAGGTATCATTTTTGGAAACATATGTTGCACTCCCTCCAAGAGCCAAAATATCCTTCCTAAGGCGGCGCCTGAACTGCTCACAATACCGCAGGTGGAGTCTAACCAGGGCTTTGTGTAGCTGCAGCATAACGTTATACTCCAATCCTCAAAATATAAATGCTAGGATTCCATTAGCCTTTTTGATTATTTTCTGCACTTGCTCATAGCATTTTAAAGAACTATGAACCTGAATCACCAATTATCTTTGGAAATCCACTGTACTTAACCTCTTCCCATTTAGAAAGCTCCCTGCTCTATCCATTTTTGGTTCAAAATGGATAACCTCTCACTTGCTTACATTGAATTCCAACTGCCACACATTTGCTCATTCACCTATTCTGTCAAATATCCTTGCAATCTTACGCTGTCGTCCAGACTGTCTACAATGCCGCCTAACTTTGTATCATCAGCAAATTTGGATATATGACTTTATGTGCCATCATCCAAGTCATTCATGAATAATGTGAATAATTCAGACCCCAACACAAATCCCTGTGGTACACCACTAGTTACATCCTGCCAATTAGAGTACTTACTCATTATCCGCACTCTCTGTCGCCTGCAATTCAACCAATTTCCTAACCATGTCAACTCCGTGGGCTTCCATCTTAGTTAACAGTTCTCTTGGCCGGGATTCTCCCCTACCCAGCGGGGTGGGGGGTCCCAGCGGGACGGAGTGGTGTGATCCACTCTGGCGTTGGGCCGCCCCAAAGGTGCTAGGCCCGCGCCGGAGTGGTTGGCGCCCCGTCGGCCGGCGGGAAAGGCCTTTGGCACCACGCCAGTTGGGGCCGAAGGGACTTCGCCGGTCGGTGGAAGTCCGCCGGAGCGTCAGCGGCTGCTGACATCATCCCTGCGCAGGGGAGGGGGGGGGGGGGGTCACTTCCGCCATCGTGAATGCTATGGCCAACGCGGAAGGAAAAGAGTGCCCCCACGGCACAGGCCCGCCCGCTGATCGGTGGGCCCCGATCGCAGGCCAGGCCACCGTGGGGGCACCCCCTGGGGCCAGATTGCCCCCCCCCCCCAGGACCCCGGAGCCCACCCGCGCCGTCAGTCCCGCCGGTAAGGTAGGTGGTTTGATTCCCGCTGGCAGGACTGGCATGACAGCGTGGGACTTCGGCCCATCTTGGGCCGGAGAATCGCTGGGGGGTGGGGGGGCCCGCCGACAAGCGCGGCACGATTCCCGCCCCCACCGAATCTCTGGTGCCGGAGAATTCGGGAGACGGCGGGGGCGGTATTCACGCCCCCCCCCCCCGGATTCTCCGACCCGGTGGGGGGTCGGAGAATCCAGCCCCTTATGTGGGACTTTATCAAATGCCTTCTGGAAGTCCATATAAATAACATCCAATGACATTCCCATATCCTGTCCACAATCTTACTCACTTCTTCAAAATATTCAATGAGATTTGTCAGGCATGACAAATTTGTCTGGGCAGCACGGTAGCACAAGTGGATAGCACTGTGGCTTCACAGCGCTAGGGTCCCAGGTTCAATTCCCCGCTGGGTCACTGTGCGGAATCTGCACGTTCTCCCCATGTCTGCGTGAGTTTCCTGCAGGTGCTCCGGTTTCCTCCCACAGTCCAAAGACGTGCAGGTTAGGTGGATTGGCCATGCTAAATTGCCCTTAGTGACCAAAAAGGTGAGGTGGGTTACGGGGATAGGGTGGAAGTGAGGGCTTAAGTGGTTTGGTGCAGACTCAATGGGCCGAATGGCCTCATTCTGCACTGTATGTTCTATGACCTTCCCTTCACGAATCCATTCTTGATCGACCAAAATATTTTGAGGTGTTCAGCTATCCTATCCCTGAAAGTTCCAGCTATTTCCCCACCACAGATGTTCGGCTAACTGTTCAGCAATTCCCTGGTTTCCCCCTTTCACCCTTCTTAAAAAGTGGAGTGACATGTGTCATTTCCTAATGCAGAGGGACTAGTCCTGAATCTAGGGAACTCCGAAAGATAGCAGTTAATATATCAGCTCCATACAACAGCTACTGAGACTCTGCATGCACTGCCATGTACTGGTTGAAAAGCATTCCAATAAAACAAGGCATAATTTCAAATGTGGAACTGGTTTATGTTACCTAAAATAAATGAATGAACATTATGCAGTTTGCACAGAAACAGCAGGTTTTCTATGCAAACATATATCAGTTATGAAAAATAATCAGTCTGTAACTTAATTATGTTTCTAAATATAGCCTCACTTTAAAAGGCAACATTGTGATCTTTTAAAAATGTAATAAACTGCTGCTGACGTCTGATCTAACGTAGCTTATTTACTGCTGAAATGTTCATCCATGCCTTTGTTTCATCCAGATCCAATTACTCCAAGATAAAAGCAAATTACTGCGGATGCTGGAATCTGAAACAAAAACAGAAACTCCTGGACAATGTCAGCAGGTCTGACAGCATTTGTGGAGAGAAAAGGGAGCTTGCGTTTCGAGTCAACCAGACTCAAAACGCTTTGACAAAGAGTCATCCAGACTCAAAACGTTAGCTCCCTTCTCTCTCCACAGATGCTGTCAGACCTGCTGAGATTGTCCAGTATTTTCTGTTTTAGTTTCAATTACTCCGATGCTTTCCTGGCTAGCTTCCCATCTTTATACTCCAGAAACCTCAGATCATGCCTACATTCTGCTGCCCATATCCAATCTCTAAGTTTGCATCCCTCACTGGTCCCCCAATATCTGATATTTAAAATTATCATCGCTATGGCGAAACCGTTCATAGCTTCACCCATTGCCCGCAACCCCCCCCACCCCCACCGCCTCACACCACCGATCCCTGTAACCCCTTCAATATCCTGTCTTTGAACCTCCTGTTCCTTTGGGGTGAATTTGGGGGGCATGTGCGTTTGAGTGCAGGAAGGGGTTAAACGTGCAAAAATTTAGAGCATATTGGAAACGGCTCCAATCCCTGACTTTTACATGTAACACCGGGGTACGTTGGAGCACTCCCCTTTGGGAATGGTAGGCAGTCAGTTTTAGTATGTTAATCAATCAGTTAGAATGATTTGACAATGGCGTTTGGAATTTAACGGTGGGTGCAGGGGATTCCCATGTATCTTGGCACTCACTAGTGACAGCAATGTGAGAACACAGTGACAATTAAGGATGTGACAGCGACAGACACCAATTAGTTCTGAAACCTCACAACTGATTTCTTGCCTTACCGAATTTTCTTTTCAGTGCTGTCACAACGTTAGAGCTTTGCACATCACCGTTCCCCCATCCACGTGTTTCTCTGTGGCGCGCTGTTCACTGGCGGCGGGATTCTCACTTCCCGTCGCTTGTCAACCCCAGATCGCTGGAAACCCCCCGGGCGTGGGTGCACTGCCAGCGGGGAAAGAGAATGCCAACGGCTGGAGAATTCCAGCCCTGACCTCCAATTTGAAGCTGCGATCTGTCAGATCAGCATGGTTCCCACTCGCACTGTTTTACTTTGGACCGCAGATGAGGGCTGAGATGACCAACAGCATCAGCCGCAGCAGGGAGATCACCAGCAGGAGTAACAACATCTTGCTTCTTACATAGCTACTGCTCCAAGGGAGTAGAGAGCGACAGCTTGAGAGAAGCCATATCAGCCAAGCCAGATGAGCTTTCTCGGTATGTCACAAGAACAGGTACCTCAGGAGATTCAAGGTCATGCATCAGGTGGTGGCAGATATTTGATTCCCGGCACTGCCTGTGCGGAGTTTGCACGTTCTCCCCATGGATGCATGGGTTTCCTCCGGGTGCTCCGGTTTCCTCCCACAGTCGAAAGATGTGCAGTTTAGGTGGATTGGCCATGCTAAATTGCCTTAGTGTCCAAAAAGGTTAAGTGGGGTTACTAGGTTACGGGGATAGGATGGAGGCGTGAGCTTAAGTAGGGTGCTCTTTCCAAGGGTCGGTACAGACTTGATGGGTCGAATGGCCTCCTTCTGCACTGTAAATTCTATGATTCAGATATGTCCTATCCACAATAAGTAGGACAAATCCCAATTTTTCTACTCTCAATCATTACCAAAGTAATAGGAAGTGTCACTGACAATGCTAACAAGCTTCATCTACTCACCAGTAACATGCTCACCATGCTCAGTTGAGTTCGGCCAAGACCAATTAGCTACAGACCTTAATATAGCCTTGAACCAAACATGGTCAAAAGAGCTGAACCTCAGCGTTTAGATTGAGTATTTGACTGAATGTAGCATGAGGGAGCTTCAGTAAAACTGAAGTCAACGGGAATTGGGGAAAACAGGAAAAATCTACTCTGGGTGGAGCCATATCTAACACAAACGTCGATGGTTCTCATTGTTGGCAGCCAATCACCTTATCCCTGGGACAACACTGCAGGAGTTTATCAAGACAGTGCCCTAACCCCAAGGTTCTTCAGCTGCTCCATCACTGGCCTTCCCTCTGTCATGTCAGAAGAGAGGATATTTTCTAATGATTGCAGTTTTCAGTCAGAGTCTGTCATGTCACGGAGTGGCTGCAAGGCAGGAGGAAGGGCAGCACGGTAGCATTGTGGATAGCATAATTGCTTCACAGCTCCAGGGTCCCAGGTTTGATTCTGCCTTGGGTCACTGTCTGTGCGGAGTCTGCACATCCTCCCCGTGTGTGCGTGGGTTTCCTCCAGGTGCTCCGGTTTCCTCCCACAGTCCAAAGATGTGCAGGTTAGGTGGATTGGCCATAATAAATTGCCCTTAGTGTCCAAAATTGCCGTCAGTGTTGGGTGGGGTTACTGGGTTATGGGGATAGGGTGGAGGTGTTGACCTCAGGTAGGGTGTTCTTTCCAAGAGCCAGTGCAGACTCGATGGGCCGAGTGGCCTCCTACTGCACTGTAAATTCTAAATTCTATGATCTATGATTCTGGGAAGGGAAGGTGAACAACCAGTGGTTGTGGTACACATTGGCACCAACAACATAGGTAAACTAAGGGATGAGGACCTGCAAGTTGTATACAGGAAGTTAGGATGATGTGGAGATGCTGCCGTTGGACTGGGGTGGGAACAATGAGAAGTCTTACAACACCAAATTAATGTCCAGCAGGTTTGTTTGGAATCACTAGCTTTTGGAGCATAGCTCCTTCATCAGTTTAGTTATGAGATAAAGTAAAATGCGGGATCTCATATGTAGTAATCTCAGGATTAGTCCCAGTTCCACACGCTAACGAGAGCAGGAATACGGGGACGGACCAAATGAACACATGGCTGCAGAGATGCTGTAGCCAGGAGGGATTCAGATTCTTGAGGCACTGGACTTGGTTCTGGGGAAGGTAGGACCTGTACAAACCGGACGGGTTACACCCAGGCAGAACTGGGACCAATGTTCTTGTGGGGGCTTTTGTTAGTTCTGCTGGGGAGTATTTAACTAGTGTGGCAGGGGATGGGATTCTTGGAATAGGATCAGCTAGGTCAAATTCGGATCAGGAAAATGGAGGTAAAACATTAGCTAATGATGTAGAGGATGTAGTGATAGATTTGGAATTACAGGCAAAGCAAAGTTTAAAAAGTGTTCAGCAAGGGAAAATGACGGGGTTAAACTGTTTATGCTTCAATGTATTACAAACAAGGTGGATGAGTAAAGGGCACGGGTAGACACATGGCAGGAGGATGTCGCTGCTACAACAGAAACCTGGCTAAAGGAGGGGCAAAATTGGCAGCTCAATATCCCTGATTATAGAGTCTTCAGGGCAGGATTGAGTATGAGATAAAAAAAGGAGAGGCACTGTGGTTAGAGAATCAATTCCTAGGGCAGCATGGTGGCACAGTGGTTAGCATTGCTGCCTATGGCGCTGAGGACCTGGGTTCAAATCCTGGCCCTGGGTCACTGTCCGTGTGGAGTTTGCACGTTCTCCCCGTGTCTGTGTGGGTTTCACCCCCACAACCCAAAGATGCGCAGGGTAGGCGGATTGGCCACGCTAAATTGCGCCTTAATTGGAAAAATTAATTGGGTACTCTAAATTTATAAAAAAAGAGAATCAATTCCAATTTTGAGAAGGGTGGTATACTAAATTTGTCAAAAACTGAGGCTTTATGGGTTGAGCTTAGAGAAAGAAAAAGGGCAGTCACACTACTGGGAATATACGACACACTCCCAAATAGTGAAAGGGAGAAAGAAGAATAAACATGTAGGCAAATTTCTCCCTCTAAGAACTAGAGGGCAATAATAGCAGGAGACTTTAACTATTCCAATATCGACTGTGATTCAAACACTATAAGGGGAACTGAGGGAGAAAAATTCATGCAGGGAGTCCAGGAAAATGCTTTTAATCAAGTAATGACAAACCCAACAAGAGGAGATGCAATTCTAGACCTTGTCTTGGGGAACGAAGAAGGGCAAGTGGGTGAAGTGATAGTTGTCCACTATCGGGGATAGTGATTACAATTCAGTTAGATTTAGTATTACCATGGAAAAGGACAGAGATAAATGAGAAGGGACTTGACTGAGACGGATGGGCAGTACTGCTGCAGGATAAATTAATGGAAAACTAGTGGGAAGCACTAAAAGGCAATAGACAAATAGGCATGTTCCCCTCCACAAATAAGAGTGGTGCAGTCAAATTTATATCCCCCCTGATTGTCTAGAGGAATGCAGAGGAAGATCAAACAGAAAAAGTATACAATAGGCACAAAGAACTAAGAACTGAGTTAGCCTAGACGAGTATAGGAAGTGCAAGGATACGTTAAAAAGGAAATCAAAGAGAGGGCATGAAAAAAGATTAGTAAATAAAGTTAAAGAAAACCCAAAGATGTTTTACCAATCTATTAATGGTAAAAGGTTAGTTAAGGAAAATGTGGGACCTATCATAGATTAAATGGGGAACTTGTGTGTGTATATGCAGAGGCCATGGGAAAGGTTTTCAATGAATATTTTGTCTCTGTTTTTACGAAGGAAAGGGATGATGTAGGTATTGTAGCCCAGGAAGAACACTGTAAGATATTGAAAGGGATAATCATAAAGAGAGAGGAAGTACTTTGAGAGTGGAAATCTTGAAAATTGATCATTCGGCAGGGCCAGATGGATTGTTTCTGAGGCTGCTGAATAAGGTCAGGGAGGAGCTAGCAGATGCTCTAAGGATGATTTTCCAATCCTCACTAGATACAGGGGAGGTGGTGACGCAGTGGTATTCTCACTGGACTAGTAAACTAGAGACCCAGAGTAATGCTCTGGGGATCCAGGTTCAAATCCCACCACTGCAGATGATGAACTTTGAATCTAGTAAAAAAAATTAGAAGTCTAATGATGACCATGAAACCATTGTTGATTGTTGTGATTGATGGTGGAGGCAGAGAACTCTAAACTCTTTAAAAAAGTACCTGGATCTGCACCTGAAGTGCTGTAAGTTACAGGGCTATGGACTGGGTGCAAGAAGATTAGAAAGGGTGCCTGGGTGCTCTTGGGTTGGCATAGACAAGATGGGCCAAATGGCTGCTTTGTGCTGTAACTTTCCTATGGTTCTATAGGTCCATGTGCAAATTATGGCACCCCCAGATTACCCTGAAGTATTCATCAACTGCAAGGGCTTCCACTCCATCTATGTGCAGTCGGTGTGCAATCAAGAGATTTGTATGTAGATGTGTGAATGTTTTCTAAGCAGCTGCCGTTATGCTTTTACCCTTCCTCAGTCCAACCTCCTTGATCTCTTCATCCATTGAAACGTATCGACTGGCTGCTTGGGGACAAGGAATACCCACAGGAAAACATGACTGCCAACACCAATAAACAGCTCAACCAAAGTGACCCGGGTACGATGCAATGGAAAGCCATATGACAATCTGGTATATCAATGAACAAGAAAGTGATAACTTGAAAATGTGTTTCAGGTGACAGGACAGACCTGGGGGTGCCCTCAAGCATGCACTAGGATCTCTGGAATGGTCATGGTGTACTTTACCTGGCACAGCAGATGTGTTTGGACCAGCAGGAGGAACAAGATGCAGGACATAGATTCTCTTCAGACCACTCCAAGGAGAAGGAGACAGAGTGTGATGCAGGTCCAGCATTAGTGGTGACCACATTGCTGCCAGGATGCTCTCATTAATGCAAGGTTCACCTAGATTCAACCAATCCACCCATTTGACAGCCATATGAAAAAAAACACTTCCATCCGATCACCACTTCCTTCAATAATCGGAACCAACTAAGCACGACTTTCATAGTTCCCTATTGCTCAGCATCAATTCTTGTCTTACCATGCATCATAACTGAAAAGGCCATTCGCTAGACAGCAACCAAAGATGGGCAACATAGGAGACTCGTGGAATCAAATAATATTTACATGGTTTTAAATTAAATGGAAGCTTCACATTATAACATTGTATTGCAACCCCTGTGCATGCTATTGTGGAACTACAAAGCTTTCCACTTCCTGGCATTTAGGTGCAATCCTTGTGGATCTTTAGCTGACGTCCAGGCAGGATGCTCAGATTCCTGCCCTAGCCGCTGGGATACACTTGGCCAATGTCCACTGGGATTTAGAATCCTTCTCCACCTACTCCTGTGTGGGGAAGACTTTGTCATTGCTGTGTGAAGCACTATGTAGGGTACTGACTTGGGGGGGGGGGGGGGGGGGGGGGGGGTGGTATGGCATTGTCGGGGAGGGGTGGGGGTTGTGGAGCAACAAGTGAGAAGTGGAGTCACTTTGTGTTGAGGTCTCGCTTCCTTGTTTACTTCCACCCTCACTCTCATAGCCCACCCACTCTTCCCTCTGGCAATGAACTGGTTGGCTTTGTGATCTGTATTCTGACGGGTTGGAAAAGGACAGAGTTAAACGGGTAGTAAACTTATTAAGTCTGATGGTGAGGGAGAGATATACAGTTCATAAAGATGAGGGTGGGTGATGGATAGACAATGGGGATGTGAGAAAGCACACAGATAGAGATGGTGCAAAGTAAGTTGGCGTGAGGAATGATGAGTTAGAGTATGTTTGAGAAGGCAGAGCATGGGGATTAGGGTGACACACATCAGGATGTCAGTGAATGTGACTGTACTTACATCTCCTGCTCCGCTTGGAACATTAAACCACATTTGACACTGAATCAAGTGGCATGGCACCACAGAAACTGAAATGGACCAGCCACATTAATACTGTGGCTAACCAGGGCAGGTCAAAGACTAGGAATATTATGGCGAGTAACTCACCCCCTGACCCCCAAAGCCTGTCCACCATCTACAGGCACAAGTCAGGAGTGTAATAGAATACTCTCCACTTGCTTGGATGAATGCAGCTCCAACAACACTCAAGAGGCTTGACACCTTCCAGGACAAAGCAGCCCGCTTGATTGCTCCCCCTTCCACAAACATTCAACCCCTCCACCACTGAAGAACAGTGGCAGCCATGTGTACCATCTACAGTATGCACTGCATTAACTCACCAAGGTTCCTTAGACGCCTTCCAACCTCATGACCACTACCATCTAGAAGGACAAGAGCAGCAGATCCCTGGGAACCCCACCATCTGGAGGTTCCCCTCCACGTTACTCACCACCCTGATGTGGAAATATATCGCTGCTCCTTTACTATCGCTGGGGCAACATCATGAAACTCTCTCCCTAACAGCATAGTAGGTGTACCTACACCTCAAGGACTACAGCGATTCAAGAAGGTAACTCATCACCACCTTCTGAAGGGCAACTAGGGATGGGCAATAAATGCTGGTCTAACCAGCGACGCCCACATCCCGTAAATTAATAAAAAATTAGTAGGAAATAGTATCACTCTGCAGGCTCTCACAGTCCTCAGCGTCACATCCAGGGAGGTATTCCTAAACTGAGGCGTAGATTCTGAATTTGCATTCCATTCTGTCACTTCCTTGTGTTCTCCTCTTGTCTCCAAAATCCATCAAATTTGATGCTTGCAATGGGTCTTTAAATACTGGAGTTGACAGCGACTCATGTGGGTCGTCATCACAAGTGATGAAGCTAATTCTTCGAGAACCCCAGAGATAATAATGTTCCTGAACTGGCTGGGTTCAAAAGCATGGACAGTCAGGTTGCAGTTGATTCTGTGCTCCCTGTGTGCCAACATCACCAATTCCAGCTCCCAGGACACCATGAAGTTAAAATGAGGCTCTTTAATTCTGGTCTCTTGTGACCTCTTCAGAATGACAGTGGACAGGAACATGAAGCCCCACAGAAATTCACCCCGAAGGTTGTTTAATTTGTTCCATGTACTCGGCTGGAACATTGAAAATCACAATGGTCCCCTGCATAGACAATGTCAAACGCTTGAAAGGAGCAAACACGTCTTGGTTGAGGAGGAAAACATCCAAATAATTGCTCACTGTTTTAAGAATAACGACGTCAGAACCAAATTCTGCGATGCTGAATTTCAACATGATTGCACCGTGTTTGTAAACAAGTGAGAAAGAAATTTGTCAAATTATTTTTCATGAAGACACCACCACTTTAAAGATATCACTAAGACTCTGCATGTTTATTTCCCGGTGGTCGAAAAAAGAAATATGACATATATCCACTGGAATCTCCCATCAAAACGACCTCCCTTGATGCCATGGAATTCAAAACATTCTGCCCGTTGTGTCTTGCTGACTGATGCACAGCATTCAAAAACGTCAAGTAATCACCAATTTCATTCTCTGAACGAGCGACGATTAGGAGAAACTAGATCAGCAGCCCTGATTAATTCACTTCAATTTGACAAGTCTAAATCAATTAGAAGACCTGTTAGTTTACTATTATAATGCACAGCTTGTGTACTGTTCATTGCATGAATGTGTTGTTTTATTAAAATGTTCAAGTGGAGGATATTCTGTTTGAAACGTTGCTGGATGTGTATGTAAGTAAAGTTGGAGTTCATATGGAGGATATTCTGCTTGAAACTTTGCTGGTTGTGTATCCAAATCGCAAGTTTGAAACCGATTTGCATCTTGAAATTTGGCTGGGAAATCAACAGAACAGTGCAAAAGATATTGGAACTCGGACAACAATACACCTTCACACAGGTTTATATATTTAGTGTAGCGATCTGTCACCACATCCCCCAGCCGCACTGTTGTACATTTTACTAATCGACGTGCATGACAGAAGATCATTCTCATCAGCGTGTTAAATGCTGCTCATCCTTCACTGGAAAAGACTTAGTCAACAGCTTGATAGAAGACTGTTTAATGACCTCAGCAAAATAAACCATCCAATAAAAAAGATGATTTCACTTTTCATTTGTTTTCATGAAAAGAGCTGTTTTGCCGCTGTTACTATAGAATCAGCAATACAACAGTTTTAGGATTACCACCTATTTAAAATATTAAGTGTAACAAACGTATTGTTTTGAAGAGCTCTAAAAGAATGAAGTGGTGCATAATCTTCTGGATATTCTGTTGTTTTTCTTGCCAAATTTACAACGTGGGAGCACAGTGGTCACCTCACTAACACAAACCAGTAAAGGGAGAGAAGAATAGATCTCAGACTAGTGTTTTGAACATAAATAAGGGCAATTAAGAACAAAGAAAATCACAGCACAGGAACAGGCCCTTCGGCCCTCCAAACCTGCGCTGACCATGCTGCCCGTCTAGACTAAAATCTTCTACACTTCCGGGGTCCAAATCCCTCTATTCCCATTCAATTTATGTATTTGTCAAGATGCCCCTTAAACGTCACTATTGTCCCTGCTTCCACCACCCCATCCGGCAGTGAGTTCCAGGTACCCACTGCCCTCTGTGTAAAAAACTTACACTGCGCTAAATCGCTGGCTTTGCAAGCAGACCCAGCAGGCCAGCAGCACGGTTCGATTCCCGTAACAGCCTCCCCGAACAGGCGCCGGAATGTGGCGACTAGGGGCTTTTCACAGTAACTTCATTGAAGCCTACTCGTGACAATAAGCGATTTTCATTTCATTTTCATTTCATTCCTCTAAACCTTGCCCCTCGCACCTTAAACCTATGCCCCCTAGTAATTCACCCCTCTACCCTGGGAAAAAGCCTCTGACTCTCCACTCTGTCTATGCCCCTTATAATTTTGTAGACCTCTACCAGGTCGCCCCTCAACCTCCGTCGTTCCAGTGAGAACAAACCAAGTTTATTCAACCTCTCCACATAGCTAATGCCCTCCATACCAGGCAACATCTCTTCTGCAACCTCTCTTAAAGCCTCCACATCCGTCTGGTAGTGTGGCAACCAGAATTGAACACTATACTCCAAGTGTGGCCTAACTAAGGTTCTGTACAGCTGCAACATGACTTGTCAATTTTGATACTCAATGCCCTGGCCAATGAAGGCAAGCATGTTGTATGTCTTCTTGACTACCTTCTCCACCTGTGTTGCCCTTTCAGTGACCTGTGGACCTATACAGCTAGATCTCTCTGACTGTCAATACTCTTAAGGGTTCTACCATTCACTGTATATTCCCTCCCTGTATTAGACCTTCTAAAATGCCTTATGAGAACTTAAAGACAGCTGTTAAAGTGAACTGGGAAATCAGGTTATGGGTAGGTCAGTCCATATGTAGTGGCAGGCATTTTGAGGCGATATTACAGAATACTCAGAAAAGAAACAGTCCAGTGAGAAAGAAAGAGTATAAGGGAAGGAGGTACCACCTGCGGCTAACTAAAGAAGTTAAAGGTAGTATCAAATTGAAACAAAAATGTATATAATTCTACAAGATGAGTGGCAACTCAGTAGATTGCATAGAGAATAATAAGGAGGGGGAAATTAGAGTACAATAGAAAACTAACTAAAAATATAAGAACAAATAGAGTTTCTACAGGTATTTAAAAAGGAAGAGTAAGTTCACTGAGCGTTGGTCTCCTAGAGACAGTGGGCGGAATTCTCCGACCCCCCGCAGGCCTTTGTCAGGCCTCTCCCAACGACGTGGTTTAAACCACCTCTGGTGCCGGCGGGAGCAGGTGGCGCGAGCGGGCCCCGGGGTCCTTGGGAGGGGGCGCAGGGCGATCTGACCCCGGGGGATGCCCCCACGGTGGCCTGGCCCGCGATCGGGGCCCACCGATCGGTGGGCGGGCCTGTGCCATGGGGGCACTCTTTTTCTTCCTCCACCATGGCGGAGGCAGAACAGACCCCCTCCACCGCACATGCGCCGGGGTGACGTCAGCGGCTGCTGACGCTCCGGTGCAGACTCACGCCGACCGGCGAAGGCTATTCGGCCAGCCGTGACGCCGGTTGTCGTGGCGCCAAAGGCCGTTGGCTCGAGTCGGTGGAGCGGGAGCCACTCCAGCGCGGGCCTAGCCCCTAAAGGTGCGGAGGATTCTGCACCTTTGGGGAGGACCGACGCTGAAGTGGTTCTTGCCATTCCGGTACGCCGGGACCCCCCCCCCCCCCCCCCCCCCCCCCCCGCCAGCCGGGTAGGGGAGAATCCCAGCCAGTGTCTGGTGAATCTATAACGTAAAATAAGGAAATAGGAGATGTATTGATCAGATTGACATCTGTCTTCACTGTAGAAAATGCAAATCAGCCGGATACACCTTTAACTCAGAGGAATTGGGACCACTGAAGCCAACCGAGTCACCAACATACAGACTGTGGCCGGGATTCTCCCCTACCCAGCGTGACGGGGGGTCCCGGCGTAGGGGAGTGGCGCCAGCCACTCCGGGGTCGGGCCTCCCCAAAGGTGGGGAATTCTCCGCACCTTTGGGGGCTAGCCCCGTCGCCGGAGCGGTTGGCACCAGAAGACTGGCGCAAAAAACCGGCGCCCCTGGCAGCGGGGCTGGCCTGCGCCGGCGGTGACATCAGCGGCCAGCTGCCACTGACGTCACCACCAGCGCATGTGCGATGTGGGTTTCTCTTCCCCTTCCGCCATGGCGGAGGCCGTGGTGGCCGCGGAGGAGAAAGAGTGCACCCAGGGCACTGGCCCGGAGTCTGAGCGGGGGGCCCCGATCGCGGGCCAGGCCACCGTGGGGGCACCCCACGGGGTCCGATCGCCCCCCGCCCTTCCCCAGGACCCCGGGGCCCACTCGCGCCGCCGATCCCACCGCCACCAGAGGTGGTTCAAACCTCGGCGGTGGGAGAGGCCTCCCAGCGGCGGGACTTCGGTCCATTCGGGCCGGAGAATCACCGCAGGGGCTTCGCTGATCGGAGTGGCGAGATTCCCGCTACCGCCACTTCCCGGGTGGCGGAGAATCTCTGCCACGGCGGGATTTCCAGCGGCCCCAGGCGATTCTCCGACCCTACTGGGGGTCGGAGAATTTCGCCCTGTATATTTGTTTTTACTTATCATGGACTCAAATTTGGTCAACCTTTGCTTCCCCATTCTCAAATATGTTTGTGCTTCTTTTGGTTAACCAAATAAACTAAATCAACAATAAAGCTATGGGATAAATTAAAATGCAGTTCCTTAAAGGGGTACTGCATCAAAGCAACAGAATCTCAAAGGAAACTTTAAACATCAAAACAAAAGGTGATTGAAGGGGTGAAGAACACGCCCTAGTCCCTATGTTTGTGTTCCTGCAAAATTCGAGTGCTATTTGTGGATGTCGAATGGTATTTTATTAATTTAGGGTGCTCTTTCAGAGGGTTGGTGTAGACTCGATGGGCTGAATGGCCTCCTTCTGCACTGTAGGGATTCTATGATTCTCGGACTCTACTCAGAATGATTTAAGTATAATAAAATCAACCTCTTTCTATGTTAAACTTACGAAAACATGTCTGATTGGTTCTTTTATTACAGCATGTAAACAATTTAATACTCACCGAGTTAGCAAGTGTATTTTCTTCAAAAACCAGTGGTGGTCAAACAAGAGGTCAAGGAGGAGAACCATTCAAGCTCTCCTCAACTGATTGTAACACAGATGAATCACAGATGCTGTATAGTACAGGAGGCCATTTGTCCCATCAAGGCTGTATGGACTCTCTCAAAGAGCATTCTCTCTTGTCCCACTCCCTAACCTTGTCCCCATAACCTTGCACATTTGTTCTTTTCAGATAGCAAATCAATTCCCTTTCGAATACCTCGATCGAACCACCCCCATCCTCGCAAGAATTTTGCTCCTGACTCCAACCATCCTCTGGGTGAAATTATTTTCCCTCGCATCACTTTTACTCCTTTTGCACATTATTTTGAATCTGTGCCCTCTCGATCACCCTGTCTGAACCCTACAGAATCTTGAATACATCTATCAAGTCTGATCTCAGCCTTCTTTACTTCAAGTACAACAGACCCATCCTCTCCAATCTATCCTCATTAGTACTGTCATTCTTGTGGATCTCCTCTGGACTCTTTCCAATGCCATCACATCCTTCCTCAAGTATCGCGCCCAGAACTGGATGCAGTGCTCCAGATGAGGCCTAACTAGTGTCTTACACAAGTTCAACATAGTCTCCTTACTCTTGTACTCAATGCCTCTATTAATAAAACCTAGGATACCATGTACTTTATTAATTTCTCTCTCAACACGCTTTGCCACCTTCAATGACATGTACATATACACCGAGGTCCCTTTGTTCCTGCACCTCCTTTAGAGTTTCTCCCTCTGATTTGTACTGTCTCTCCACATTCTTCCTGTCAAAATGAATCACCTCACACTTCTCTGCATTGAACTTCATCTGTCTGAACTTCATCTGTCATATGAACATGTGTTTTTTTCCTATTCACTGATTTATAGACAATTTTGAAAATACCTGTTCGTTCTTTATGTCACTATGTAGTCAAACATTGAAAAATACTGATTGCTTGGCACAAAGATCTTATAATAATGAGGCCACACTGCTAAACATATACGTTTTCTTCAATGTGTATCCATTTTTTGAGAGGGAAGAACCAAATATTTCCACAAACAATTCAGAATTTGCCACTTGAGGACAAATCGCTGAAACATCCACCTGTTATCATATCACATAACCTTCGTCAATTGGAATCCTGTCGCTCACAAGCCTTTGAACTGATATTTTTTGTAATTTCACATTTAATTAATCAATTAACTGAAGAGCATATTGGTGTAAAGATGAGTATTTACATGCAGATACATGACAGGTTTGATGGGTCAAATGGGCGACTCCTGGTCCTATTTCCTATGTTCCATATACTTAGAATATGGCACTGGAAATTGGAATAGATGGATAACAAGCAGGAGCTCAAGACTGCAGCTTGCATACTTTTTTAAATGTAAACAGGGAGGTAGAAAAAAGACAATCATCCACCTATTTCAAATTCAAATTGGGAGCATATTCTAATCTTAGGATGGTGAGTGACTTGGAGGGGAACCTCTCAGTGGTGGGGTTCCCATGTGTCTGCTGCTCTTGTCCTTCTAGATGGCAGTGGTTGTGGGGTTGGAAGATGCTGTCTAAAGGGCCTTGGTGAGTTCCTACAGTGCAACTTATAGATGATACACACAGCTGCCACTGTTCGTCAGTGGTGGAGGGAGTGAAGGTTTGTGTTAGAGGTGCCAATCAGGCGGTGCTTTCTCCTGGGTGGTGTCGAGTTTCTTCAGTGTTGTCCGAGCTGCACTCATCCAGGCAAGTGGAGAGTATTCCATTACAGTCCTGAATTGTGCCTTGTAGATTGTGGACAGGCTTTGAGAAGTCAGGAGGTAAGTTACTTGCTGTAGGATTCCTCACCTTTAACCACAGTATTTAGATGGGTAGTAGAGGTGGACTTTCAATGGAACACACAGCGGTGCAGCGCAGGGCCCTGGCCAATGGGGGGCATATTGACAGGTGACTGTTGTGGTGGGAATACCAATCAGAACCTTGGTAGCTCTAAATTTGTAGACAGGCATAGGCTCAAGAATGAGCCTATCATCAGGCAATACAGAACAACATTGGACTCTGATTGGTGGACTCCCCTTTAGAGTGGTAAACAGTTTGCCAGATGTTGAGAGATGGTGGAGACCCAGAGCAGTTCACGGATCACTGAATTGGTGTGGATCTGAACTTTCTTTGAATAAAGTTGCAAAGCAGCCAACTTTCTGGCATTTACTCCAGCGGGCAGCCTGAGGCCTAACATCGGGGTGCAGGCCTGCAAAGCCTTTAGCGAGGCGAGGAGGATATGCTAGCCAATGGCTGTTGAGGAGAGCAGCAGGGTACACTTGACCGCCAGGCCAGGACTGAAGAGGGCGGGCAACCCACCAAAAAGAACAGAGGCCACTAGGCCAGACAGCCAGCAGCAGCAGCAGTCGGGGGTTGAAACTCACCCACACGAGCAAGAGCAGAGCAGCAGTCGGGAAGTGTGAAGGAGGCCAGGCAAGCACCGGCATTGTGTCTCAGGGAATCCGGGAGCATCAAAAGAGGGCCAGAGGTCAGCCAGGCAGAGCTGAGAGGACAGGGCTGGGCAGTATTTGGACTGGGCAGTGAGAGCAGAGGCCAAGCCAGCAGCAGCTAGGCAGCCAACCAGGAGCCTACATGGTCATTGAGGCTCGAGGCCCTGACACCCGAGCCGAGTGAGAGATGTGAGCAGTTGGGAGGTGCGAGGGCCAGGCAAGCGCAGCATAGTTTTCAGGGGGCAATGGGGCAACTCGACCAGAGGCCAGGGCTGAGAATGTGGAGGGCTGGGCAACTTGACCGGCGGGAATGAGAGCAGATGCCAGATATCCAACATCAGCAGCCAAGTAACCAGTGAGCCACCAACAGACCAGCAGAGGTTTTTGTATTTTTTTGTATTTGTTTATTCCAATTAAGGGACAATTTAGTGTGGAAAATCCACCTAACCTTGCACATCTTTGGGTTGTAAGGGAGAGACCCACACAGACACGGGGAGAATGTGCAAACTCCACACGGACAGTGACCCGGGGTCAAACCCGCATCCTCGGAGGCATGAGGCAGCAGTGCTAACCACTGCGCCACTGTGTCACATTTTTTTTTGTATTTTAATGGTATGCATTACGTGAGCAAAGGGTGGGCTGGGTCAGAAGGGCATTGCCGTCATTGGGCACCAGGTTTGGTGTCATTTGGGGCGGGGCTTCATGTCGTTTGGGGTGGGGTGCCATATCACCAGAGAGTGGGTCGTGACACGGGCGGGGCTCCGCAATGAGGGAGAGTATCAGGCCCGCAACAGTGTAAGTCGGCCTCTGATGGCTAGTACAACAGTCTCTGGACAATGGTGACCCCCAGGTGTTGCTCGTGGGGATTTAGTGATGATAGTAGCATTGAATGACAAAATGCAGTGGATAGATTCTCTCTTCTTGTAGATGGTAATTGCCTGGCACTTGTGTGAAGCAAATGTTACTTGCCTCTCATCAGCCCATGCCTGGATATTGTCCAGGTCTTGCTGCAATTTGGCTGCTTCAACATCTGAGGAGTCACAAATGGTGCTGACCATTGTGCAGTTATCAGTGAACATGCCTACTTTTGACCTTGTGATGGAAGGAAGGGTCATTGATGAAACAGCTGAAGATAGCTGGGCCTTGGAAACTACCCTAAGGAACTCCTACAGTGATGTCCTGGAGGTGAGATGAGTGATCTCCATTGTCCACAAGAATCTTCCTTTGTGCCAGGTATAGAACATAGACATAGAATCCCTACAGTGCAGAAGGAGGCTATTCAACCCATCGAGTCTGCACCAATCCTCTGAAAGAGCACCCCACCTCAACCCGCTCCCCTACCCCACCCTATCCCCACAACCCCACCCAACCTGCAGATCTTTGGACACTAAAGGGAAATTTAGCATGGTCAATCCACTTAACCAGGACATCTTTGGACTGTGGGAGGAAGCCAGAGCTCCCGGAGGAAACCCACACAGACACAGGGAGAACGTGAAAACTCCACACAATCACCCAAGGTTAGAATAAAACCTGGGCTTCTGACTCGGTGAGTCAACTTTCTGCTGAAGTGTTAGGGTCTGCAAACCCACAGTAAAATCCAGCCCCATGTGACTGCAGATGCACATGCAACTGCCATCTGCCAAGACTTCTGATATCGCCTCTGTCACTCAACCTCTGTCCGGTTCTTAACACAGATTTTAAAAAACCAGCAATAGTTTCAGAAGATTATGTATTCGTTGATGGACTGGAATGCATTGGAGTGAGATGGGTTTCAGTTTTTATGGTTCTGATAAGGCTTCTGGTATGCCATAAAAGGAAAAATGAAGAAATCTCCCCTGAAAAGAAATTCCGACCATTTATCTCTGAAAATAAATATTTTAAGGCTGAAATGATTTACACTTACCACATACGTAGATGACACGGAGATACTTCTGCATTCCAGGAAAACAAGGGTCTCCAAAATAGCGGCTGCTGGCGATAATTTTGCAGTTTTGTTTACCGTAACAACTTGTAGATACAATTTCCAGGGCAGTGTGCGATAAACATTCTGCAGCATAGGAAAGTACATACAAATTAACACTCTCATTAACCATTCAGGCTTGGTAGTGTAGTAGAATAGCAACTCCGAGATTATGAGTTTAAATCACAACACGCAACAAATACATTTGGTAATTTATGCAGCAGTACAAAAGGGGGAAAAATTAAAATGATAATTTGCCATAAATAAAATTACCTGAATAATTGGGGGCGATTCTCCAAAATGGAGACGAAGTGTTCACGCCTTCGTGAACGCTGTCCCGTTTTACGACGGCGCGAAACGTGCACGGGGATGACCGATTCTGTCCCCCACAGGGGGCCAGCATGGCGCTGGAGCGGTTCATGCCGCTCCAGCCTCCCTTCCCGGCGCCAAATGGGCGCCACGCCAGCCTGCGCATGCGCGGGGGACGTCTTCAGTGCGCCGGCCCCAACTCAACATGGCGTCGGGGTTCTGGGGCCGGCCCGGGGGGGGGAAAGAGGCCAGCACGCCGATCGGTGGGCCCCGATCGCAGGCCAGACCACATCAGAGGCTGCCCCCGGTGAAGGATCGCTTTTCCCCGCCCCACTGGTCGCCCCCCCGACATTTTGCGCAGAGTTCCCGCTGGCAGCGACCAGGGGTGAACGGCACTGGCGGGACTCTGTTGTATCCGCGGGGCTGCTCGGCCCCTGCGGGCCGGAGAATCGGCGACCCCACTGATTCCAACCGCCCGCGGCCGGCGCCGCATCAAACGCGCTGGCGCAAATGCCGCCGATTCTCCGCACCTCGGAGAATCGCGCGCCGCGTCGGGGCGGCGTGGTGCTGTTGCGGTAATTCTCCGGCCCGGCGTGGGGCTCGGAGAATCACGCCAATTGTCTTTCAGATAAGGGGATATGACATCCCCACTTCATGTGACCTACACTTGGCTTGTATGTGCTGGATAATATATACCCTAATGCATTTTAAAATAGTCACTCAGCACCTAACTAGTGACTGGCAAAGGAAGCAGTCCTTTCAATGTCATTGCTATCCAGAGGGGGGAAGAAGGGTAAACCAGTCACCTTTCTGATTTCCAAGACTTTTGTATCTATTCTGCTGTTAGAGGTTAAAATGTTCTTTTTTTTTTTACATCTTTTAAATTGTTGTTCAAGATTTTTTAATTTTGAAAATATTTTTATTGGAATTTTGCATGTAATATCAAAACTTTGCAGAACAATATAAAAACAATAATAGTAACCAAAACAATAACACCAGCACAGGTATCAGAGGCTGCCATTGCATCAGTGACATGAGTCGCAGTACCCTCATTTCCTACATTATTTACATCAGTGTGTATTTATAGCTTTTTTGGGACTTTTAACGTATAATAATAAGAATTATACACAACTATGCATACTTATTTTCAGTTGCTGCCATGACTCGTTACGTTGTTCACAATTACTTTTCTTTTGCTTGTACGGGTGGGCGGGGGTTCTTGTTTCCCCCTTGAGATCTCGAAGGAGGTTAGGGTGGTCAGCCTCCCTGGTTTGACATGTATGGGAGGTATCCAAGTCCCCTCCTGCAAATTGCCTTCCTCCCCATGTCCTCTCTACTTTACGCAAGCTCCCTTTCATCCAGGCGATGCTCCCTGCCCCCCAC
The DNA here is from genome assembly GCF_902713615.1 of Scyliorhinus canicula. Taxonomy (NCBI): domain Eukaryota; kingdom Metazoa; phylum Chordata; class Chondrichthyes; order Carcharhiniformes; family Scyliorhinidae; genus Scyliorhinus; species Scyliorhinus canicula. The sequence continues at coordinate 30,224,747 of NC_052152.1, forward strand.
TTTCCTCTCCCTACCCCCACCGCCAGTACTCTCCCGTCCTATCGGCTCCCCGTCCCCCAGTTAGTTGCTGGTTGCAAACAGGTCTGTGCAGAAGTTTGTGAAATTCTTCCATGTGTCGTAGAATTTGTCCCAGGACCCCCTTATTGAGAATTTTATTTTTTTCAGTTTCAGGAACTCGGCCAGGTCTGAGAGCCACTCCGCGGCCCTGGATGGCGCTGCTGACGTCCAGCCTAGTGAACATCTCCGCCTGGCGATCAGTGAGGTGAAGGCCCCCTTCACTGTCTAGAGCTCTGGATGCTGTGACACCCGAATTCCGCCAAAGATGGGCACATCTTATCTCGACTCGCACAACCCTGGACATTGCCTCGAAAAAGGCTGTCTAGAACTCTCCGAGTCTGGGGAAGGACCAGAACCTGTGGGTGTGGTTGACCAGGCCCTCTTGACACCACTCGCACTGATCCTCCACCTCCGGGATGAACCCGCTCATGCGTATCTTAGTGAGGTGTGCATTATCTTGAGCGGCATCAAGCTTAGCCTGGCACAAGAGGAGGTGGAGTTAATCCTGTGCAGGACCTCCCCGTCTCTATGCCCTGCTCCTCCTCCCATTTCTGTCGGCTCTCATCCAGCGGGGTCCTGACCTTTTCTATGAGTTGTCTTAGATGCTGCCGCATTTGTCGTCTCCTAACCGGTCCATCCCTATCTTTGTGTCCAGAAGTGTGTGTCTGGGTCTCTGGGGGAACATTTTTTTGACTCCTTGCGGATAAAGCCGCGCAGCTGCAGGTACCTGAGCTTGTTCCCTTTGAGGGGCTGGAACTTCTCTGAGATTCCCCCTAGGGTACCCAGTCTATCGTTCACGTACATGTCTTTCACTCTCAGTGTCCCTCTGTCCTTTGTCCATGTCCCAAATGTGACATCTATCCTCGCTAGTGTGGATCTTTGGTTGTTTCAGATGGGGGCCTTTATGGGCAACACTCCAAACTTGAAATGGCACCTGAACCGGTTCCATGTCCTGGTGTAGCCACTACCACCGGCTTCCTGGAGTGTGTGTGTGGGAGTGTGGGGGGGGGGGGGGGGGGGGGGGGGGGGGGGAGTGGTGGCCAGCGCTCAGAGAGACGTTCCCATGCAGGAGGCCTCCTCCATTTGGACCCAGTCCACCTCCGGCTCCCTAAGCCACCCCTTCACCCTCTTCATGTTTGCCGCCCAGTGGTAGAATAGGTGGTTCAGTAGAGCCAGGTCTCCCACTTTTCACCCTCGTTGTAAGATGGCCTTGTGTATCCTAGGAACTTCCTCCCGTCCCTCCAGACAAAGGCCGTGATTAACTTGTCAATCTGGTGTAGGAGGATTTGGGGATGAAGATTGGGAGTGATCTGAATATGAAGAGGAACCCAGGCACCATGTTCATTTTGACCCTCTGTACCCTTCCCGCCAGCGAAAGAGGGAGTGAGTCCCATCTTTGCAGGGCCCTCTTCACCTCCTCCACAAGGCTGGAGACGTCCCATTTGTGAAGATTCTTCCAGGTGTGAGCCTCTTGGATTCCCAGGGGCCTTAACTTGGTTTGGGTCACTTTAAATGGTAGCTCCTCCCTCTCACGCATTCACCGGGAAGGTTTTGCTCTTTCCCAGGTGTGGCGCTAACAATTGCACACAAAAGACTCAATACGGTACAAGAGAGGCTTTATTACAGTGAGAAGCTATTCCTTCGGCTGCAGCTGTAGAATGGCTTCTCAGGGAAACGTATGAATATTTATACTGCTCCCTGTGGGCGGAGCCAGCCGGCCGGGGCTTACTGGAGAACCTGTAATACAGGTACTGTCATACATCCCCTAATGCAAGCACACACATATATACAGTGGTAGAGATCACCACACCAGGTTAAGTTTGTAACCTGAGAAGGCGCTAAGCTCCCTCAGGCATCCAGTTATCTTTCCCATACTGGCTATGGGGTTTGACACGTAAAGGAACAGGTCATCTGCATAGAGTGAGACTGTATGATCTTTCCCCCTCTCCCAATGCCTGTCTACCACTCCGGTCATCTAAAGGTGATGGCCAGTGGCTCAATTGCCAGTGTGAACAGGAGCAGGGGTAGCAGGCACCCCTGCCTTGTTGCCCTGTGCAACTGAAAGTATTTGGAACTGGTGGCGTTCATCCGCGCGCCCGCCTTGGGACTGATGTACAGGAGCTTCACCCACGCGGCGAATCCTGCCCTGAACCCAAACCATTCAAGCACCACCACGGGTAACTCCATTCTACTTGATTAAAGGTTTTCTGAGCATCTAGGGAGACGATCACCTCTGGTGTCCTCTCCCTGGGTGGGTCATAATTATATTCAGCAGGCGTCTGATGTTCACTGCTATTTGTCTGACCTTGACAAGCTCAGTGTGATTTTCCGCGATCACTTCTGGCAGGCAGCTCTGCAGGTGCCCTGCGAGCGCTTTCGCTAGGACCTTTGCATCAACATTTAGGAGAGAGATGGGTCTGTAAGCTCCACACTCTGTTGGCTCTTTGTCCTTTTTGGGGATCAATGAGATTGAAGCCTGGGCCAGCAGGGGCGGCAGGGCCCCCTTTGACAGTGAGTCATTGAACATCTCCCGCAAGTGCAGAGCCAGCGCCAGGGAACCGGGAACCCATCCAGTGCTAGCGCGTTCCCAGACTGCATGGAATTAATGCATTCCACCATTTCGCCCAGCTCTAGCGGTGCTTCCAGCTTGAAAATATTCACTGTCACTGGGTCGAAATCCTGGAACTCCCTCCCTAACAGCACTGTGGGTGTAGCTACACTTCAGGGGCTGCAGAGGTTGAAGAAGGCAGCTCACCACCACCTTCTGAAGGGCAACTAGGGATGGGCAATAAATGCTGGCCTAGCCAGCAACGCCCACATCCAGTAAATGATTAGGAAATAATAAAACTAGGTACTACGGAGCCAAATTTTGCAACAAGAAACTTTTTCTCCTTTACAGTTCAAAAATATTGATTTTCGCACTATTCCTTAAAGCAATTATTTTGCCAAATGATTGATCTGGTCACACTGTGCTATCTCCCAAACAAGAGAAAGGGGTAAAAGACTTTAACCAAGATATTGGCTACTGGCAGAATGTCGTTAATCAATCCAGATTCTAATTCTCCTGCCCTATCCTGAGCTCTGCTTGGTGCGATTAACCTACTCAATCTAGAATGTTAACACCCGGGAGATACGCTATCCCTTCAGCTCACTTCACAAAACAAATCTGCTGCTTCATTACTGGCCAATTATCATAGAATCATAGAATTTACAGTGCAGAAGGAGGCCACTCGGCCCATCGAGTCTGCACCGGCTCTTGGAAAGAGCACCTTACCCAAGGTTAACACCTCCACCCTATCCCCATAACGCCACCCAACACTAAGGGCAATTTTGGACACTCAGGGCAATTTATCATGGCCAATCCACCTAACCTGCACATCTTTAGACTGCAGATATTCCACTCGTTCACTTGTTCCAAATTGTCATCAAATCTGCGGCATGACGACAATAGTCTCCACACATTTCAGTTTAATAAATAAATAAAAATGGTTTGTCTAATAATACACAATTAATGCAAGGCTACATTGAACAGGGAGTCTTACACTACTTTGGTTTTGCAACAGTTGCAACCATTGCATAGCAATCATTTTTGAACTTCACGATGATTAAAAAAAACAAATCTGACAATTGTATTCTCACTTTGTTACCATTTGAAAATTGATTATCATTTAGATACCAGTGGCTAGAGCTTTGCCAAGCATAACATTAACAGTGCATCACCGAGTATCAACAGAGAATGGGATGGATCTTGCAGCATAACACAGGGCGCGATTCTCCAGCTGTTTTACTGATGCCCACTCCCCTCTACCGTGGGTTTTCTGGTGGCGGAGGGTGTGGACTACGGGAAACCACATTGACAGCGGTGGGATTGCAAAATCTCACCGCCGGCCATCGACAGGTTGCTTCCGTAAAACATGTACCCGGGAATCCCGCCCAGTTTCTTTCCAGTCTCTAGGTTGCTGTCTAACTGTCTATGTTTTAGGTTGTTATAAGTGCCTCTGGAAAATCAGCTTGAATCTATTATGAGTACATTATCTCCCTGCTCTATTTGTCAACAAGATGACAAACGTAGATTTAACCGTGTTAGGTATTTTTGAAATCTAAAATCGGCACAACATCCAACCCAACTGTCATTTTGTTTACAACGTATAATGTTTCAAAACTTCTGGCATCTCAATAATCACAACATTTTTCCCCCACTTAGAGCCAGATGAATCTGTACTGTGGATTATACTTGACCCTGACGTGCATTGTCCGGAAACAGAAGCAAACAAATTAAGAGATCTTTTTTGTCTCGAGGCACATCAGATTTTCCATCACTTTGTTAATTAAAAGCTGCCATTTGCTCAGGAATTCATCAAAAATCTATCAGATTTGGCTTCAGACCAAAGTCAAGCCTTTCAGATTATCATTTTGACATTGGCAGCAATACTTCAGCACCACAACTAACAAAAAAACAAACTGTTGTGATGATCCCGAATTCCTCATCTGGATTTACTGAACCCACATCCAGATTAACATTCTGTTTAAATCTAAATTTCAAAGGAAACATCTTTATCTGTGAAGATCTAGGAACATTTGTCCGTCATCCGGAATTCTCTGGCACGGCCCTGGAATCCTTAGCAATATCTGTGTCTGCCTTAGTTCATTAATCCTGAGCAGCAGCTTTGAATTGCCCCAATGTATTTTACTCACACATTTGTGATGAATTCTGGAAAATATTTGTATCCCATTTGTGCTACCGCCCATAAACCTGAGCATAACTATAGCAGTCTCATCCAAATACAACTCAATATAAATGGTGTGTAATGATCCTTCCGTTTACTCCCTTTTTCCCCTTTCTTTTATTTTCCACTTGAACTTTTGCACCATGGATGTATAATGGGCCTGCCACTTTAAGGCATGCTGCCTGTGGGGAGCCGGTGCCTTTAATTCAAACAGAAGGATCCAGAATGCTGTGCTGTTTTAAACCACTGATTGCAGACTAGCCGGCATCAGTGAGGACTCAGTTTGATTGATTTGGCTGGTGGCCAATGAATGAGCCCAGAGGGCCATGTTCTGCCCAGTAACAGGTGGTGGGTGATTGGGTATGATCCCACTGGAATGTTTTTCAGAGCTTCAAGGGTTGAGTTTGGGTTCAATTTTGATTTTGGCAGCCCATTGAAGCGATCCAGCTAGTTCTCTCCACTCTGAGGGCTGGCTTTCTCTCCAGCAAGCCTCTGGGTGCTGTTCTCTTGGGACTGCAGAGGCCTGAAGACAAACCACGAGCTGAAAGCAAGGGTTTTTAAAAACAAATATTTTTATTCTCCTCCTTTTTCACATTTTCTCCCGAATTTACACCCATCAACAATAAACAATAACCAGCAACAAATATGTCAATCCCCATATCAATAACAACGATCCCATCCTCCCACCAACCCCCAAACATCAGCCCGCATGTTTACATAAACAAATGACAAAAAAGAATCAGGGATTACCCATAGTCCCCCTTAATACACACAGCTCCCCTCCCCCAACCCATCCCCCCCCCCCCCAACTAATGTTCAATGTTATCCAGTTCTTGAAAGTGCATAATGAATAATGCCCATGACTTGTAGAACCCCTCCGACCTTCCCCTCAGTTCAAACTTAACCCTCTCAAGGGTCAAGTATTCCGACAGGACCCCCGCCACGCCAGGGCACAGGGTGGAGAGGCTGGTCTCCATTCCAGCAGGATCCGTCTTCGGGCGATCAACGAGGTGAAGGCTATGATATCTGCCTCCGCACCCTGGCTGGTCCGACACCCCGAATATGGTTCTGGTTACTGGGGCTGGTTTAGCACACTGGGCTAAATCACTGTCTTTTAAAGCCGACCAAGGCAGGCCAGCAGCATGGTTCAATTCCCGTACCAGCCTCCCCGAACAGGCGCCGGAATGTGGTGACTTGGGGCTTTTCACAGTAACTTCATTGGAAGCCTACTTGTGACAATAAGCGATTTTCATTCATTCATTTTCATTTTCATATGGCTTCCTGGGGACCCGGGTCCAGTTTCACGGGCACCACTTACCCTAATTACCCTAAAAACCTCCTTCCAGTACTCCTCTAGCTTTGTAAGAAGTCTTACAACACCAGGTTAAAGTCCAACAGGTTTGTCTCAAACACGAGCTTTCGGAGCTGCTCATGTTTGAAACAAACCTGTTGGACTTTAACCTGGTGTTGTGGACTGTGCTCACCCCAGTCCGACGCCGGCATCGCCACATCCTCTAGCTTTGGACAGGACCAAACATATGAACGTGATTAGCCTCCCCCCCCCCCCCCCCGCAACGTTCACACACATCTTCTAGTCCTCCAAAGAATTGGCTCATCCTCGCCCTCATGAGGTGTGCTCTGTATACCACCTTCAGCTGTATCAGCCCCAACCTCGCACATGAGGTGCAGGCATTCACTCTCTCCGGAGCACCTCACACCAGACCCCCCTCCTCTATAACCCCCTCCTCTGTAACCTCTCCCAACGCTTCCTCCCACTTTGCTTTGATCCCTTCCAGTGGTGCCTTATCCTCTTCGAAAATAGCTCTGTACACTGCTGACACTACCCCCTTCTCCAGTCCCCCTGTCATCAGCACCTCCTCCAGCAATGCGGAGGCCGGTTCCTCCGGGAAGCCCTGTATCTCCTACTTGGCAAAATCTCGAACCTGCATGTATCTAAACACTTCCCCCTGCACCAGCCCATACTTGGCTTCCAGCTCCCTCAATACTGAAAACCGACCCCTAAGAAACAAATCCTTTAGTGTCTTAATCCCCTTCTCTTCCCATTTCCGAAAACTTCCATCCCACCTCCCTGGCTCAAATCTGCATTTCCCTTGACCCTGCTCTCAACCCCAAGTGTTGGGAGATGAAAGCAAGGTTTGATATGAAATAAACTGTCTCTCCAGAAAGATAATGGCCTGAATGCGAACCTTAGGCTGACGGCCCTGTTTGATGAGAAATAAGGGGTCCAATTTAATGAAAAAAAAGCAGAGTCCCAATTTGGGTGGGTTTAGTGGGATCGTTCCCGGTACTATCGAACGGGACTGTGTTATTTTTTCAGGCCTCGCTGGGGAACACCCTGCCAAGGCTGCACCCCATCACATTTCCTGCACTGAGGAGGTCTGCTCACCAATGCAGGGGGAGATTGGGCCCCCATTTATGATCTCTTTGCCACCCCGCCCCATGCCCCAACTCATCTGTGGGGGGATCCTCAATCCTCCCACTTCGTATGTGCGTGGCTCCCCCAGGTCTGAACCTCAGCATGGGCAAAATGCCACCCTGGCACTGCCAGCCTAGGCACCCTGGCAATTCCAGGCTGGCACCCTAGTGGCACTGCCAGAGTGCCCAGGTGGCACTACCAGGGTGCCATGGTAGCATTTTTTGTGTGGCGGTGATCGGGCAGGATGTGCCCTGCAGACTTATTCCTGGTACAAGAAAGCTATCATGAGAGGAGAGATCAAGTAAAATGACTCTTTAATTTTGGGGGTTTGGAAGGATTTACAGGCAGTGGGGACAGGCAGTGGGGAGGAGCAAACTGAAATTTTCTCACCATATTTCTGTTAGGAAAGGTGTTTCGTTTTTGAATTAGGTGGTGACATATTTCCCCAAACCCTTTGTTTGTGAATTCAATTTTAAAGTGACTCGCAGCAAACTCTCTTCAGGGTTAAATCAGAAGTATTGTTTACTGATACATTCAAACCTGGGGGATGGTTGTCACAACTACATACACACATGGAGACAGGAAAGAAAAGAGTTTTGAAACTGGTAATAACTTAAAACAAAAACCCATGAAGATATGGATATTAGTTAATGTCAGGCTCCAGTGAACGCTCCTTCATGTAGGAGGCAAAGTTCAGATGGGCCCAGCTCGCTGAAGCAGGAGTTGCTGAATTCTTTCAAAGCTGGTGATGGCGCAGCGTGCTGTGTTTGGTAACCAGAGACACGGTCCACCTTACAGGCGATGGCAGGTATCTTCCAGAGAACCAAGCTTCAAAGAGGTTCAGACTTGCTTTGACGTCAGCCTTGACTCCTGCTTTAGTGTTCACAGGCTGAATGTTTAACAGCAGATTGTGCTGGGATTCCAAGAATGTAACATTAAAACTTTCCAAATGCCAAATGAGCTTAGTTCATGTGGTGTTACCCTTTGAGGAGTCAGTTTCAGGCTAACAATAAGTTTCTATGCCATTGGTCAAAATCCGCTGTTCACCTTAAGCGATAGATGGTGGTTATTAGCACCTCTGCAGGTATAACGACTTTTGATGGTTCTCTGTTATAAGTGCAGGCTGAGGAGTTATTCCCTTGTTTCATTGCTTGTAACAGATCCACACAATTATAGGTGCTAGATTCCACAACGATGAGGATCCAGCTTTGTCCAGTAATTACTGTAGGAAAGTTCCAGAACTGTAGCCAACTTGAAAATTGTGTGACTTGCAGCAGTCATGTTTTTGGTCCAGCAAAGCCAATTTTTAAGCAAGCAGAAAATAATGTTTAATTTAAACAGTTTATGATCTTTTTTGTTTAGGTCTTATGGATATGGCAAGAATAAATAATCACATTTGTTATGTATCTGGGAATACATTAGTGCTGGCTCTGTATCACATGATGTGTAGCGACATCAGCAGAGTGCTTGCGCCAGCTTTGAGCAGCTCACCATCTTTATTGTTATGAACAACACCCATACCTTTTCTCTTTGCGGCAACAAAGAAATATAACAGGAGAGCAAACTGGTGATGAGAATTGAGGCGGGAAAATCACAGGAAAGAAAATTTTTGTCACCTAATTATGGGATGGCATTGGGAGAAATGGATGATTTTTGGGACTAGACTCACACACACACAGATGTCGGGAGAAGCAATACCTCAAGGTCAAGGTTAAAAACAACTTTTCCATCGCAACTGTAAGTAAGAAGACTGACAGTCGGGGAAGACCTGCTTCCATTGAAGTGTGTGGGGTCTGGGCTGCAGGGACTGTGCATGTTGTGAAGATATACAGGCTGCAGGGGATTTTCAAGTATGCCAACTCTGCGTGGGCCACTACTCAGGCAGAAAGTCAAAATACTCAGGCATAAAAGGGGAAAGAATTACGAGTTGCGTGTTCATGGGGTTGTTTGTGCCATACTTCCAATACAGTCAGAAAAGAGGAAGTGGGAGCCGGGATGCAAAAATGGCAGGAAAAATGGGAGCCATGGACGCATTTGATGAGGATTAATTAAACATGGAATTCCTATGAAGAAAGATTCCAATTGTTTTCAATAGCTAATCAGACACCCGAGTCCCTGAAGGTTGCAACAGTTCCCTATTCAGCTGGCCGAAGAACGCTTATCCCGCTGCAGAATCTTGTTCACCCAACAAAATCAGGATACAAGTCCTTCAGTAAATCAATGAAAATATCTCAGAGGGACATTTCTCTTCTAAACCTTCATAGGTTGCAGAAAGGTTTCATTTCCACTGTCGTAAAACGCGACACGCCATTTTGGGGGGTGAGAGAATCGCGTGCGGGTGCCAGGGTGGCGTGGCGTGAATCGCCCGGCACTCCCGCGATTCTCCCACCCTGCGTGGGGGTCGGTGAATCGCGCCCCTTCTACACCAAGGAAGCACAAGAAGAACAATACAAGTAAACACTCTAGTAATGTCTACAAATTAGTGGATGAAGCTCAGGATCACTTGAAGACAGCAAAACCAAACTACTACAAGAGCTTAAGGAAAGTTTTTTGTCAATGCAGGGCGATCAACAATATTTTTGGGCTTATTAAAAGCTTGACTGTCCTGAAATTAAACTGGAAGTGGATACGGGTACAGTGGTATCACTAATACCGAAGTCAATTTATCATCAAAGGCCTTTAAGACCATCAAATGTGGTCCTAAGGATGTACACTGAAGAGGATGCAGCATTAAAAAGATGCATTATGGTGAAAGTAGAAACAAATGGGCATATAGTGAAATTGCTTCTTCATGTTGTCCATGGAACGTTTCCTGCTCTATTTGGCAGAGCATGATTGGTTAAGATTAGGCTTAACTGGGAAACAGTCAATCAATATATGGATTCAAAGAACAACCTGCAGCAACCTCTGAGGAAGTATAAGGTGATTAAAAATTCACTAGGCTCTCTGACTGGAGTTGAGCTACAACTAAAAGTCAAGTCAGCCAGCATACCCAAATGTCTCAAAGTTAGAACCGTACTATATGCCATTATGCCTAAAGTTGAAGAAAAACTAGAAAGATTAATAAGGACAGGTGTCATTGGCACTGTTGCGACATGATTGGGTGACACCAATTGTTCCTGTATTACAACGGGATGGCTCAGTGAAAATTTTTGGAAATTTTAAAACTACTAATCACCCAGTTTTGTGCATAGATCGTTATCTGCTGCCGTTGGTTGAAAACTTGTTTGCTGGACTTTCTGGAGGATCGAAATTCAGTAACATTGATCTTTCACAGGCAAATGAGAGATGAAATTGGCTGCCAAATCACAGTCATTACTCAGCATCGTAATACACAAAACACTTCCTTTTGGAATAACATCTGTGCCTGCTCTTTTTTAAAGATCCATGGATTAAATTCTAAGTGAGTTGAATGCAGTGCAATGTTATTTAGATGACAGACTCATCACCTATTTGAGTGAATCAGAACACGTGGAGAATTTGAAAGCTACACTGAAGTGGTTATAGAGCCAAAACCTGAGAGTTCAGAAGGAAAAGTATGACATCTGCACGTCACAGAATTCCTAAAGTGCAGAAGGAACCCTTTGAATGAGCGCTCTACCCATGCCCATTCCCCCCTTTCCCCGTAACCTCATAACCAAACCTGCATACCCCTGGACAATAAGGGGAAATTTATCATAGCCAATCCACCGAACCTGCACATCTTTCGACTATGGGCAGGGCCGGCTCAAGGCACCGGCAACTCGGGCAGTCGCCCGGGGCGCCATGTGCTAGGGGGCGCCAGAGACTCGGGTCCTGCGCATGCGCAGTTGGGCCGGTGCCAACCAGCGCATGCGCGGTGGCCGCCCTCCCCCAGGGCGGCCCCCCGTTCCGCCCCCCCCGCTCGGTCCGCTCCCCCCGCCCCCCCCTCGGGTCCGCCCCCCCGCCCCCCCCCCTCGGCCCCGCCCCCCCTCCTCGGCCCCCCCCCTCGGCCCCCCCCTCGGCCCCGCCCCCCCTCAGCCCCCCCCGGCCCCGCCCCCACGGCCCCGCCCCCCCCAAGGGCGCCGAAGTTCAGCTTGCCCGGGGCGCCAGCAACCCTAGGGCCGGCGCTGACTATGGGAAGAAACCGGAGCAGCCGGAGGAAACCCACGTAGTCACAGGGAGAATGTACAAACTCCACACAGGCAGTCAGCTGAGGCTGGAATTGAACCCGGGACCTGGTGCTGTACCACCGTGCCGCCCCAATCCATAAATTATCTTCCATAAATTACCTTGGTTATATCATCAACAAAGATGGTTGACACAAAGAGGCGAAGAAAATGTCAGCAATCTTAGCAGCACCATATCCTCAAAATATGATACAAGTAAGGGCGTTGTTAGAATTGATCAATTATGATAAGTTTGTGCCAAATTTATCAACACGATTGAAGCCTTTACATACTTTGCTATGTGTCAAACAGGCATAGCACTGGTCCGAAGAATGTTAGAAACGCACACAGTGAAGTTAAAGAAGCTGTACTGAAGTCAGAGTTGTTGGTTCATTATAATCCCAAAATGAAGTTGCAATTAGCTTATGATGCCTCACCCTGTCGGATTGGTGCAGTTGACTCACGCACTATGTCTTCAGAAGAGGAACGACAGATCCCATTTGCTTCATGTACTCTAACTGGCGGAGTAAAGAATTATGCTCAGCTAGAAAAAGAAGCTTTGAGCATTATTTTTGGTGCAAGGATGTTCCACCATTACATTAATGGGCGTTATTTTACCCTTTGGACAGATCATCGAACATTGACAACAATCATATAAAGGCATACCTTCTTTTGCAGCTATTAGATAGGAAAATTGAGCATTGATATTGAAATGAAAAATGAAAATAAAAATCGCTTTTTGTCAAAAGTAGGCTTCAAATGAAGTTACTGTGAAAAGCCCCTAGTCGCCACATTCTGGCGCCTGTTCGGGGAGGCTGGTAGGGAATTGAACCGTGCTGCTGGCCTGCTTTAAAAGCCAGCTATTTAGCCCTGTGCTAAACCAGCCCCACACTGGTTATTAGCACACGCTTATGATATACAGTATACAAAGTCCAAGCAGCATGCAAAAGCTGATGCTTTATCACGATTGCCATTACCCATTTTTCATTTTCATCTCACAGGAAGCATGACTCAGGTAAAAAATTCATCAATATTTTGTTTTTTCACTCATGGATAATGTACCTGTGACTTCATCTCAAATTCAAAGATAAACAATAACTGATCCAGCAATGGGGAAGGTGATGGACATGGTCCAAAATGGAACGATGCCAGACTTTCATCGGAAAAGTCCAGACCTCAAGCCTTACTTCACACAAAGACTTGAGTTGACAGTGCAGAATGGAGTTCTATTGAGGGGAATCTGTGTGATTATTCTTCCATGCTTGCGTAGTAGAGTCCTTGACCAACTGCATGAGGGACATCCTGATGCGGTAAAGATGAAGGAATTGGCACACAGTTATTTTTGGTGGCCAGGATTAGACGCTCAAATTGAAGAGAGTGTTGGGCAATGTCAATCTTGTGCAAAACTAAGGAAAACATTACAACCATCACATTACATTACAACTATTACATCCGTGGGAATGGCCGACTCAGCTCTGGCAGAGCATATATATTGATTATACAGGCCCACTGGAGGGATACATGTTCTTAGTGATTGTGGATGTGCACTCGGCACGTCTTCCGGGACTTGTGGGATGAAACCGGAGCACCTGGAGGAAACCCACGCAGACACGGGGAGAATGTGCAGACTCCGCACAGACTGTGACCCAAGCCGGGAATCGAACCTGGGTCCCTGCCGTTGTGAAGCAACAGGGCTAACTGGGTACCAGCTATGATCCTAAAAAAGGCAAGTCCAATATCGTACGCCGTACAGGTGGATGATGAAAGAGTTTGGTGATGTCATTTGATCAGTTACTTACTACATTAAATGAGTTTGCAGAGACTTCTCAAGAGTTCTACTTTTAGAGAATATGGAGAGCGATATTTTGGAACAGAGACCAAGACAGTGGCGAGTTCACATTCTGTTTATGAAGATTTTTTAATGCCTTTGGTGACAGATACTGAAATAATTATTCAAGAAGTACCACCTACAGAAAGAATTGAGGACACCTCTGAGGTCACAAATAGCCAAGTTCAAGAACGCCAAATTCTACCAAAATTACTAGCCTACCACTACAGAGATTGTCTTATTGAATTGTATATATGCATAGAAATAACATATCAGGTGATCCATTGTATAAATATTCATTGTTGTCATGGTGGGTGTTATGTATCAGAGAATACATTCTTCTTGGTATGTGTCACATGATGTATAGTGACATCAGCAGAGTGTCTGCGTGGGCTTTGGGCAGATTGCCATCTGGGTTGTATGAGCCAAACCTCTTAATTAACCTCTCACTGTGTTTTACAAGAATCCAGAGTGTAGACATCCTGTGGCAATATTGAAATGTATAATATTCTTAGATGCCGTGACAGAGTACCTGATGAAAAGACTGGCTCCCCTGCTGGTGAGTCGAGAACGTGGGGGTTATAGTCTCATTATTAAATGGCTGACCCCCTTATCCTGAGATAAGGAGAAATTTCTTCACCCAGAGGTTTGTGAAACTCTGGAATTCCCTATCCAAGAAAGCTGTGGACGTCCAGTTATTTAGGACTGTTTTGTTGATATATATTTTTCAAAAAATTTCAATAAAAATTATTTTTAAAAAAAAGACTGATTTCAATAGAATTTTGGACACCAAGGGAATCTACGATTAGGCGAATAGGGCAGGGAAGTGGAAGATCCGTCATACTGAATGGCTGTGCAGGCTTGAAGGCTGTATGGTCTATTCGTGCTCCTATTTCTTTGACTATGTGGATAACATGAGAACAAAGAAAATGTCTTAAAAGGGAATGACTAGACTGTTTCTATTCTCCAGGAACAATCCAGGCTAAATGATGTTAAGTGCGGAACAGCTTGTGTTGCAGATAGGCTTAAACAATAATAATAATCTTTATTATTGTCACAAGTAGGCTTACATTAACACTGCAATGAAGTTACTATGAAAATCCCCTAGTTGCCACATTCCTGCGCCTGTTCGGGTACACAGAGGGAGAGTTCTGAATGTCCAATTCACCTAACAAGCATGTCTTTCGGGACTTGTGGAGGAAACCGGTGCACCCTGAGGAAACCCACGCAGACACGGGTAGAACATGCAGACTCCGCACAGGCGGTGATCCAAGTGGGAATCAAACTTGGGACTCTGGCGCTGTGAAGCAACAGTGTTAACCTCTGTGCTACTATGCTGCCCCAAAATAAATAATATGAAGATATGGATTAAAAATGTACTTAAAATGACCTGTGAGGAAGTTTCCTTCTATTTCCTTCTTGTATTATAAGCGAAACCAGAAGATTTATCTTGTCTCTGTTCTTAAGAGAAAAATAACATGCTGATGATTTCACCTGAAATACCAACCAGAGACCGCCGTGGATTTATTTACAATATTGCTATAACATTTAGAGGAAATCACCATTTCCTGGGGCTGGCTTAGACTGGGGCTGGTTTAGCACAAGGCTAAATCACTGGCTTTGAAAGCAGACCAAGGCAGGCCAGCAGCCCAGTTCAACTCCTGTACCAGGCGCTAGGGGCTTTTCACAGTAACTTCATTTGAAGCCTACTTGTGACAATAAGCAATTTTAATTTCATTTGATGGTAATGATTCTAGTTAAAGATACTAGAAAAATGGAATGGTTGAGGACTCTGTGTCTGTACTCGTTGGGAGTTTAGATGGATGAGGGGGGGGGATCTTATTGAAACTACAGGATACTGCGAGGCCTGGATAGAGTGGACGTGGAGAGAATGTTTCCACTTGTAGGAAAAACTAGAACCAGAGGACACAATCTCAGACTAAAGGGATGATCCTTTAAAACAGAGATGAGGAGGAATTTCTTCAGCCAGAGGGTGATGAATCTGTGGAACTCTTTGCCGCAGAAGGCTGTGGAGGCGAAATCACTGAGTGTGTTTAAGACAGAGATAGATAGGTTTTTGATCAATAAGGGGATCAGGGGTTATGGGGAGAAGGCAGGAGAATGAGGATGAGAAAAATAGCCATGATTGAATGGCAGAGAAGGCTCAATGGGCCAAGTGGCCTAATTCTGCTCCTATGTCCTATGGTCTTAAAATGCAGAGAGAGAAAATTCTCTCAATGGGAAGATTGCTTAAAGAGAGTAGAATTGAAGAATTAACATCCCAACTGCCCTGATTCTCCTGCAATGGCAAGATAGATAGCTTACACCGTAAATGTTATCATTGGACTAAGCCATCCATTACACACCAATTGGTGTCTCTAATGGGATAATTTGTTTGCTAGAGAGCACTGGAGTGTAGATGGTTATTGCTGCAGCTACAGTCCCCCTGATAGTTCAGATAAAAAATTTGATTTTGTCTCTCCCTTTCCCATATCAATTGTGGATCAACAAATCACAACATTTCCAGACCACTGCTGTTCAGTATGGAACTGCTTGTGTTACAGACCTTTGGGCTGGATTCTCCGATTCTGAGGCTGTGTCGCGTAATGGCGTAAAACGGCCGCCGATCCTCGATTTGGCTGGGGGCTAGCATGCCGGCAGCTCTAGCTGCCGATACGGCCCGGAGAATTGCTGGGTCCGTGCCCACGCATGTGCGCAGCGGTGGTCTGCAAGGGGGGGGTGGTCCGGGGCGCGGGAGCTGCCAAAGGGGGAGGGGCACTATTTCACGGGCCGGGTCCGCGAGCGGCCACTGCCATGTAGCACCGTGCCGCACTATTTAGCAGTGGCTGCTCGCGGACCCGGCCCGCAAAATAGTGCCCCTCCTCCTTTGGCAGCTCCCGCGCCCCGGACCATCTCCATACAGTGCCCACTGCCCCTGATAAAGTCCCCCCCACCCGTGGGTCGGCCCTCGCCCGACTGTGGCAGCGCCGGACTGAGTCTCCAGCCGCCACGCCGAGTTCCCGATGGGTGAGACCACACGCGACCGACGCCGTCGGGAACTCGGCCGGTCGGGGGAGAAGCATCGGGGGCGGGCCTCAGGCAATGTCCTGAGGTCATCGATACGTCGTGCGGCGTATGCTTTGGAGGGGAGTGAGCATCACGAAAACGGCACTGCCCCTGATTTGATCGGGAACTTTGATTCTCCGGCTGATCGCTGAATGCAATTTCAGTGTCGGCGCCCGGAGAATCCAGCCCCTTAACTTTGTTTCTCTCACCACAGATGCTGCCAGGCCCGTTGATCATTTCCAGCAATTTAGTTTTTTATGTCATTTTTCCAGCATCTACAGTATTCAACTTTTGAAATGGGGAGTGCTATTGAATTCAATGTGAGTGAGGCTTTATAACTACTTACTATTTTTGCAGATGGTAATGGCAAAGTGGCAATAATCAATGGCACAAGTCACTTATTCCATAATTTCCTATGTTGTTTACAGTCTCTATGACAGTGATGGGCAACCTCGGCTAGTGAGTGGGCTGAATGACTGACCCTCCTTCATCTCAGTGGGCCACAAGATTGAAATCAGACTTGTTCACTAACCATGACCCCGTGAATAAGATTAAGTACATTTCATACATGCTGAATATTTCATAATGAGTTATTTATATATTAATAGAAGCATCACCAACCTCAAATGTTAAGAACAAAGGAAATATTTACACTTTGGAAGCAGAGGGACTACACGGCTCTCACAGTCAATGTTGTGAGCAATCAGCAAGCTCCTCACTTGCTTTACATGCATGTTACTTCAGTCATATCGGAAGGGAAAAAAAACTAGTCGTGATATCATGGTTTTGTTGTAATTCACAAACTGGCCATTAGGAGTCTGGCTAGTGTATAAGTGAATGTTAAGTCAGCTGACCTCAGACTGGCTGGAGGAAGCTAGAGAGAGGTTGCTTGTGCAAGATTTTACTGTTGTTCATCTGTTGTTTTGCATATAGTTTACCCAGTTAATGTCAATAAATCGTTTATAACTTTAGCTACAAGTGTTTTTGTAATAAATCAGGCCACCCGACAAGAAAATTACAAATACGTGGATGGAAATCAGCGGAATGTGCCAAACCTGTGCATGGGCAACGAGCAGCAAAATGTCTCGTGGTCCGGACCCAGAAGCACGATGGGTCGCATGTGCATGAGGTTTCTTACAACTGCTCTGTGACATAGCAGCACAATTATAATGATGCAAGTTTTGAGGTATCTAAGCCAATGTTACAGGTTGAAACCTCATGTCCTTCCTGACCAGCTCACTCTTGGGAGCTTGCCGGGATTAGTCAATTTAATTTTTAAGGATTATTTTAATCGTTAAATTTCCCTGTAGACTAATATATGAGACTGGCATTACAAATGGACACTATTTTACAGGAAGTTCATGCGCAAACATATCTGGGGAGTTTGTAAAACAGTTAAGGAAGTCAAATCTTTTCTACACCCTCGTTTCTGGGAAGTGATGTTCATCCTGGAGAATGAAATGCTTTCCCATTTCAGAAATGCCTGGCGGCATTAGCCGCACGCAGGTTTGATATATGTGACAAACGCAAGGTTTTATAAGATTGTTATGGCTTGGGACTATGCTTGTCAGAGATGGCGAAAATCCTACACATGGCTCCCACTACTGTGTCCCAGATGTGATTGAGCCCTAAAGATTATAGGGGCTAAACTTAACAGCCCCAGAAAATGAGCATGGGATTTGTGGTGTGTGATTAATCCACGCTGGCTGACCACAATACAACCAGCGTGCAAGCTTTATATTTTCTTTCTTTTCTAAAAAATTTGAAGTACCCAATTTTTTTTTCCAATTAAGGAGCAATTTTGCATGGCCAATCAGTACCATGGTAGCGGTAGCATAGTTGCTTCACAGCTCCAGGGTCCCAGGTTCGATCCCCGGCTTGGTCACTGTCTGTACGGAGTCTGCACGTTCTCCCAGTTTCTGCGTGGGTTTCCTCCGTGTGCTCCGGTTTCCTCCCATAGTCCAAAGACCTGCAGGTTAGATGGGTTACCTTTTGTGTCCAAAAAGGTTAGATGGGGTTACTGGGTTACGGGGATAGGGTGGAGGTGTGGGCTTAGGGAGGGTGTTCTTTCCATGGGCCGGTGCAGACTTGATGGACCGAATGGCCTCTTCCTGCTCTGCAAATTATATATCTATGTCTAATCCACCTGCCCTGCACATCTTGGGTTGTGGGGGTGAGACTCGCGCAGACACGGGGAGAAAGTGCAAACTCCACACGGGCAGGGACCCGGGGCCGGGATTGAACCCGGGTCCTTGGTGCCGTGAGGCACGAGTGCTAACCACTGCACCACCATGCTGCCCTTTGCCAGCTTTATGTTGTCGTACTGATATAAATAATCCAGCCAATGCCAACGTCGCTGTTTATTGGCCTCTTGCTCAGGCGCCAGCCAATATTGCAAGTTGCTAGCACCACCAAAAATCATTACATTCTGCATTTCCTTGAGAAAATTTATTTTGCCCTTAGGAATTCAATCATCTCTGCCATCGATTTAATACCTAGCTGGAATATTTCACAGTATGCAAGGAACACAATGATAAGAAGGGACTAGAGTCTTTGCTGTGTATGACATTAGTATTGCATGCAGCTCTATATTTGTCACAATGAAATAATGGAAAATTACTGTAAGCAAGATTGGATCCCAAAGTTTATCTTACTTCCTCTCTAGAATTTAAGCTATGATGATTTGGTCAGTTCAAATTCCATTAAGCCTCTAGAGCTCGATCAACCTCACTGTAATAATTCCAAGAGTCATAGAGTGAAAGGCCAAACTGGTTTATTTTAAACTGAAATTAAAGCCACTACTGCGGCACACAAAACAATTGTCCCAGCCCAGGACCATTGGGATCTGACCGTCCGGGTCGGAGCGCTTCATTTAAAGCTCCTGCTAATGAGCCCAGCCGGGTGGGCCTCTGGCTGCTCACCACGAGAACTCATATTCCAAGAAACCCACGGGGAGATCAGCCAGCAATTCCCCATGGTCCTCGTGAGGGTCATCACACACCTCTTTTCCTCAAATCTGAATCATCCCCCTCTCTCCTGCGGTGATGAGGCCTCCTTCGTCATATGGCACCAGGCCTTGAATCAGAGCAGGTGGAGCCGGACAGGGGGATACGAGGCCTACTTCTCAGGCGGTCCAGGTGTTTTTTCATGGTCATCCTTTGGACTGAGACTTTGTAAGAAACTGGACCAGTGTTTTCCAGTATGACTCCTGGGAACCACTGGGAGTCATCTCCAAAGTTCTGCCTGTACACAGATGCTCCTGGTGTGACTTCCATCACCATGTGAGGCATGGTTCTATAATCAGAGATAAACCGGGCCATTTTTGTATCCATGGAAACAGCAGGCTTCATTCCCATTTTGAATGTTTGAGCTGCCTGTTCAGCCAGGCCATTAGACGATGGATGATATGGCACCGTTCAGATTTTTTAATGCCGCTCGACTTCATCAATGCCTGAAATTTTTCACTGATAAAGGGATATGAGGACCTCTGGTATGCCGTTGGCACAGAAACTTTTCCAGAGTTTTTCGGTGTTGCATGAGAAGTCATGGAGGACATACAATGTACTAACCTTTGAGTAGGGGTTGACCATAATGAGGGACATCGATCCCAAGAACAGGCCAGCCTACCCATGGTCTTCTTGGCCATTCCCAAGAACTGCTGGTCCCAGTCTGGGGACTACATTTAAAGGTCCTGCGAACGCGCCCCAGCTGGGTGGGCCTCCACCTGCTCACCCCAGGAAGTCGCAGTCTATGAAGCCCTCGGGGAGGTCAAGCAGTGATACCCCCATAGTCCTCTTGTGGGTCATCAAAATTACTTTAAATAGATTGGCAAATATTCACGGCGAAATCAAATGGCTGCATCCAACTCGGACACAACATGGCCGATAAATCTCGCGAGAGGCCTCACGCAAGATTTACCCAGCTCACTATACCTCGTGAGATCAGACGGGATCTCTCAAGACGTCGTGATCTGGATCCAGCCCACAATGGGCGGGGCCTAATCTCCATACTAACGTGTGCAGTAAGGCTCACTTTAATATGCACTCGCCTGAGTTAACCAAGGCGTGGGATCCAGCCCTTGTGTCTCGGAGACCCTGAGCAAGAGCCAGTTAGCACTAGTCTCCCAACGTGCACTGGTGAAGGAGTCTTGTTCAATGGGGGGGGAGTCGTCTGCAGGTTGGGAAACACTTGGCTAAACACGCTCGACATAGGACTCGTTTACGTTAAATTGCACCCCCACACGTTTAAATTGTATTCTAAAAGTATGATTTTGCAACGTGTCCATTTTCAACTTAATTTGAATCTCATTCTTCTTGAGATTTCGATTAGTGCCAGAAACGTTTTGAATAAACAAATGTTTTCCTGTCAGTTACAAAGTTATTAGTCCCTGCCAAATTCCAAATCTACTGAACTGCTGACTTTTCGGAGAGGAATGAAAGCCTTGTACTAGGGTGAGTGACAGCCAATTGTACAAGGAGCAGAAAGACAGCAGGATACAGCTTCAAGTCCCTCGCATTCATAAAGAAACAGCAGGATCTTTTTTTAAAAAAACATTGTGGTAGGCTTGTTTGGTATTTTCTTTATATGTTTGCATTGAAAAAGACAACATAGTCTTTTATCTAAGCAACAAAGGGCTTTCTTTTTAAAAAGAAAGCTTTAAATATTTTACATTCAAATAATCCTTTGATGATTCTTTCACAAAGTCTGGTGTCCAGTCTGAAATAATCATGGAAACTGGGTTCAGCTGCTGGATTGCCTTGTGTTCGTGATGGCAATGCAATCATTTGCCTCCCTGTTTCTAGGTTACGAAGATAAAATGGATGTGGTTCACGAATTATTACTTGTGAGCCCTCCAAAAATTTACAATTATTGAATTATCAACTGGCAGGGAACTGATGGAATTTAGTTATTATTTTCATCATGGTTGAATAGCCTGCCGATATTCAAGGCTAGAATTTCTACTACGGTAGAACTGCGATGCATCTTTTCATCCAAAATGGAACCCTGACCCAGGTAACTTCTGGCCCGAGGCGTTCTTTCCAAGATTTTGGTGGGCTTCCAGACTCTGCATGGAAAGGAAAGGAAGTTGGTTTCCACAGGGTGGATTTTACGGGAAGAACAATCACCTGCGCCTCCGAACTAAAAGTTGGTTGTCAATTCACCGACATGAAAACTGGCTTCCTCGCAACAATAATACACTGGGAAAGCGAGACTGCTGCCCCTCGGAGAAAGCAAGGCCCACCCTAGAGAAGATAGTAGTAACACTGCTGGGAGTACAAGCAGTCCAGAGGAGGAAATGAAGAAGTCTCAAGGACTTCAATCTGGAGATTTAGGGCGTGCATGGCGAGGAGACCCCAGTGAGTGGTCTTGGGAGATTGGGTTAGAATGGCCAGTGGGGGAGGGACAATGGGATGCAGACCCCTAAAATGGTACCCCCCTAAGGTTACATCCCTCCTTCTTGATTGACAGCAGCCTGTGCTATCAAAGCTGCTGGGCTGTTCGCCTTTGTTCCACCTTCCCCCACTGCTTGAAAAATTGTGATACAGGCAGATTGAGGACAGTTGGGCTGACTGATACCTTAGTTATTTAATATGGGGGGGGGAGGGATGTGTTGGTGGTGTCAAATTCACCTTGGCTGTGGCAACCTGGCACTCAGGCAGTGCCCATGTCAGTTGGCAGTGCCACCTTGGCAGTGCCAGAATGGCACCTAGGTGGCACTGCCAGGGTGCCTGCTGTCAGTGCCAGGGTGTCCCGCTGGAATCAGTAGGGCCAGGGTGCCACCCTGCACAAAGGAAATGCACCTGGGAGTCTCTGATCACCTGGGACACCTCCATGAGTGCTCTTCCATCTGGTCCCCATTTCTGGAGACCAGTGCTAAATGGCGCTCCCCGCAAAGTCTCCAAGGCAAAGGAGATTGATCCCAAGCCTCGGGGAACTCGGGAATATCCACATTAAAGTGAGACCAGCTGTCTCGCTGTAATATGTAGATTTTCTAAAAAAAGTGCCCACAACGGGCAGGATTTACATCGTAACATCTCGCAAAGTCACGTTAGATCTCGCGAGGCATTGCGAGCCGCATAGATCCCGGGAGCAGGATCTCCAGGGTTTAATCAGCCACGCTGGGCCACGCGTGCTGCTTTTCAGGTGCAGCGTGGCTATAAAAGTGCGCCCATGGTGTCAAGATGGTGTGAGGCTTAAGAGGGGAATTCGTAAATGCGCCACCACGGAATTCGGCATGAAACACCCGGGTGGTCGGAGTCGGAAGATTTTGCATATTTTCCCGTTGGCCGTTACTGCGGGAAACACTTGACGTTCCTGCACCCACTCAACTTCAAATTGGGATATAATGTATTAAACTTGTTGGACATTAAAGTACATTTTTTTGCAGTGTCATTTAGGAGTCATATGAGGTAACTGATACTTTCTGAAAGATAAATGCTAACATTTCACATTTCAACTACATCCTTTTCAGGTACAGGTTAGTTGCATGGCCAAGTTCAAGGAATCAATATCTGCTTCAATTTATTGTGACTCCTCATTAACCCCTCCCAATATGTTCTGCTTAGCTAATGTGATGCTCAAACATCAGGTTTGGCTGCTTCTCAAGCTTGTGAACCACAAGTTATCTGCGAAATCCACTTCAATGATTTCAAAGGAGTATTTATGTTGGTATACATATCTCACATTGGGTAATTTCTCCATTTCAAAAGGAGAAATTATTTAACAAGGAAAGCTGGATGCAGAATCAGGACCTTCTTGAATCCAAAACTAAGGAAAGTCTCTTCTAATTACTCGGGAGAACATTGACAGATTTCATAAAATCACAGGGATGAATATTGCGATAACATTGACCCAACCTTTGTTGCCGAAAGAACAGCAGGATTAAGGGTGCTCACTATTATTGGTATGTAAATTGTCCAGCACTGGTGATTAAGATGTGCACATGAATTCCAAATCTCAAATTGCTGGATGATTGTGCCATTTCAGATTTAGCCACGCAAAAACGTCAACTTGTTCTCAATGTCACTGTGAGGGTCAGGAGATTGCTGAGTTTGTGTAATAAATGCCAATTAAACTTGCCCCAGAAAGTGAGGGCAGCTTTATAATAACCTAAGTCCCTTTTATTTGGAAGATTTAAGTTCTTGCAATGCCACACAAACTCTCCAGCCTGGAAAGGGAAAACCTTTAACTGCGGAGTCTCATATTTATAGGTAGCAAATTGTTGTATAGCTTTTTAAACTTTAAATTTCTTACTTTTCCTTCACATCTTGTTTTTTATCTCTGTCTTTTAATCCAATCTTTCTCTACCTCAGTATTTCTCTTTCTGTACCTGATTTGACCAGGTTTCCTTTTCCATCTCTCTTCTGTTGCTTCCTTAATCCTATATCTCACGCGTTAAGGAGATATATTTTTGGTCCCAATGTTCATCGATGTCCCTGTTCCCCGTTATTCAGAAACTCACAGGGCCAGATGACTTGAGAGTGATGGATGGGCTAGAAAATCTAACCAACAGGGAACGCTGCAGGAAATTTCTGGGAAGGTCAAACCAAAGTAAAACAAAAGAAAAATATTTTTGAAGCTGGAAATTTGAAATAGAATGGGAAAATATTGAAAATATACCGTCTGAATCAAAATGGCAGCAGCCAGGTGGATAAATTTATGAAATGCATTTGGGATGATTTCCTAAAGCAGTACATCATGGAGCGAACCAGAGAAGGTGCTATGTTAGATTTGCTTTGTGTAATGAAACGGAGTAAATTAGTAATCTCATAGTAAGTACTTATCTGGGAAAGAGCAATCATAACACTATGGAATTTCACACTGAGTTTGAGAGTGACATACCTAAGTCTGAAACTAGGTTACTGAACTTAAATTTAAGTTCCATTACACAGGTATGATGGGTAAATTGGCTGAGGCAGGTTAGGAAATTAGATTTTAAAATGTTTTACAGGAGGTGAGCAATGGTGAACATTTAAATAATTTGCTGAAAAAAAACTATCAAAGCTTTTTGTTTTGCACTCATCTGGATAGTTACCTGAGATAAGCCAAGAATAAAAGGAACAACAATTTACACTGCATGATATGAGAGTGTTGATTGGTTGGCAAGTGGACACTTTCCACGATAATGATGATCATTTTCATGGCTGTCATCACTGAGACTAGCTTTATATTCTAGATTGTTTTGATTTTAATTAATTTCCACCAACTGCCCTGGTGAGATTTGAACTTATGTCCCTCAAGCATTCGCCTGGGTCTCTGGATTCCTAGTCCAGTGGCATTACCACAATGTCACCATCTTCCCAATTTGCTGGAGGCAATTCCATGGAGAATGCAGCAGAGAATATGTTAACTATTAACTGCCAAGCTTTTGTTTCAAATTTGATTCTAATTGGCCAAAATGGTCAAAGCAATGCCAGAGGGAATGAACCAGGAAATGGCTGTTCCCCAAGCTTAGTTGGAAAAGATGTGATGATTGGTTATATTCCTTATGTTTGCAAAGAATAGGGCCTTGTGGCTTCAAACATGTGTAAGTGAGCCACACTGCAAGGCCGAATGATAATCTTAAATTGTGTCGCTTCTCATGCAGTAAGAATTGTTGCTCCCTTTACTGTTAGTTTATCTTGTGTCGCTATTCTGCTGAGTGCAAGTTGAAAAGCTTCGCTAACATGTCTCTTTTTTCAGCAATACTCTGATGACTATTGAAATTAATATTTTAGAATTCTGCATTCCAGTGAGATATTTAAAAAATCACGGGGAAAGTGATCATCTATGGCTAGCTCAAGAGGTTAGATTCATAGGGAATGGCAAAGACAGTTCACAAATATTTTGCGCTGAATGTTATCAGTGCTATGGGAAATGTCTGGGAGAGAAAAGTCTGGGAGGTTGGAAAATCCTTAAAATGGTGAGGGATGATGTTAGAAAGCTCTCCCAGAGATCACTTCAGCCATTTAAGTGAACCCTGGTGCTCTCCCAGCAGCTTCTAGGCCAGAACATTCTTACTTGTGCATTCATAGAACATAGAACATAGAACAGTACAGCACAGAACAGGCCCTTCGGCCCTCGATGTTGTGCCGAGCAATGATCACCCCACTTAAACCCACGTAAACCGTATACCCGTAACCCAACAATCCCCCCATTAACCTTACACTACGGGCAATTTAGCATGGCCAATCCACCTAACCCGCACATCTTTGGACTGTGGGAGGAAACCGGAGCACCCGGAGGAAACCCACGCACACACGGGGAGGACGTGCAGACTCCACACAGACAGTGACCCAGCCGGGAATCGAACCTGGGACCCTGGAGCTGTGAAGCATTGATGCTAACCACCATGCTACCGTGAGGCCATTCCTTGGCCAACAGTGGGGCCATTTGGAGTAATGGCCTTGCCTGTGGCAAAAGCACTGCCAAGCCCTCACCAAACATTTCCCATTCACTGGGGACTGTCAGATTGGCCCCAGGCCTGATCTCCGAGGTTCCTGAAGCGATCCCCGACTTTCCTATGGGAGGGACCCTGGCCCGATTGTGCACGCATAAATGTCAGGTTGTCACCTTGGCAGTACCAAACTGGCACTGCCCAAGCCAGATGGCTGTGCCAACCTGGCAGTACCCAAGCCAGATGGCAATGCCACCTGGGCAGTGCCAGGCTGGTATCCAGGTGGCAGTACCAGGGTGCCAGGCTGGCACTGCCAGGGTATCCAGATGGCACCAGCAGCACCAGGGCATCACCCTGCCCAAAGGACTTGCAGCTGGGGGGCCTCTGATCTCCTGGGAGACCCACATGAGAGCCATTCCCTGTTTGTGGGGACCAGTGCTAAATGCACTCGCCCGAGATCTTTGATGACTCCCAAAGCCTCAGGTACCTCGGGAATCTGCACATTAAAGTGAGGCTAGCTGTCTCACCCTAATATGCAGATTCACCAAAAAGTGATCCCGCCCACAATCGGTGGGATTTACAGTGCAACGATTCGTGAGATCTCATTGGATCTCACGAGGCATTACGAGCCGGGTAGATGCCAGGAGCAGGGTCTCCCGGCTTTTATCAACCATGCTGCGCCACGGCGAACCGCTATTCCGGCGCACCGTGGCCATTAGATCATGCCCCTAGTCACGTTTTGGGAGAATTCCATATAATATTTTGTAAATGTTGAGATACGATTAAATATTGATGTTCAGAGTGAGCTGCTTGCCCTTGTACACAAAAACACAGCAAGTTAACAGGCAGGTACTGCATGCAAATAAAAAAGCAACATTTCTGTTTCCTTGCGAAAATTGGCATTGGTTATTCTTGGTGTTCATAAAGTTGTGGGCTGGGCAGAGTAGATCGGGAGAAAAAGGATCCAGAACGAGAGGGCACATATTTAAAGGGATTTGCAAAAGAAGTAAATGTGATGTGAGAAAAAAATATTTTCACACAGCGAGTGGTTCGGGACTAGAATGCTCTGCCTGGAATTCAGGTTCAATCGAGGCATTGGAGAGGGCATTCGATGATGACTTGAATAGGAACAATGAGCAGGAGTACAGGGAAAAAAGCTGGGGATTGGCACTTAGCCATGATGCTCATTTGGAGAGGCGGTGCAGACATGGTGGGCTTCCTTCTGCGCCCTAACAATTCTGTGATTCGGTGGACAATAACAAATGTTTTCTTCATTGTATTTGCAATGGCTGCTAACCTTGAACAGAATCAGAGCCTTTGTTGTTTATATTAAAATGCTACTTCAATACCAAATCTCGAACTGCATTGATTGGAATGATGGTTTATCACATGCGTCAAGACTTTTTGTTACAAAAATGTGAGGCACAACAGCTCATGAGCACACAAAGTGGCTTGGGCTTTACAGTCAGCGGCGAGGAACCTCACTCACCACTGAGCTCAAAGAAAACCTTCAATGCAAGCTTTGGAAGACAGGGAAAAGAAACCTTGCTACAAATGTACTATTGAGACCACACCCCTGGAGATTTTTAGTATCACAGAACATAGAACATTACAGCGCAGTACAGGCCCTTCGGCCCTCGATGTTGCGCCGACCTGTGAAACCACTCTAAAGCCCATCTACACTATTCCCTTATCATCCATATGTTTATCCAATGACCATTTAAATACCCTTAATATTGGCGAGTCCACTACTGTTGCAGGCGGGGCATTCCACGCCCGTACTACTATCTGAGTAAAGAACCTACCTCTGACATCTGTCCTATATCTATCTCCCCTCAATTTAAAGCTATGTCCCCTCGTGCTAGACATCTCCATCCAAGGAAAAAGGCTCTCACTGTCCACCCTATCTAATCCTCTGATCATCTTGTATGCCTCAATTAAGTCACCTCTTAACCTTCTCTACAGCCTCAAGTCCCTCAGCCTTCCCTCATAAAATCTTCCCTCCATACCAGGCAACATCCTGGTAAATCTCCTCTGTACCCTTTCCAATGCTTCCACATCCTTCCTATAATGCGGCGACCAGAACTGCACGCAATACTCCAAATGCGGTCGCACCAGAGTTTTGTACAGCTGCAACATGACCTCATGGCTCCGAAACTCAATCCCTCTACCAATAAAAGCTAACACCCTCTCAACCTGGGTGGCAACTTTCAGGGATCTATGTACATGGACATGGAAATCTCTCTGCTCATCCACACTACCAAGAATCTTACCATTAGCCCAGTACTCTGTCTTCCTGTTATTCCTTCCAAAATGAATCACCTCACACTTTTCTGCATTAAACTCCATTTGCCACCTCTCAGCCCAGCTCTGCAGCTTATCTATGTCCCTCTGTAACTTGTAATATCCTTTCGCACTGTCCACAATTCCACCGACTTTAGTGTCATCTGAAAATTTACTCACCCATCCTTCTACGCCCTCTTTGAGGTCATTTATAAAAATGACAAACAGCAGTGGCCCCAAAACAGATCCTTGTGGTACCCCACTAGTAACTGGACTCCAGGCCGAACATTTCCCATCAACCACCACCCTTTGTCTTCTTCCAGCTAGCCAATTTCTGATCCAAACTGCTAAATCACCCTGAATCCCATGCCTCAGTATTTTCTGCAATAGCCTACCGTGGGGAACCTTATCAAACGCTTTACTGAAATCCGTATACACCACATCAACTGCTTTACCCTCGTCCACCTGTTTGGTCACCTTCTCAAAGAACTCAATAAGGTTTGTGAGGCACGACCTACCCTTTACAAAACCATGTTGACTATCCCTAATGAAATTATTCCTTTCTAGATGATTATAAATCCTATCTCTTATAAACCTTTCCAAGACTTTGCCCAAACAGATGTAAGGCTCACTGGTCTATAGTTACTGGGGTTGTCTCTACTCCCCTTCTTGAACAAGGGGACAACATTTGCTACCCTCAGTCTTCTGGCACTGTTCCTGTAGACAATGATGATATAAAGATCACAGCCAAAGGCTCAGCAATCTCCTCCCTAGCTTCCCAGAGAATCCTAGGATAAATCCCATCCGGACCAGGGGACTTATCTATTTTCACACTTTCCAGAATTGCTAACACCTCCTCCTTATGAACCTCAAGCCTTTCTAGTCGAGTAGCCTGTATCTCAGTATTCTCCTCGACAACATTGTCTTTTTCCTGCGTGAATACTGACGAAAAATATCCATTTAGCACCTCTCCTATCTCCTCGGACTCCACACACAACTTCCCACTACTGCCCTTGACTGGCCCTACTCTTATCCTAGTCATTCTTTTATTCCTGACATATCTATAGAAAGCTTTAGGGTTATCCTTGATCTTACCTGCCAAAGACTTCTCGTGTCCCCTCCTGGCTCTTCTTAGCTCTCTCTTTAGGTCCTTCCTGGCTAACTTGTAACTCTCAAGCGCCCTAACTGAACCATCAGGTCTCATCTTTACATAAGCCTCCTTCTTCCTCTTGACAAGTGATTCAACTACTTTAGTAAACCACGGTTCTCTCGCTCGACCTCTTCCTCCCTGCCTGACAGGTACATACTTATCAAGGACACGCAGTAGCTGTTCCTTGAACAAACTCCACATTTCAATTGTGCCCATCCCCTGTAGTTTCCCTCCCCATCCGATGCATCCTAAGTCTTGCCTCATCGCATCATAATTGCCTTTCCCCCAGCTATAACTCTTGCCCTGTGATATATACCTATCTCTTTCCATCACTAAAGTAAACGTAATTGAATTGTGGTCACTATCACCAAAGTGCTCACCTACCTCCAAATCTGACACCTGTCCTGGTTCATTACCCAGTACCAAATACTAGTACCTTAGTAGACGAGTCCCCATCAAACGTCCTTTCTGCCACCGTAATACTGTCCTTGACTAACAATGCCACCCCTCCCACTCTTTTACCACCTTCTCTGAGCTTACTGAAATATCTATACCCCGGCACCTGCAACAACCATTCCTGTCCCTGCTCTATCCATGGGCAAAATTCTCCGACCCCAGGCAGGGTCGGAGAATCGCCCGGGGCCGCTGTAAATCCCGCCCCTGCCGTGGCAGAAATTCTCTGCCACCCGGGAATTGGCGGGGGCGGGAATCACCCCACGCCGATCAGCGAGCCCCCTGCGGCGATTCTCCGGCCCACGATGGGCCGAAGTCCCCCCGCTGGGAGGCCTCTCCCGCCGCCGAGGTTTGAACCTCCTCTGGTGGCGGCGGGATCGGCGGCGCGAGTGGGCCCCCGGGGTCCTGGGGGGGGCGCAGGGCAATTGGACCCCGAGGGGTTCCCCCACGGTGGCCAGGCCCGCGATCAGGGTCCACCGATTGGCCAGCGGGCCAGTGCCCGTGGGGGCACTCTTTTTCTTCCGCCGCCGCCACTGCCTCCACCATGGCAGAGGCGGAAGAGAATCCCCCAGCGCGCATGCGCCGGTGGTGACGTCAGCGGCAGCTGCCGCTGACATCACCACCGGCGGCGGGCAGCGGCGTCAAAGGCCGCTGGTGCCAGTTGTGGCGCCAGTCGGCATGGTGCCAACTGCTCCGGCGCGGGCCTAGCCCCCAAAGGTGCGGAGAATTCCGGGGGCCCGACGCCGGAGTGGTTGGCGCCACTCCCCTACGCCGGGACCCCCCGCCCCGCCGGGTAGGGGAGAATCCCGCCCCATGTCTCCAAAATGGCCTGAACATCGAAGTCCCAGGTACCAACCCATCTCGATATTTAAGGAAGGAGATATATGTCTTAGATAGAGGAGTAATATGATCATTAAATTAATTTGTTGGGGGAGAAGCTTATTCAATATTACCAACAGTATTACCGATCATTACCAACAGCTGCTCTCCTCAAAGATGGAGATAGAAAGTTGAGGAAGGGATAAGTCAAAGATGGATCTTGTAAAGGGAGTGGAAATTGGAAGTGAACTTGATGGAATTTTCCAATTTTGAGTGACAGCGATGATTCTGATATTGCCATTTACAAATTCCCTGACCATCTTTTTGTTCCTTTACTTGTTTCTTTACCACCCCCTTACATCATCGTCCCTTCATTTAATCTCTTCTGCCTTCTGTGTTCTTTCCTCCTCTCCCCACTTGCCCTGCCTGCGTTATTGCTCGAAAACCTGTTGCTTCTCTAACTTTTCCAGTGCCGATGAATGGTTATTGATGTGAAACCGTAGATGGTTCTCACTCGACAGGTGCTTCCCCTTGGGGTTCCAAAATGTCTTTATTCTCCTATCAAACCAGGTAAGTGATGGATTTCGTCCAATTACTTCTTGTTAACCACTAAAAATTTTCAAATTTCTTTCCATGAACAACTTTGGCATACAATGTGAATGGACTAATGATTACTAACTGGGTGGCACTCCACACATTCTGACTGATACTTGTTGAATCTGCATACTTGTAGTGGTGATATTCTTCGTGCAAATGTAAACTCTTGACGCCTAATGACCAGAATATCCTGACTAATGTTGAAATCAGCAATTGGCATTACTAGAAGATTTTGACAGATCATTGAAAAATCACTGCATGCAGGAAAACACAAGCTCCCTATTATGTAGCCCGTTTATTTTCTATGCCGAAACCAGTAAGATATGAGGCATGACGAATGAGATGACCAAGTGGGGAGGTCAAGTTGACCTCCCAAGGAACACTTGTCGATAATATACAAGAAGTTCACAGCTGAGGCGACTCCGGCATTGCAAATCATATATTTTTGGTTAGATTTTGTTGAGGAGGTGGAAAAGCCGAGTGAGGTAGCTGCTCGACTTGGCAGACCCACTCCCCACCCAACCCCCCCCCCCCCCCCCCCCCCCACTCCACTCCACCCGCTTACGTATTTGCATTCCAGGGAGGCAGATGGAGGATGGGTCTACTGTTTCTGGAGACAAACGCGAGGCGGCAACAAAGGTGGGCAGAGTGCCAAGCTAACAGGCTAGAATGCTCGGCGTCATTTACTGGCACATCGAGCCAGCTGTACTGATGAATGTCAGGCCCCTCAAACTTGCATACTTCACTCCCCACCCTCGCCTCCAAGCTCGTTCATAACCCCATGCTGCCCCATGTCTCTGTCATAACCAGTCACTCAGTATCAGCTATGGGCAGACCCTCTCTAGCGAGATGGACAGGAAAGAAAATTTGATTTCTAACAATCAAAGGGAGCTGTCATCCAAGCATCCTCCATCCTGGAAACAACTCATTCAAAAAAGCCTTTCAAAAAACTTAAATACCCTCATGCGGTGAATCTGTTGTAAAAACAGCAATCTTCAGTGACTACATCGAAGACAGATTGTCCTTTAATAATAATAATAATCACTTATTGTCACAAGTAGGCTTCAATTAAGTTACTGTGAAAAGCGTCTGAAAACAGTCAATGAAACTTTGAACACAACCCCTGCTCAGTGCGACCTGAGCTGCCCTACATCATAAACCCCCCCCCCCCCCCCCCCCCCCCCCCATCCCTCCGGACATTGTGACCCCTTTGTTACATGGGAAGAGGTTGACCAAGATCTCAATCATCAAGGTGCTGGGGCTGGGGAGTCCTCGAGTGCCTGCTGCCAGTCAATGCAGGAGGGTGATGGCGACTTGCAGTGAGGAATGGTCTGTGATGCTCCTCATCTATTACTTATGTCTGAATCCTGTCTGCTGCTAGCACGCTGACTTCCTGGCTCATGTCTCAGTGAGGTTCGACCCACATTCCTTTGTCCCTTTGAGGGGGATTAGGGGGGATGGTCTAGGGTTCACTGAACCACGCCCGAGTCCTAGCACTGCGAATGAAACATTCCCAACAGAGGGCCTAACCGTCTGGTGGGCTTGGAGGGCCAGTGGGAACAGCTATGTCTCGATGGGAGAAGCACCATGCCACCTGGTGATGCGGTAACTCTGAAGCATTAAAGTGGTGAGCAACAATAATATTTCATTTAATGACATTTCAAAATGTGACAAATGGCAACCTTCTCAACTAACTGTGCCTAACTTCACCCATACCCATGCTATGCCCCTACGATTCCTTAGCCTTGTATACCTCCCACTACATCTAGGTGTGTCCCCAGGATGCACATCAGAGATGAAGGTGGCCTCCTGCCTTCCAGACCCTGTTGCCTGAGAAGCCCTTGGCAGGTGTCCTGTGGAGGGCCGAGTCCGAGGGAGTCCCGGCATACTTTCGGGAGGTACTGATGTTGTTGTGCCATCCTGTTCTGCCCACTCTGCCCGAATTGCATCTGTCTCAAGAAAGGGAAGAATTCAGATTGGCTGGGCACTCCCAGGGTCTCCTCCATAGAAAACCCCGGGCTGTGCTCCAATGGCTCCTTCTCCCTCCATGTGCCGGTGGGCTCTGGGGTTACTCCATGGAATGGAGGGGCAGCTGGAGTGAGCTCAGAAGCCTTGTCGTCATTGAGCCTTGCAGTTTCAGGAGTGTCGGTAACACCCCCTCTTGGTATTCGCGCCTCTGCCTCTGCATCTCAAGTAGCCTGAGGAATGAATGTGTCCATTCAACTGTACCCAAAGCTCCTGGCTGGGGTACAGTTGAGTCTTGGGATCCAGCAAATCTCTGACTGATGTTCCTGGAACATTCCTGACTCTACCTTATGTGCATCAGAAGCTGTTGTGTGCTCACCAGATAGTGGCCCAGAAACCTGGCTGTTAAGATCAACCAATGAGGTGTGTGTCTCTGTGCTGGTGGACGGTGCGGGTGACAACCATGACGTTTCTTCGGGGTCCTCCGTCGACATCTCCTCCTAGGTCATGTTCAGGGTGGGTGGTGGAACTCTGCTGCTGGACGGGACAGGCTGATGAGGTAATGTTCCTACTAGGAAAGGAACATGGTATTGGTACATAGCCAGGACAATGGTCTGGTATACACAGAACCCAGATAAGTTTGGTCATCTGGATGTAGGTGCAGTGGCTCCTCACTTTGCTCTTGCATGCCCGCCTTGCTCTTAGCACAGGCTGGCTCCTCTGCTGTGAGTGCCAGGCCCCTCCCTTTGAAAGAAGTCAGCTCTGGCAACCCACTGCCCATTTTCTCTCGCTAGCAGCAGTTGTGAGGTGCAGGGACATAAATGGGGTTGGTATGAGCTGGCCACCTGGCAGGTCAGATATCGATGAATCCTGGCACGTATGGACACGGCGTACAAGCAGGGAGGTCTTTTGAGGAGAAGAGGCCCAGTTGGTGAAAGGAAACCTGTGGGAGTCGGTCAGTGGGGCCCTATAGGTGGAAGCATGTGGGGTCAAGGTTACATTCCGAGGGTTGACGGCAAGGTGGAGTGCAGAGAACACGTACCCTGGCAGAACGGAGTAGATTGTTCATCTTCTTGCAACATTACACTCCCGTCCTCTTGTGGAGGATGCTGACACTCACCAGTGCTGCCACCATCTCCCAGGCGGGGTTTGTTATAGAAGCATACATAGAAAATTAGAGTGGGTGGAGGCCATTCAGCCCTTCGAGACTGCTCCGCCGTTCATTATGATCATGGCTGATCATCAAGTTCAATACTTTGATCCCGCCTTCACCTTATGTCCCTTGATTCCTTTAGCCCCATGAGCTATATCTAATTCGTTCTTGAAATTACACAATGTTTTGACCTCAACTACTTTCTGTGGCTGTGAATTCCACAGATTCACCACTCTCTGGGTGAAGAAATTTCTCCTCACTTCAGTCCTAAAAGGTTTACTCCTTATCCTCAAACTATGACCCCTAGTTCTGGACTCCCCCACCATCGGGAACATTCTTTCTGAATCTACCCTGTCTAATCCTGTTAGAATTTTCTAAGTTTCAATAAGACGGCCTCCCACTCTTCTAAACTCCAATGAATATAACCCTAACCGACTTCGTCTCTCTTCATTTGACAGTCCCGTCATCCAGGAATCAGCCTAGTATACCATTGCAGTAAAATATCCCTATTCCTATACTCAAATCCTATCACTGTGATGGCCAACATACCATTTACCTTCTTTACTGCCTGCTGTACCTGTGCTTTACTTTCAGCGACTGATACAAGAGGACACCAAGGTCTCGCTGAGTATCCACCTCTCTCAATTTACACCCATTCAAACAATAATCTGCCTTCCTATTTTTGCTACCAAATCGGATAACCTCACATTTATCCACATCATACTGCATCTGCCATGCATGTGCCCACTCACTCAACCTGTCCAAATCCCGCTGAAGCATCTCTGCATCCTCCTCACAGCTCACCCTCCCACCCAACTTTGTATCATCTGCAAATTTGGAGATAATACAATTAGTTCCCTTGTCCAATTAGTTCCCTCGTCCAAATCATTAATATATAATGTGAATAGTTTGGGTCCTCGCACAGATCCTTGCGGTACCCCACTAGTTACTGCCTGCTAATCAGAAAAGATCAATTTTTTCCCAACTTTTTGCTTCCTGTCTGCGAATCAGATTTTTATCCATCTTAAGACACCACCCGCAATCCCATGCACTTTAACTTTACATTGGAGAAGATTAAGTTTACCTTAAGGGGGCAATTGAAGGGTTCCACAAGAGATTCTTCTTCTTCGAGAGTTGGTTACTGTCAGCTGCTGGGGAAAGGGAGCTATTATTTTGAATTTTTTTGGGTGTCGGTTGGTAGGGTGTGTGTGTGTGTGTAGGGGGGGGGGGGGGGGCGCAGTGGTTAGTTGCTCTTGTTCTTTTAAAAATATTTACAAAAAAAAACTTTATATAGTAATCTACTATGTGAGACTTGTCGAAAGCCTTCTGAAAGTCAAAATAACCACTGATTTTCCCTGGTCAACTCTACTAGTTACATCTTCAAATAATTCTAGAAGATTTGTCAAGCATGAATTCCATTTCGTAAATCCATGCTGACTTTGTCTGATTACATCACTGCTTTCCAAATGCTGTGCTGTGGAATCCTTGATAATGGACTCTAGCAACTTCCCTATTACCAACGTTAGGCTCACTGGTCTATAGTTCCGTTTTCTCTCTACCTCCCTTTTTGAAAAGCGGGGTTATATTAACTACCCTCCAAACTGTAGGAACCATTCCCGAGTCCAAAGAATTTTGGAAAGTGACCACCAATGGATCTACTATTTCTAGGGCCACTTCCTTAAGTACCCTGAGATGAAGATGATCAGGCCCTGGAGATTTATCTGCCTTCAAACCCATTAATTTCCTCAAAACGATTTCTATACTGATACTAATTTCCTTCAGCTTCTCACTGAAACTTGTGTTTCTCAGAACTTCCAGTACATTATTCATGTCTTCCTTTGTGAAGACAGAAGCAAAGTAGGAATTTAGTTCCTCGGCCATTTCTTTGTTCCCCAGTATGAATAAGGTGCCCACATTTGTTATGTCAATACAAACCTATACATACCTATAGAAACTTTACAGCCAGTTTTTATGTTCCCCGCTAGCTTACTTTCATATTGTATTTTCACCTTCTTAATCAATCCCTCAGTCCGCCTTTTCTGAATTTGAAACTTTTCCCAATCCTTAGGTCTATTGCTTTCTGCTAATTTGTATGCCTCTTCTTTGAATCTAATAACATTTCTAATTTCCCTTGTAAGCCATG
Source organism: Scyliorhinus canicula (assembly GCF_902713615.1). Lineage (NCBI taxonomy): Eukaryota > Metazoa > Chordata > Chondrichthyes > Carcharhiniformes > Scyliorhinidae > Scyliorhinus > Scyliorhinus canicula. The sequence continues at coordinate 30,260,928 of NC_052152.1, forward strand.
GTTTGCCCACTGCTCCCTTTTTACTCTCAGGTCAAATAGGAATAAAATAACTTATGGAGGTCACCTATTTTTTCCTTGCATGCCTGCCATTGCCTTTTCACTGTCCTTTCTTTCAGTAATGTTTCTCAGTCCATCATAGCCAGCTCATGCCTCAATCCATCACAGTTACTGATGGAACCATCAATTCTACAGACAAGTGCTTGTAGGATTAGAATAAGTTTTAATATACTTACAACAGAGCCAGCCTGTTAGCCGTCAAACTTTCGATGAACTGGCTGGCTGGCCCTGTGGCACGGATCTTTATACAGCAGCTCCAGGGGGAGGAGTTCTGGGCGGAGCCAAGGGGGGCGCCCAGTACAAACTCTCGAGTACTCCCAGAGCTATTACCCCTGGTGGTCAGGTAGTGCAACTGCACTTACAATATCGGTACATGTATACAATGGGAGCAGAGTGACATTGGTAACTTATAACACCGTGTGAATCTCATTCACCACAGTTACCTTTTTAAGGTTCAGGACCCTGGAGGGTCTCTTGGCAACCTGAGGGTAATTTTGTCCCCCTTCTCTCCTCTACGGCATCAAGCAGACAGGTGAGGGGGCCCTCTGCAGACGTCTTCACTGCCATCCTGGCTTGACTGTGAGAAAGTGCCATGGAACAGTTTAAACCCAGCGCCCCCTTGATTAAGGTGCTCAGATGGCCCCTGGGGCAGGCGAATCAGATGCTTATCCCACAGGTGCGGAGCTTTCCACGTGGGGAATTTTCATTTCAAAATGCCCAAAACTTGCGGTCCAGATTGTGCAGCTGGGACCAGGGGATTTGCAACCAGTTTTTGCGCCAAAAGTGACAGTTTGGATTTTTTCCAGAAAAATTCTGCCCTTTGTTTTTTTTACTAAACTACACCACGTGGTCTGTCAATCAATACAATCCAGGAGTAGGTGTCTTCTTTTGCCTTAGTTTGAAAGCTGCAGTCAAGTATTTATTTTTAAAATCTATAGGGTTTGGGGCATTTGAATCACTTCAAATTATGATATCAGAGTTACCCACAGAAATTGCGGGTGGGGGAAGGTCGAAATGCCCACTCTTGCAAAGAAGCTGGTAAGAGCAGGAGTGCTACCTGCGTGTGGATTGTCCGTGCTCTTATCCCACGTTGGCAAAAATTGGCAGAAACAGGAATGGGGTGAGACTCTGGAAATCTGACCCTGCCCACCATTTCTAAAGGGCACCTAAGTCGGCAGGATGGTGGCATAGTGGTTAGCACTGCTGCCTCACAGCGCCAGGGACCTGGGTTCAATTCCGGCCTCGGGTGACTGGAGTTTTCATGTTCTCCCCGTGTCTGCGTGGGTTTCCTCCGGGTGCTCCGGTTTCCTGTGTGGATTGGGTGAACTGGCCATACTAAATTGCCCCTTAATATCCAGAGATGTGTAGGTTAGGTTATGAGATTTTGGGGAAAGATAGGGGTCGACCCTTGTAAATGGGCAGAGTGCTCATTCAAAGGGTCAGTGCAGATCCGATGGGCCGAATGGCCTCCTTCTATGAGAAATCTGGACCATTTTGGATGAGTGACATGTTTCCTAAAACATTCATCAGCACTTGAACTTTATAACAACAGCAAGTCCAAACTATATGTGCTTGTGTACTCCCTTCAATCGCTGCTCACTTGTCTCCCCTCTCCCCACTCCCCCCCCCCCCGGCCCTAGCTGCCTCCCACACTGGAGCCCCTGCTTGAGGCTCCTCTTGGTGCTGCCTTCCCCCCACACCACTCCCCACCTGCACTGGAATCCTTGCGCTAAGTGGCAGCCGGAAGGAGGCCATTTTGGATACTTGTCTGTGACTCGGCGCTTGCTTGAATTCCTCTGGGTATCCTTATGAGTGCTGCGCTAAATTGTGTGTAAATTGTGTTCCCCTCGAAGTTCAGGTGCATGCCCTTTAAAGGCATTTGTAAATCAAGCCGTTCTGAAGTCATGGTTTAAATTTGATGTGAGGGGGATTATTCTAGCTTGTGACCACAATAATGAGATGCAAATTCATTAATCAATGGTGGGAAGCAGGGCCCCCTATTAATGGGGGAAGGGAATGATCACACCCTAGCTTTGTGTCACTGGGAAATGCAACAAGGGCCTTCTCACCAAATTTTCTGATCACACCGCCAAACACGCCTGCTGGACACGGAAAATCTCAGCCAGTCTCTGCATATATACCCGGAGTTCCCACTGCTCATGGACTCTCTTTCAAATTGTACCCTTAATTTTATACTGCCTCATCCTGATCTTCCTACCAAAATGCATCACTTCACACTTCTCTGCATTAATACCATTTGCCACTTGTCCACCCATTACACAAACCTATGTCCCCTTAAAGCCTACCACTCTCCCTCTTCGCAATCCACAATACTTCATATCTTGTATCATCCGTAAATTTTGAAACTGTACCCTGCACGTCCAATTCTAGGTCGATAGATTACTATAGATTAAACAAAAAGCATTGGTCCTGAAACAAACCCCTGGGTAGCTCCAGTGTATAGCTTCCTTCAGTCAGGGAAACACCGTTCGCCATTACCCTCTGTGTCCTGTCACTCAGTCAACTTCTTATTCATCCTATGGTACTTAAGTTCATCTTGTAAACGCTTCCACGCGGCAAAACATCCTTAAATTGTGTTTTCTAGTCACATCTGTTCCTAAAATTTATATTTGATCCCATTTGTAATTTCTTACTGGCCATTTACTCTCATTGTTGCAGCTTCCTCTAGCTCAAAGAGTCAGGCAGTTTGAGCAACAGCTTTATCGTCCAAGATCCACACATGAAATGCACTGAACTCGGGTTCAAAAAGGTAGGTTCATTTATGGGTGTGGCTGGGACATAATATTATCTTAACCAACTCAATAGCCTACTTATAACTAATTCTGTAAATTAACATACTTTACAACATGTAGTCTCGAGACAATAAGTGGGTCTATTGTAAATTCAGGGCATAATGTAACACATACACTAACTGTATCTCAGCAAGCCCAAATCATAGCAACTTTAAAACGGTTTCAATTTTTCTAGGTTCAAATCCCATGAAAACCCCTTCAAATTACGAGTTGTACAAACAGGAAAACTCAATTTCCAGAAGTGAAAGTGGCTTTGAAATGAAACCCAATTTAACACTGCCAAAATAACTTTACTTATCCAATTACTGGTCCTGAATTCAATAGTCAAGGCTCAACTATTAGCACTGAGGCGCCAATGAAACCAAATATCCTTTCAAGGGCTTGACCAGTCTTGAGGAACTGTTTTACTTGGAAACCAAGAACAGGATCTGTGGAACGTAATGCAAGTTACACTCTCTGTGTGACTGATAAATCTGTGCCCAGAAATTGGATCATCTCTGTCTGTTTTACAAGCATAAAACTGATGCCTGATATTACCGGCATCGGACAAGCATTCATCCCTTCCCCCAAGCGCACCCCACCCACCATGCTGCAGCAAACTGCTCAGTCTTCATTCCAGGTGCATAGCTGAAGCTGGCATTGCACCAATTGGGTCAGCTTGCTTTAGCTTCACAGCAAGCAAACCGGTGGCTTTAAAAGGCTGCTGGACGGTGCCACCAAAAAGATAAATTATTTTACTTACCTGATTGTAAAGCCAGGAGGAAGAGTACGCTGGATGTTGGGGCGAGTTACAGAAGAAAGAGATCTAGGTTCATAGCTCCTTGAAGGTGGGGGTCACAGGTGGACAGGATAGTGAAGTGGACATTCGACATGCTAGGTTTTATTGGTCAGAATATTGTTTACAGGAGTTGGGACGCCTTGTTGAGGTTGTACAATAAGAAGTCTTACAACACCAGGTTAAAGTCCAACAGGTTTGTTTCAAACACGAGCTTTCGGAGCACGGCTCCTTCTTCAGGTGAAGAAGGAGCCGTGCTCCGAAAGCTCGTGTTTGAAACAAACCTGTTGGACTTTAACCTGATGTTGTAAGACTTCTTACTGTGCTCACCCCAGTCCAACGCCGGCATTTCCACATCGAGGTTGTACAAGACATTGGTACGGCCACACATGGAATACTGTGTTCAGTTCTGGTCACCCTATTATAGGAAGGATATTGTTAAACTAGAAAGAGTGCAGAAAGGATTTACAAGGATGCTACCAGGACTTGATGGTCTGAGTTATAAGGAGAGGCTGGTTAGGCTGGGACCTTTATCCCTGGAGTATATGAGGCTTAGGGGTGAACTTATAGAGATCTCTAAAATAATGAGAAGCATAGATAATGTAGGTAGTCAACATTTTTTCCCAAAGGTAGAGGAGTCTAGAACTAGAGGGCATAGGTTTAATGAAATGAAATGAAATGAAAATGAAAATCGCTTATTGTCACGAGTAGGCTTCAATTAAGTTACTGTGAAAAGCCCCTAGTCGCCACATTCCGGCGCCTGTCCGGGGAGGCTAGTACGGGTTTAAGGTGAGAGCGGAGAGATACAAAAGAGATCAGAGGGGAATTTCTTCTCACAGAGGGTGGTGAGCATCTGGAATGGGCTACCAGAGGCAGTGGTAGAGGCGGGTACAATTTTCTCTTTTAAAAAAGTTAGACAGTTACATGGGCCGGGTGGGTATAGAGCAGGGGTGGGCAAACTTTTCCGTGCATGGGCCACATTCAGAAATTCACAATTTTAAAGGGCCGCATAGTATATTAAGTAAAATAATTAACATTTAAAATAGCCAAAATAAAAGGTTTTTAAAGAAAAAAGCAATTAATTTTTATTAATTAATATTTTTAAGAAGAAACTTTACATGAAACACATTTATTTGAAAAACAAAGTAACTCAGTTTAAAGAAAAAAAAGCAATTAATTTTTATTAATTAATATTTTAAAGTAGAAACTTCACATGAAACACATGTTGTGCCGAGCAATGATCACCCTACTCAAGTCAACGTATCCACCCTATACCAGTAACCCAACAGCCCCCCCCCCCCATTAACCTTAAAATTAATTTTTAAAATTTTTAAAAAAAATTTAAATTTTTTTTATGACTTGATCTTGGTGGGCCGCATAAAGACCTTTGTGCGGCCCACGGGCTGTAGTTTGCCCACCCCTGGTATAGAGGGATATGGCCAAATGTGGGCAAGTGGGACTAGCTTAGTGATAGAAACTGGGCGGCTTGGACAAGCTGGGCCGAAGGGCCTGTTTCCATGCTGTAAACATCTATGACTCTATGACTTACCATTCCAGATGTTCCTAAGGCCCATTGATGATGTAATACCACTGGAGCCACTCCATGCACTGACCATTTCCACCTTAACAAGGCTGGTGGTAAAATTTCCTGTGGTCCAGCCAGCAGCTTCATTAGGAGAAGGTGCATCACCAGGATCGTGACCCAAAATAAATTTTTACAGTCAACACATAATATATATGACGGAAGTGTAGGTGGAAATACCGGCTTTGGCATTTTGGATGCCGACTTAATAGCTTCAATGCCTTTAAACGATGATACCAGAGGGACTGGCAAGTTTCGTCGAGAGACGCCACCGTCAGATTGGTGGCACGATTAGGTTTGTAACAAATCCACATCACATGATTGATTATCTTACATTGGTTTCATTCTCAGGATGTGGGTATCACTGGAAAGGCCATCATTCACTGCCCAGGGAGTGTTAATGGGACAGTTGAGCATCATGAGGATGAAACTGGAGAACCAAATGAGCCAGGCCAGATATGAGCAGTAGGTTTCCTTCCATCAAGGGCGACAATGGACCAGTTGAGCTTCTGAACATTCTGGCAGATTCACGGTTATACAAACATTCTATTTTTAGATTTTTGTGAACTGTGTCCATTTCTCAACCTGCCCGTGGTGGAATCTGAACTTGTTTCTTTGACTTACTGGTGAAGATAACCCATCACCCCATCATTTCCATTTCTAATGACGTCAACCGAGATCATTTATTCATTTTTGAAGGAAATCTGCACTTGTAAAATATTAGGTTGTAATTGAAATTCATGGCGAATTTAGACTTAGTTTCAGAGAAGAACATTTCAAGGTTTTTTGTATTTACATTCCCAAAATGGCTATCCTTAGCCTTCACCGATTTTCCAGTGTGCTGCCATTAATAATAAACCCGTCACTTGCATTCGATGAATATTTGGATAACGTGTTAAATATAGATGAACTCTGTAACTTACCTATATTAGGCAGTTTAGGGTTTGAAGGGCAAGCCTTATTTCCATTCATCATTCTGCCATATGTGGCAGAATAGATGTTAATCAATGTAGAGTTTTTACAGCGAAGTTTAAGTTCCTTTCCCTCGCAGGCTACTTTGCTTTTGTACTCATCTGTGAGGAAAGGACACAATGTTAAATCGCTATAATTAAATTAATGCCTCTGACTGATTGCAACAAATACAATTTTTGTTCTGAACATAAAACTCGAACTAAAATTAGCAGTTTCTCTTTTCACCTACACAATAAGCTTCCAAAGTGGATCTTTTCATCAACTTGGCAACAGTCGTTAACTGCTCTGTGCAATTTTTTTCACCTTGGGATAATATTTGCTGCCATTTGAAATACAAGGTGAAAATGAATGTAAAAGGCCATTTGTTCATCCCATCTTAACTCCTCAATTTAGATACACTCTGAAGTCCCCCGCCTCAATATCATGTCATCCAATTGCTTCCCAAGTGCTTTCATGGTTTTTGCCTCCACTATCGTACTTAAAAGTCTGGGCAATTTGTCGATCAATCAGTGTGCGAAGATCATTCTAAAATCATACTTAAAATATTCTTTTCACAAGTTGTGATCTCCGTTCCCTCGTCCTGAGAGATGTTCTGACTGAAACTTACAAAATTATTACAGGGCGTGACAGGGTAGATGTGGATAGAATGGCCGGTGAGTATAAAAACAGGAGACACAGTCTCAGAATCAGGGATAGGCCATTTAAGGTTGAGCTGAGGGGGAATTTTTTCACTCAGAGGGTGGTGAATCTTTGGAATTCTGTACCCCAGAGGCCTGCAGAAGCTCAATCATTGAGCATACTCAAGACAGAAATCAATAGATTTCCGGAGACTATTGGCATCAAGGAATATGGAGATAGAGTGAAAAATGGCATAAGAGGTAGATAAGAGGCAGCCCGGTAGCATGGTGGGGGGCAGCACGGTAGCATGGTGGTTAGCATAAATGCTTCACAGCTCCAGGGTCCCAGGTTCAATTCCCGGCTGGGTCACTGTCTGTGTGGAGTCTGCACGTCCTCCCCGTGTGTGCGTGGGTTTCCTCCGGGTGCTCCGGTTTCCTCCCACAGTCCAAAGATGTGCGGGTTAGGTGGATTGGCCATGCTAATTTGCCCGTAGTGTCCTAATAGTAAGGTTAAGGGGGGGGGGAGTTGTTGGGTTACAGGTATAGGGTGGATACGTGGGTTTGAGTAGGGTGATCATTGCTCGGCACAACATCGAGGGCCGAAGGGCCTGTTCTGTGCTGTACTGTTCTATATTCTATATTCTATGATCTGGCATGATCTGTTTTGAATGGCACAGCAGGCTCAATGGGCCAAATAACCTACTCCAGCTCCAATTTCCTATGTTTCTATGTTCCTATGTCCTACTGTCGCAATTAGTTTCAAGTAACTTCTGGTGTCACCTTTGGTATTGTTTATTATTTCACATATACCCCTGCGAGTGTGATTACTTTCTTCTTTCGGACTGAAAAGTGCTAGTTCAAAAAATATTTGATCAAGGCTTCCTCTAATTAGTAGATTGAGTATTTTTTCCAGCTACTGTAAAGGTTACCCTACGTAGAAAACCTATACTTAGCACTTATAGGGGTAGCCACATACGTTTTGTTTGAGACAAAACGTATTTGATATCAATATTATGTCTTCGCTCATTCATCTTCTCCATGCATTACAAAGTTTATAGGGCATTGAATATATCTTCACAACTTCTGTTGTGTCAAGAGGTAAAGGAAGTAGAGGGTTATCGTGGTTAAAAAGAGTGAACACGGACACTAAATGGGTGCTGTACAAACAAGACACACCTGTTTCAAAGTCTGGTTTAAGCACGCATTTTTGGTCCGAACTGCTGATTACCATAATTTGAAGTTGCCTGGTTTCTCGGCAGTGATGGGTGCGCTCAACGGGAAACCCCATTGACAATGGCAGGACCAGAAGATCCCACCACCGGCCATTGGCGAGCTGCCCTGTGCCACTGCAAAGCATGTCATGGAGGGGGTGGAAAGTCCTACACACAATTTCTGTGGAGTGGATTGGCTGGCACACAGCAGTAGGTTTCAGGTTGGCTAAGGGAGCAAGTGACAGGGCACTGAAAGTGCCGATGGAGGAGGCCAGAGGAATAGCGATGTCCTGCATCTGCAGGAGAAAATCAGTCTGCCTTGCCCATCTATCTCTCTTACAACAGCTGGTGCTGCGATGCCTGGCTTCACCTCCTTTTCCCAGGCCTCCTGTAGACCAATGGGCTACCCTTGCAAAGTGCTGGTGACCAAGCACTTCTTTCTCCTGGTGACATTGATAAGGTGCAGCAGCAAAGCCCTCACTCTTTTTAAGTGACATCCTCAGATAATTTATAGACTAAATGTTCACAAAGTATTGGAAGCATCTTGACAAAGTGTCAAAGAAAGTATCTTGATCTGTTTTGAAAGTCTCCATAGAAGTTGTTGTTGCGATTGTGCATTCCATTGAATCTATATAGTGCAGGAGTCCATTTGGCCCATCAAGTCTGCACCAACCCTCAGAAAGAGCATCCCAACTAGGTCCACTCCCCAGCCCTATCCCTGTTATTCCATCTAACTTACCCATCTTTGTACACTAAGGGGCAATTTTAGCATCACCAATCCACCTAACCTGCGCCTCTTTGGACTGTGGGAGGAAACGGAGTACCCAGAGGAAACCCACGCAGACACGGGGAGAACGTACAAACTCCATATAGACAGTAACCCAAGGCTGGAATCATAGATTATCATAGAATTTACAGTGCAGAAGGAGGCCATTCGGCCCATCGAGTCTGCACCGGCTCTTGGAAAGAGCACCCTACCCAAGGTCAACACCTCCACCCTATCCCCATAACCCAGTAACCCACCCAAAACTAAGGGCAATTTTGGACACTAAGGGCAATTTAGCATGGCCAATCCACCAAACCTGCACACCTTTGGACTGTGGGAGGAAACCGGAGCACTCGGAGGAAACCCACGCACAAACGGGGAGGATGTGCAGACTCCGCACAGACAGAGATCCAAGCCGGAATCGAACCTGGGACCCTGGAGCTGTGAAGCAATTGTGCTAGCCACAATGCTACCGTGCTGCCCAATCAAACCCGGGTCTTTGGCGCTATGAGGCAGCAGTGCTAACCACTGTGCCTCGGCAGCAGCAAGTGAACAGTAAAAGGTGTTATATCTTTAAGTAGTGTTTGAGAGTCTCCACAATTATTTGGTTTATCCTTTTCAGCTAATTGCTGTCAGGAGAGCTAATTAAATGAAGGTTATCCATCAAAATGGCATACAGCCTTTTTAATGAGATCCCAGCAAGTAATTTAATTGCCAATTAGTCCTTAACAATACCTGGGTATCCGTTATTAGGATGGAGTTCAATATCTTTACCAAGATGACATGCTGCACAAAACATGGGCTAAAATGTCATTGCAGCTTAAGACTCATGGTATGTGGCTTAAAATTGCCCTCTTAAAATCTTTAAGAGGATAGTCAAGTTGTTTAGCTTTATGGCTTTATGGCACATAAGCGTGAGACAAAGAAAGAAATAATAAATATTCTGTAAATTGACTTTTTGAAAATTAATCTTATGAAATGGCCCCTACTTGTATGGATTGTACCCATACAATCGGGTATTAAAAGAATGATTAGAATACTGACATCTTAATAATAATAATAATAATCTTTATTGTCACAAGTAGGCTTACATCAACACAGCAATGAAGTTACTGTGAAAAGCGCCTAGTCGTCACATTCCGGCGCCTGTTCGGGTTCACTGAGGGAGAATTCAGAATGTCCAATTCACCTAACAGCACGTCTTTCGGGACTTGTGGGAGTAATCCGGAGCACCCGGAGGAAACCCACGCAGGTATGGGGAGAATGTGCAGACTCCGTACAGACAGTGCGTGCAGACTCCGCACAGACAGTGTACCAAGCCAGGAATCAAACCCGGATCCATGGCGCTGTGAAGCAAAAGTGCTAACCAATGTGCTACAGTACCGCCCCTTAGACTATAGGTTCAGCTTCTAAACAAATAAGCCAACATAGGTGCACTGGATTCAACATCTGTAACACACATGCTAATTATAGATATGCCAGGTTATTCTACTCTGGTAAAATACCGCTGCATTTTAATCAAGATAGAAGTTCTTCCCACTCCAATAGTCCACTCTGGCCTCTGGCCACTTTTTTTACGTCAGTCAGGCTTATTTGCATTTTACACAAATCAGGGAATCGCTGCAATAAGCCTTGGGTGTCTAATGCAGTGAAGTGCAATATGACCAGAGGCCTGAAGAACGACTCTCCTATAGTTGTAATCCTGCCTACCATTCAATTGATTCCAAAAAAAACAGGTTAATGATTGGATTCATGGAGCTGCTGGTCACTGCAAAATGTAAATCAAAGGATTTGGATGACATAGTGAAGTTCGTACACTGTACGTTTACTTCTTGGATTCAAACCTGACCCACACAGACTAGAGGAACGTCAATTTTTCCTACGTGTTCTGTGAGTTTTAAGCAGATTCAGCTGCTTCTTCATGGCCATGAACTAATAACGAAATACTGAAACTATTTGGTAATCCTATTTGGAGAGGCCACAAGGTGGATAGTGTGAAAACTAGAAAATGTCTCATCAGTACAGTGAGGGGGGGAGAAGTCTTACTGAGATTGAAGCTCGGGCAAATTGTTGGGTGTTATGCAATATCTAACCCCGTATTTTACACTGACAATGTGTGACCAAAACAGAAACGTGTTCTGCTTCTCACCATTAATAATTCACAGGTAAAAATAAAACAATGACTGCAAGAAAACAAAAATCAAAAACTTTCCAATAAAATTGCTTTCAGTTTGGCTCATTTGCCCACACTCATTAAAAACTGGTAGATATGCCCGCCACATTTAGGAACATGCAGCCTATCCTGACGAAATGAAAAAAGAACATCACCATCCAAATCACTCCACCTTCCCACCGAGAACAGATTAAAAAATTCATTTCCAACAGGAACACGGTCAGAGAAAGGGCTACGACATCGTGGTGCCAAATTGCTGACCAACGTTCCTTTTCAGTGGGAAGTCCCTCAGGGACTTTCCTGTCGTCCTCGACTGGAAGACGATAGAATGGAATTAGATAAACAAATGAAAATAGATACCACTGCGTTGGCTCACAGGTTAGTAATAATACTTACATCCAAAATAGGAAATTAGTTTAAGGGATGAAATTAATAGATTATTCCAAATTAGCTATGAGTAAGACAAGTTTTAGTTATCACTATCACATAAGCCAATGAAATACATTGACCTAATTGTACAATTTCCCTTTATCGCTCTATGTAATGTGAACTGAAAGGTTGAACTCGAAAATGTGCATTCATTGAGTACGGGTGTGTAACTTACTAGGTTTGCATTTGTAGGACACAAGGAGGTATTTGCTGGTGCCTGGACAAGGGTCAAGTCCAAAAACACGTCTATTGACTGGGAGCTGGCAGGATTGCTGATCCTGGCATTCATCCAGTATTTTCTGGCAGAATGAAAGAAAGAAGACATGGTTCAGGAATAAAGGGAATTATCTGCAAGCACAGACCCATGAATTACCTTTAAATTGAAAGTATGATCTAAACAGCTTTCACAATATAAAAGAGCGTTAAGAACTTTAAAAATACAGATATTTTAAACAAAAAGCAATGGTCTCAAAAGCTTAGCATGTTAAAGAAAAAGTTACACATTATGCTAGAGGTTCTATTTTGGCAAAATAGATTAAGATGATTAAACGTCACTTTGATTGAGGCCAGCTTTTCTGAAAAATATGTTAAAATTCTCGGGTTTTGCAACCCATATCATTCAAAAGATTTGGATACAAAAAAACCTGCTCACATCAAGAACAGATGTATTTGTAATACTGCAACGTTTCTGTAATATCGATATTTGGTCCAAGCAAATTGTGATGCTTTGGACTATTTCGAACCTTACAAAAATGGACAGCAGCCATTATTTTATATTTTTTTAGTTGTACTTCAATTTTTAGTCTTTCTATTAAAACAAATTCTGCCTCATGGCTAGGTCCCGATTTGCTTAGCCACTCCTCCTTTCTTCACTCACCCCAAATCCCCATTTCCTCCAAAAATATGAAGCATCTGAGTCCATAGAGTGTCTCTGTTTGCACTTTATCCAGTGGATAATCTATTTTAATGCATCTGAAACCTTTAAATCCATGCTTCACTCCTCCACACTGCAGGTGTGATTCAGGAAGGCTTCCCAAAATTTGGCACCATTGTTAAAAATTGAAGAACATAGAACATAGAACATAGAACAGTACAGCACAGAACAGGCCTTTCGGCCCTCGATGTTGTGCCGAGCCATGATCACCCTACTCAAACCCACGTATCCACCCTATACCCGTAACCCAACAACCCCCCACCCCTTAACCTTACTTTTTAGAACACTACGGGCAATTTAGCATGGCCAATCCACCTAACCCGCACATCTTTGGACTGTGGGAGGAAACCGGAGCACCCGGAGGAAACGCACGCACACACGGGGAGGATGGGCAGACTCCACACAGACAGTGACCCAGCCGGGAACCGAACCTGGGACCCTGGAGCTGTGAAGCATTTATGCTAACCACCATGCTACCGTGCTGCCCAAAGAAGATTTGAAAGTGGATGCTTCTGGCAACATCCAAGCAGCAGTATGTGGAATTCCCAACCCACCCCGTAGCTGCTGCATTCAAAATATTCAGAAATGGAAATGGAGGTGGAATTTGCATCTTTGCACTCAGTGGCCATTTGTTTTCAATTTCCCGATTCTGTGCGGCCTCGAACCAGGGCTGCAAACTCTGCCCCTTTATGTCTGTGCCCATGTATGTACACATGCATGCACAGGAGAACAAGAGAAACAGAGACTCTGATTTTGTTGTGCACATGAGTTTTTGAGTGCCCAAGTCCATTCCATCCTGGCTTACACCCAACGATATATGGTAAAGTATCTGCAACAACCACAAGGTCCGAGCCCTGAATCTGCAAGGAGACATACACCTCTCTGGTCTGTGCTTATCACACCTCAACATATCGACTATATCACCTATCAACCTCCTTAACTTCAGGAAAAATAGTCCTTAAGTTAAATTTTCACAACGGTAATCCATCATCCCTGGCAACATCCCAGTATCACTGGTCAGTTGCTTTGAAGATAAACTGGATATTACTTTAGTTGTCTGTCAATTGCAGAAAAGCAATTTTATAACACTGCAAGTTTATAGCAAGCCATACAAGATATATAACTTTTGGCTATTATAACTTATTTGCCATCCCTGCTTTTTTCGGTTATGTTGGCCAATTGGATTAGTAAAATGTCTCAGGCAATTTAAAAAATGTAACGATTAATTCAGTTTTTAAGGTTATTATATTTCAGACAAGTACTGTGGGCAAAAGTGACTGGGCACTGGTAATATCATGCCAAAAAGGTGACACAGCCCAAAACTGGAAACAAAAGAGTTAGTGCATGGGCCAAACAGTGCAAACCCCATTACAAACATTTAATTTGTAGGGTAAAATAAAAGTTTTGTTAAAAAATTAATAAAGCTTTATAACTCCCGTGCAAAATTGATAGCTTGCGAGCCCTGATTTCAGTTGACGCTCTCTGGTTGGGATTTTTCAGTCCCACCCACCCGGCAAACTGAAAATCCCACTCAAGAGGCGGGATTTTCCATGCAACCCACCACATGTTTCACAGCAGCAGAGGCAGCCCGCCTTTGGCTGGTGGTGGGATCTTCCAGTGTCGATGTCAAAGAGGTTTCCCCATTGAATGTACCCCTCGCTGCCGGGAAACCCGCAGTGCGATCGGAAGATCCCGCCGATGTGAACAGCCAGAATATTCCAGCCGAGGTCAGCAGACCTTTCAACGGTCCAAAGACTTTTCTGTCCCGCTCACACTGATTCCTGCAAAGAGCGGGATCGAACATTTATCCGACTGATTCGAATACATTTACCAGATGCTGAAGCTACATTATCCAAGAAGATTGTAATCTTAAAAGATGACCATTATTAACATAACATTAGGCTACAGTTGTTTCTTTTACTGTTATTTTTATGTTCCATTGCTAGGACAATAACAAACACATAATAAAGTCTTGCTGTACTTGTAAAGTGGTCGGCGCTGTGCAGTTTAGATTTTCTTCCACTGAATTTCTGGGATGTAAACCAGGGCACAAAAGAGAACTTGGCACCTTGCGTCCATAAAATGCTGACTGTATACTTATCGTTGTATGTCGAGGGCAATACAGGTTTAGGTGGCCACCATCACAAGCTTGCTCCGTATGGCGACGCAAAACTTTGGATAAGTAATCTATAGCAACAGAAAAGAACAGTGTTAAGGTTTTGAAAAAAAAGTCGCGGGGCAAGAAACTTTTAACTTTTTGACCTATTGGGAGGAGATGGGGTGGGGGGATACACAGGAAACCCAGATGTCAAGGTTAACTTGCACGCTGTGGGGTATTAAATTCACAGCGTGGGTGTAACATTACTGACAGGTTTCCCACCCAGAGGTCAGCCTGGTGGACAGGCTTGGTTTCCAGTGGGGCCAGGAAAACTGCAGGAGAGGCTGCAGGGCTAACTAAGTCTGAGCTCAACTGGTGGGGTGGGGTGCATCCCAGAGGGAGGGATCAATCCCAGATTGAGGGCTTCCACCTCAGTTGTGGGATGGGTGGGAGTTGGAGGTGCCTCAAGGGTATCAGACGTTGGAGGGCTCAGGTGTGGATTTGGGAGGGTGGGGGTGAACACTAATGGTGGCACTTACTTTCTGGATCCAACTGTCCTCGCCTCCCTGTAGCTTTCCCAATGCTTAGGCAACTCAGGCCATCCAGGGTTAGAAATAAGGTGCGCAGCATTACAAGTGGTAGGCTTCCGGCCAGCCGGTTAGGTGGTCACCTCCCATCATGCCTCTCTTCGAACCAGAAGTGGGGGAACTGGAGTTGGGTTGTGGGCTGGGATTCAGATCTCTAACATTTGTAACCTCCCACATAGCCCACACCATTCTTTGAGGTTCTAACTGCCCCCTTTCCACAGGAAACTCAGAAGCAACATATGTTAACTAAATAATATCACAGAGCATTGACGTAATTCAACCATTATAATACTAATAAATAGACCATTTACTAGCAAAACAATTATAACAGCTTACATTTGGTAATATACTCAATTGGATCATATTACCAAGCCTTTGTTTAGCAATAATTTAACCGACAGACGAATAGTGAGAACGATAGTAGGGCAGTCAGATAGCAGGTACTCTATTTACAGTATGCCTTTTCATCCATTTCATTAATTTACCCATTCATCAACATTATCGTGGCAAAATCAAGTCTTATATTTAGCCCCAAGGCTAAGAGCCAAATACTCTTTGGTTACAGTAAATCTTTGGCAATCACTGACAGAAAAATTACTTTAATTAGTGTTAAGGCATGAGAATAAATAGTAAATCATGCTCCCATGTTCAACCTCCCAAGCAAGTTGCAAATGCTTTGCAGTAAAGAGATGCAGAGAAAAGCCTACTACCGTATAAGGCAGGATTTGCAATGCTACACACCAACTCCCACCCTCCCTATTTGCCTGGATCCATTCTCTTTTCCAAAATTATTTGTAAACTTTCAAAAAGAAAATGGTCGGGTAGCTTCGTTCCCCGACGGTGATTTCATAATTGGCGATCCGACGGAGAATCCCTTTTCACGCCGAAATCGGGGGTGGCGATTGTTGACGCAGATTTTTTATACTCCCCCCCCCCCCTCTAAAACGGCATCATCATGGCGGGTGCATGTCACCTGAAGGCCGTTCCCCGATGCTCCGCCCCCGTTGGGCCGAGTTCCCCACGGTGTGCTTCACTTGTGGTCTCAGCCGTGGGGGAACCTGGCGTGGCAGCTGCGGACTGTGTCCAGCTCCGCCACAGTCGGGCTGGAGCTGTGCTGTTGCTAGACGGGGGAGCTTCTGCAAGGGCTGGGGGGCTAGTGGGGGCTGGCCAGGGGGTGGCCAGTGGGTCACTATCTGGCAGATTGAGTCCGTGCATGGCTGCCGTCATGTTTTAAGGCGCGACCGCTGCAGGTCGTCACCGTGCCCATGCGTGGCCACGGACACGGCCATTTTCCGGCCGTTCATTTCATGGAGGCCGGGTGTTTTACGTGGCGCGGGTGCTAGCCCCTCACCGGTCGCAGCATCGGTGAGAGGCCATGCCGATTTTTCCCACGTAAAATGCCACAGATCCTCCGCACTTAGCCTCAGAATCGGAGAATCTAGCCCATTATTTCTGAGAATAAAGAATGAGGTGAGGCAGCGTCAATGCAATGACACAACTTTAAAGCAGATGCAGGAGCAGGGAGTGCGGTACTAAAGTAGTGAAGTGCTTCGGCAGACTTAGCATGGTAGCACAGTGGTTAGCACTGTTTCTAAACAACGCTAGGGTCACATGTTTGATTCCCGCCTTGGGTCACTCTGTATGGAGTCTGCACGTTCTCGCCGTGTCTGCGCGGATTTCCTCCGGGCACTCCAGTTTCCTCCCACAAGTCCCGAAATTGAACATTCTGAATTCTCCCTCGGTGCACCCGAATAGGCGCCGGAATGTAGGGATTTTCACAATAACCTCATTGCAATGTTACTGTAAGCCTACTTGTGACAGTGATACAGATTATTATTATTATTATGGGGTAAATTTCAACCTGCCAGTGTGGTAGGGGGTTTGTGCCTGAAGGAGGTTTAAAACATCAACAAGTACAGGAGCGCTGGGTTGCCAGCAGGATCCCATCAGCTTTCATGTTTAATTCGAGCTGGTTTGTGGGAAATCCCCATGGGATAGGTGAGTCTGCTACTAACGTATTCTCACTGCCAATTAATGCAGCTTTAACAAACAAATAACAAAGAAAAGTACAGCACAGGAACAGGCCCTTCGGCCTCCAAGCCTGCACCGACCATGCTGCCCGTCTAAACTAAAATCTTCTACACTTCCAGGGTCCGTATCCCCCTATTCCCATCCTATTCATGTATTTGTCAAGATGCCCCTTAAACGTCACTATCGTCCCTGCTTCCACCACCTCCTCCGGCAGCGAGTTCCAGGCACCCACTACCCTCTGTGTAAAAAACTTGCCTCGTACATCTCCTCTAAACCTTGTCCCTCGCACCTTAAACCTATGTCCCCTAGTGATTGACCCCTCTACACTGGGGAAAAGTCTCTGACTATCCACTCTGTCTATGCCCCTCATAATTTTGTAGACCTCTATCAGGTTGCCCCACAACCGCCTTTGTTCCAGTGAGAACAAACCAAGTTTCTTCAACCTCTCCTCATAGCTAATGCCCTCCATACCAGGCAACATCCTGATAAATTTCTTCTGTACCCTCTCTAAAGCCTCCACATCCTTCTGGTAGTGTCTCGACCAGAATTGAACACTATACTCGAAGTGTGGCCTAAGGTTGTATCCAGCTGCAAGATGACTTGCCAATTTGTATACTCAATGCCCCGGCCAATGAAGGCAAGCATGCAGTATGCCTTCTCGACTACCTTCTCCACCTGTGTTGCCCCTTTCATTGACCTGTGGACCTGCACACCTCGATATCTCTGACTGCCAATACTCTTGTGGGTTCTACCATTCACTGTATATTCCCTACCTGTATTAGACCTTCCAAAATGCATTACCTCACATTTGTCCGGATTAAACTCCATCTGCCATCTCTCAGCCCAAGTCTCCAAACGACCTAAATCCTGCTGTATCCTCTGACAGTCCAGTGGCTTTAACTGCCAATCATGAGTTTCCTGGGCTCACTGGAATTTGCCAGGGTGAATAAGGCGAGAGGACATCAGAACTGATGGGGTTAACCATTTGGCAGGTTGGAAAAAGTCTGTTCATACAGGGGTTGGAATTTTCTGGCCATTCTCACTGGAGGGATCTTCCGGTCCTGCTGACGCTGAACCCCCACCATGGGATTCCCGGCAGCAAGGCTGCATAAAATGGAAACAGTGTCGACAGCAGCAGAATCCGAAGATCTTGCCGCCGGCCATTGGCCGTCCATATATGCCACAATGAAACACACCGCAGGGGTGCACGGAAAATCCCACCCAGAGTTGTTGTCTTGGTGAAGAAAGACATTTGCTCGCAGGGCTTGTTCTTTTTCATCTACGTGGCTTCAGTAAAGCTAGAGACAGGCTGTTCATTCCCCTGTTCAGATGATGTCAGCTGACCTCCTCCAGGCTTTGGAGTCTGGGACACTGCAAACGTTTGCCCCACCTGTATCTGCTCAGGGGCAGACTTTGGACATCAGGACCGGGAGCAGAATGTGGACCTCTGACTGGGTGGGGGTGGGGGGAGGGTGCACTGATGCCCAAGGATTTTGAGTGGAACCCCTTTTCCACGTGCCCTGTCTCCATCTTCCCACTCATCGTCACACATCAGTGGGGCACTTAATGGCCAAGACGAGGCTCAATTGGCAGACTCAGTATGCAGGCCATTGGTGAGGATCAGTATGTACCCAGCTGCCTGTATTGTCTGATGCTCCATGCAACTGGCCACTCTTCCAATGGAAATAGACAGCAGCACAAAGGTTTGAGAATGACTCCCACCTCTCTCCCAGGGAGCACTTTGCCTCCGGAAAGGCTGACAGAAGCGCAGAAGCTTCAACATCCCAGCCAAAATGTTGGCGCTGGTTGCGCTGGAGCACGCCCATCCCACTGCTGGGTTGGCTGGGGCCAGAGGGTATCTGGAGGGTGGCCTGGAGAGACCAGACATACGACCTGTGGCACTAAGTTCACAGCAGGCAGTCAGCAGCATGCGCAGCTGCTTGGCTGTCTTGCAGGCTGCGGCAATGGTGGTCCGTGCCCGGCCACCCAGACCCATCTCCTTGCTGCCACCCGCTACTGCCCCTGGCCGGTGCCCGCCACCCCCTCCCCCGCTCCACCCCCCGCCAGTGGCACAACTGTCAGCACACTATAGTGATGTTGGACACTTTTCCTACCGCCTCTCTCTCCCTCAGCAACCACGGGCCCAGGTCCCAACGTTGAATACCACAAGTGAACCTTGCCGTCAGTAATTCCCCCGACGGAAGTGGAGCATCGTGGGAGGCCCGGAGAATGCCGAGGCAGGCCCATTAATGATATGCCAATGGCCTTTACTGTACAGTTTGCATGCCCACGCTGGTGTGCAGCATGGAATGCATTCACACCGCTGTCGAAACATCGGAGCATGGCATTCCGTTGGGCGCCTGGTGCCGGCCTCAATATTTGGGCGACGCACGATTCTCTAGCCCATCGTGTTTTGCGATTATGGCGTCGCTGGGCGGAGAATCCCGTTCCCGTCTCAAACACCTGTTCCTGCTCACTGGTGATGGGCTTCTTATTTACAAAGTATATTCAAATTCTCCTGCAGCTCATCCTGTTTGGCTTTGTATTGTCTTAAAATTTAGCCTCTGTGCTTGTGATTTCTACCTCCAAATCATTTATCCAGAAATTGAACAAAAAAAATCCCAAAACAAACTCTTGTGTGATTCCATTGGTAACATTCCCCCAGATTCATGAGAATTCCTGAGCCAACCCTCTCTGGATTCTATAATTTAATTAATCTTGTATCCACGATAAAATATTTCCACTGATATCTGATTTCTTTATTCTCAGTATCAGCTATTCCTGAGGAAGCAGATCAAAGGCTATAATGAAATCCAAGTCCATGACATCCAGTGTCATATTCGTAACAAGTTCCTTTGTCTCACCCTCAAAGAAATCCAATAAGTTGTATTGGCAAGAAATTTCATACTGCTGCCTTGCATAGTTTTATTTCTATCCAGATACTCCTGGATCTTACTATTGCAACACATTTCCACAATTTCACTGATACTAGACATAAACCTCACTGATCTGCAGTTTTCTGGCTTAAGTTTGCTATCTTTTCTAAGATACCCAACTGCAACATCTGCCTTGCCTTGTCCAGTCTCCAGGCACTCCCATTTATGTGCCCTTTGGAAAATGTGTCAGGGTTCCTGCAATTTCCTCATTTGGTTCTACAAGCTTTATTGAATGTATCTTATCTGGTGGCACAGTAGCACAGTAGTTAGCACTGTTGCTTCACTGCTCCAGGATCCCAGGTTCAATTCCTGGCTTGGATCACTGTCTGTGCGGAGTCTGCATGTTCTCCCCATGTCTGCGTGGGTTTCCTCCGGTTTCCTCCCAAAGTCCAAAGATGTGCAGGTTAGGTGGATTGGCCATGCTAAATTGCCCCTTAGTGTCCAAAAAGGTTAGGTGGGGTTTTTGGGTTGCTGGGATAGGGTGGGGGTGTGGGCTTAAGTAGGGTGCTCTTTCCAAGGGCCGGTGCAGACTCAATGGGCCGAATGGCCTCCTTCTGCTCTGTAAATTCTATGATTCTATGATCCGAACCCTGAGATTTCTCTACATCTGCACAGATGTTTGTCGACCATGCCAGTGGTAATGTGCTAGAGTTACAATTTCCGCCTACAACATTTTCTAGCTCCCTTTTTGGATCAATACGCATATTTACTACTTTTGCAGCATTCGTGGCACCAATTGGCACGTGCTCACCAAATCCCACTTTTAGTGATGCTACCCCCTTCCATTATTTCTCCCCTGTCACTATTTCGCGTGAGACAACAAATCAACTTTTTTTTACTCCAAATAAACCTTCCCTCTTACCATATTTGTCCTGTTTTTCCAGGATTTATGCACTTCTTCCATCAAAGCGACAGCACGTGAACAGCAAAACTCCTCGTTTGAATTCGCCCTCATAATATTTCAGTAAATTTTGGCCAACGTTGAAAAGTAGAAACTAATTTAAAATTTGCAAACTCGGCCATTGGCTACCTTTGCCGCTCAATAATTCAATCATTTTGCTCGACACAGTTACTGAAGATTTGAAACTTAAACTGCAAAATTCCAAGTGGCGAAAAAAAACAGTAACTAACAGAACACAGTATGATTAATCAAACAGTGGTTACAATAGTTAAAATAACAATTGTTAAGGTCTTGTGGAATCTTGTCTGGAAAGGACCCGATGACTGTTTAGAAACTTCTCTTCAAGACCAAAAACATATCCCAATCGTGCAAGTTAACAGATACATATTAGCTCAAATTAGAATACACACATCACATACAAGGAATCCATGGCATTTCACTTCAGATAATAGTCTCCAGGTTGTTTCCACGCCAGCCTCCTGTAAATAAGACATGTTCCACTGCTTTCCTATGCTGGTTCTTTCATGATTATTTATCTTCAAATAAGAATAATACACTGCCAAAACTGGAACACTGTGAAAATCTAACATTTACAGATCCACAAAGACAAATTCGCCAAGGCTGACGAACAATCATGAATGCTGCACAGGTTCAAACAAACTGCTCTGAACTACCTGGAATCGCGAGAAGTATATTCTTGTTGAAGCGTAAATCTCAGCATGATATTACAATGGATCATGATCAAAGAAAGCTACGAAAGATGAGATTAGATAAAAGTATCTACAGGCTTTGATACCTGATATGTCTTCATAGAATGTTAGAGCACATTGGATTGAATTTGTTTATTGTCACGTGTACCGAGGTACAGTGAAAAGTATTTTTCTGCGAGCAGCTCAACAGATCATTAAGTACATGGGAAGAAAAGGGAATAAAAGAAAATACGTAATAGGGCAACACAAGGTACACAATGTAACTACATAAGCACCGGCATCGGATGAAGCATACAGGGTGTAGTGTTAATGAGGTCAGTCGATAAGAGGGTTATTTAGGGGGCAGCACGGTGGCCTAGTGGTTAGCACAACCGCCTCACGGCGCTGAGGTCCCAGGTTCGATCCCGGCTCTGGGTCACTGTCCGTGTGGAGTTTGCACATTCTCCCCGTGTCTGCGTGGGTTTCGCCCCCACAACCCAAAAATGTGCAGAGTAGGTTGATTGGCCACGCTAAATTGCCCCTTAATTGGAAAAAATAATTGGGTAATCTAAATTTATAAAAAAAAAAAAAAAAGAGGGTTATTTAGGAGTCTGGTAACAACGGGGAAGAAGCTGTTTTTTGAGTCTGTTCGTGCGTGTTCTCAGACTTATGTATCTCTTGCCCGATGGAAGAAGTTGGAAGAGTAAGTAAGCTGGATGGGAGGGATCCTTGATTATGCTGCCCGCTTTCCCCAGGCAGTGGGAGGTGTAGATGGAGTCAATGGATGGGAGGCAGGTTTGTGAGATGGACTGGGCGGTATTCACGACTCTCTGAAGTTTCTTGCGGTCCTGGGCCGAGCAGTTGCCATACCAGAATGTGATGCAGCCAGATGGGATGCTTTCTATGGTGCATCTGTAAATGCCGAATTTCCTGAGTTTCCTGAGGAAGTATAGGCACTGTTGTGCTTTCTTGGTGGTAGCATTGACGTGGGTGGACCAGGACAGATTTTTGAGATGTGCACCCCTAGAAATTTGAAACTGCTAACCATCTCCACCTCTGCCCCATTGATGCTGACAGGGGTGTGTACAGTACTTTGCTTCATGAAGTCAATGACCAGCTCTTTAGTTTTGTTGGCATTGAGGGAGAGATTGTTGTCGCTGCACCACTCCACTAGGTTCCCTATCTCCTTCCTGTATTCTGACTCGTCATTATTCGAGATCCGGCCCACTATGGTCGTATCATCAGCAAACTTGTAGATGGAGTTGGAACCAAATTTTGCCATGCAGTCGTGTGTGTACAGGGAGTAGAGTAGGGGGCTAAGTATGCAACCTTGCGGGGCACCGGTATTGAGTACTATTGTGAAGGAGGTGTTGTTGTTCATTCTTACTGATTGTGGTCTGTTGGTCAGAAAATCGAGGATCCAGTTGCAGAGTGAGGAGCCAACACCTAGGTTTTGGAGCTTTGATATGAGCTTCGCTGGGATTATGGCGTTGAAGGCGGAGCTGTAGTCAATAAATAGGAGTCTGATGTAGGAGACGTTGTTGTTGAGATGCTCTAGGGATGAGTGTAGGGCCAGGGAAATGGCATCTGCTGTTGACCGGTTGCGACGGTATGCAGATTGCAGTGGATCAAGGCATTCTGGGAGTATGGAGATAATGTGCTTCATGATCAGCCTCCCGAAGCACTTCATTACGACTGAAGTCAGGGCCACCCGACGGTAGTCATTGAGGCACGTGGCCTGGTTCTTCTTTGGTACCGGTATGATGGTGGTCTTCTTGAAGCAGGTGGGGACCTCGGAGTGGAGCCGGGACAGGTTAAAGATGTCTAAAAACACCTCTGCCAGCTGGTCCGCGCAGGCTCTGAGTGCACGACCAGGGATTCCGTTCGGGCCCTTTGCCTTCCGAGGTTTCACTTTCAGGAAGGCCGATCTGACTTCGGAAGCTGTGATGGTGGGTATGGGTGAGTTATGGGCTGCTGGGGCACTTGACAGCGGATTGTTGGTTACCGGCTCGAACCGAGTGTAGAATGCATTAAGTTCATCGGGGAGGGGTGCGCTGCTGCCGGAGATGCTGCTCGGCTTCGCTTTGTAGCCCGTTATGTTGTTTAGTCCTTGCCACAATCGCCGAGAGTCTGTCTGTGACTCTAGCTTGGTTTGATATTCTCTCTTGGCATCTCGGATAGCTTTGCGGAGGTCGTACCTCGATTTCTTGTATGGGTCAGGATCGTCTGACTTGAACGCCTCAGATCTGTCCTTCAGTAGGGATTCAATCTCGCGATTGAGCCATGGTTTCCGGTTGGGAAACGTACATACTGCTTTCTTTGGCACGCAGTCATCTACACATTTGCTGATGAAGTCTGTGACGGTGGTGGCATACTCATTTAACTTGGCCGCTGAGTTCTTAAATATGGACCAGTCCACTGTCTCTAAGCAGTCACGCAAGAGCTCTTTGGTTTCCTAGGACCAGCACTGCACGACCTTCTTAGCTGGATTCTCCCGCTTGAGTTTCTGCTTGAATGCCGGGAGAAGGAGCACCATTTGGCCCGCCGTGTCCATACAAGCTCTGTGCAAGAGCAACTAGGCTAGCACCACTCGCCATGGCCCTGCAAATATTTTCTCCTCAGCTAATTATACAATTTCCTTACACACACACACAGGCACTTTTTTTGTCATTTGGGAACATCATCTCCCTCTGTACTCTGTTCAAACGACTCATGAAATGATATGAAAATTCTTTTTGAAAATTCTTTATTGTCACAAGTAGACATACACTAACACTGCAATGAAGTTATTGTGAAGAGCCCCTAGTCGCCACATTCCGGCACCTGCTCGGGTATACGGAGGGATAATTCAGAATGTCCCAATTACCCAATAGCAGGGGCTGGATTCCCCGCCCCACCACGTCACTTTTCATCCTCGATCGGCCGGCGGGATTCTCCGTTACGCCGGCCGGACAATGGGGTTTCCAATTGTGGGGCAGCCCCACGCCGTCGGGAAACCCTCGGGCGCCGGCGGAGAATCCCGCCCCATGGGCGCGATTCACCGCACCCCATGCCGGGTGGGAGAATAGCGTGAGGGTCAGGCGAATCACGCCACGCCGCCCTGGCTCCCCCCGCGATTCTCCCACCCTCCCCCCAAAATGGCGTGTAGCGTTTTGCGACAGGCCGCTCGGAGAATCGCCGCTCGTCATTTCTCACGGCGACCGGTGATTCTCCGGCCCGGATGGGCCGAGCGGCCTGCCGAACCCGACCGGTTCACACCGCCGCCAACCACACCTGGTCGCTGCCGGCGTGAACAGCGCGCGACCGGTGTGTGTGGGGCCTGTGGGGGGCAGAGGGAGGATCAAGCACCACGGGCGTGCTCATGAGATGTCTGGCCCGCGATCGGTGCCCACCGATCGTCGGGCCGGCGTCTCTAAAAGACGCACTCTTTTCCCAACGCCGCCCCGCAAGATCAAGCTGCCATGTCTTGTGGGGCAGCGGAGGGGAAGACGGCAACCGCGCATGCACGGGTTGGCGCCGGCCAACCTGTGCATGCGCGGCTGACGTCACTTAGGCGCCGCCGGCCGTGTCATTCCCGGCGCGCCGCTTTGACGCAAGCGTCAAGGCCGGGCGCTCGGAATTCACGCACCGCTGCTCCTAGCCCCCTGAGGGGGGGGGAGAATAGGGGGCGAAGAGCGGCCTCCGACGCCGGAATGAAACACTCCGGGTTTCACTCCGGCGTCGGCTGTTTGTCTCCCTTTGGGAGAATTGCGCCCCATGTCTTTCGGGACTTGTGGGAGGAAACTGGAGCACCCGGAGGAAACCCACGCAGACATAGGGAGAACGTGCAGACTCTGCCCAGACAGTGACCCAAGGCAGGAATCAAACCTGGGACCCTGGCTCTATGAAGCCACAGTGCTAACTACTATGCTACCGTGCTACCAATCATGACACTGAACATCTATATCAAATTGCCTCTCTTCTGTGAGAAGCACAATCCAAGCTTCTCCAATCTAGCCATTTGACCCCTTATCCCTGGCAACTTTCTCACACATCTATTCTGCACCCGCTCTAATACACTCACATCCTTCCTAAAATGTGGTGTTTGGAAATGGACACAGTACTTCAGTTGAGGCTGAACCGGTGTTTTGTAAAGCTTCACCGCAGCTTCCTTGTTTTTGGACTCCATGGCTTAGATTTATAAAGCACAGGATTCCTTATTGCCCGTTATCCACTTTCTCAAAAAGCCCTGCCACCATCACCAATCTGCGGGTGCCTCCACTCTTCTCCCCAGCTCAGTTGGTTCGACTCAAGCTTGCATCCAACCCCCAGCACTGAGGAACGGGCCTTGGCAGTCACTTTCTCCAGAGGCCAGGCGGGGTCAAGCCAGGAATTTTCTTGACTCCCCTCGCTGCCATGAGGATGAAAATCCAGGCCTAAGGATGTGGAAGCCTATTCTGTATAGTACTTCCCTCAGCATTTTGAAGACTTTGAAGCTGAATAAAAACAGAAGTACAGTGATTTCTAAGGTCAAAAGATCTTTTTAAAAATCTAGTTAAATCAAGCAGACTCAGATTCCAATGACTGAGTGATCATGGGTCGATGGTCCTTTAAATAGCATTCCCTTAGATTTCAAAGAATAAACAACAAAGAAAAGTACAGCACTAAAACAGGCTCGTCGGCCTTCCAAACCTGCGCTGACCATGCTGCCTATTTAACCTAAAACTGTTTACACTTCCAGGATCCGTATCCCTCTATTCTCATCCGATTCATGTATTTGTCAAGACGCCCTTTAAACGTCACTACCTGCTTCCACCACCTCCTCTGGCAACGAGTTCCAGGCACCCACTATCCTCTGTATAAAACATTTCCCTCGCACATCTCCTCTAAACGTTGCCCTCGCACCTTAAACCTATATCCCCTAATAATTGACTCTTCCACTCTCGGAAAAAGCTTGAGACAATCCACTCTGTCCATACCCCTCATCATTTTGTAGACTTCTATCAACCTAGGTCATTCCAATAAAAACAAACCTCGTTTAAACAACCTCCCCCTGGTAGCTAGTGCCCCCATACTAGGCAACATCCTGGTACACCTCTTGTGTATGCTGTCCAAAACCTCCACATCCTTCTGGTAGTGTAGCGACCAGAATTGAACACTATACTCCAAGTGTGGCCTCACAAGTTTCTATACAACTGGTGGTACTCCGTGAATCCAACAGTGACCACTCCTTCTGTTTATTTTTCCAGTGAACATGGCACTGGATTCTATGGACACCATACGACCCTGATTTAAATACTTGATAGAGATTGATGCATGCTTCATGTAGGCAGCTGTCTCTTCTGAAGGTCCTTGTCAAAATGCCAGCATTGTTAGATTGTGCCCAGCAGAGACAGTTAAAATCAGCACCAAGTCTTTCTTCAAGCTGAAAATATGCCAGGGGAACTTAGCAAACATCAACATGTCTATTGAGAGAAGTTAAATCCTTGTCATAAGCCTAAACATGTGAAGGGTAGGGAGTATATAAATGAAGCTGGATACACATTTTCAATGAACTAAACACGGGGCGTTGAAATGTGACACTCAGATTTTACATGAACACGTAAAGTAGTGAGCTACCAGAGAAAACGAAGACCCCGAGTTGTTCCTCAGAGTATTTTTCTGTAAACTATCCTTCGATTAGGTCAGTGGTTCCCAACCTTTTCCTTTATGCGGACAACAGATTGTCATCAAAAGGTTGTGTGGACCACAACATACACGTGCCGTTGTCAAACTTATATATCATCGGGTATTAAAGACGCAGCTATTTCTAATGGTTTATGATGCACACTGACAAATACATTGCGAATAATAATGTAACATCGATTATGATATATACAAGGTACACGTAATTGTATCCCCACCCCCCCCCCCCCCCCCCCCCCCCCCCGCCCGCCATGGACCGCCTGCACTACTCTCACAGACCAATAGTGGTCCACAGACTATAGGTTGGGAACAACTGGCTTAGATGTCCACAATATCCTTATAGTCCATTTTGATTAGACTTTCTCAGTTCAATCCATCCCACTGAAGGAAAGTAACATTAAAGAGTTGGATTTTCTTCATTGTATCATGTTACTCTGGTTATAATTTGAGATGCTACTTGGAACAGACTATGTAATAGTTTGCTTTAGGCCAGCCTTCGAAGAATGAACTGCACTAAATATGTCAGCTTAATTGCTGTAATGCACTGCAACCGATACTATCTATCCTCATTAATGTAGTTTCACAAATGCTCAAATGTAATGCCTCTACTTCAAAGCAACAGAGACAACAGATGCCTTCAGCCCTGATAGCAGATTAATAAGATTAAACTGTGATTACAAAGTAAAACCTAGTTAAATGCACACCTGTCCAAAGTATTGTGTTATTCTGACCCAAGCAATATCTCAAATTTTTTATAAATTTAGTGTATCCAATTAATTTTTTTCAATTATGGGGCAATTTAGTGTGGCCAATCCACCTAGCCTGCACATCTTTGGGTTGTGGGGGCGAAACCCACACAAACACGGGGAGAATGTGCAAACTCCACACAGACAGTGACCCAGAGCCGGCATCGAACCTGGGACCTCGGTGCCATGAGGCAGCAGGGCTAACCCACTGTGCCACCGTGCTGCCCGCTTCTATGGATTTTATGAACAATACTAAACAAGACTTTATGCCAAAGTGATGAAGATGATCATTTGTTGTTAACTTTCCCTGGAGTGGGAAGTCTAGGCCCACTGATACAGGACTTATAGTGACCCAACCAGCAGTCCGTAAAAAGGTCAGCTGCAGGCCGCTCAGGGAAAGACTGTTGGTATTTAAAAGAAAAATATTATTTGTGAGGCCAGGAGAAACAATCATGGTTCCCTCCCAGCTCCACAAAGGTCTGGTCAACTGCCAGCCTGTTTTGCGCCCTCCACCATCCAGACAACAGCAGCTGCATCCCTCCCAACCACCACCAACAGGCCTGACCTAAATTTCTTCCCAGACTGGTGAGCAAGAGTGGAGCACATATTCGACATCCAAATTTGATGATCAAAATCAAGTGAGGCTCGAACCGGAAAACGATTTGAGTCTCCCAATGTGGTTTTCAGCACGTTCCAAAGTGTCCTGCGCGCATCGCGACCATTTTGAAAGGTTAAAAGTGTCTATGTTCAGCGTGCAATTTGAGCAAATATCCAGTTAATATCAGACCAATGGAAAAGGATTATTTAGATAACATTTAAATGACGTGCAATTATAAGAATTAACAGTGTTAAGCGAACCTTGTTCAACTTTCTGTTCTTTGTCCCTTTAATTTAATTGTCGTTCTGCAACAGTCCCAACTCCCTGGTTTCTGAACTTTTTTGTGTTCTTCAAGGTAGTTGGCTTTTTGCAGCTACCTGGTCCCGTGCAGCTGCTTCTGGGGTCCAGTTTAAAATGAAACTCAAAAGTTCTTTCTAATCTAGAGTGGCCCCTGGTTGCTGAGCAACAGCCTAGTCATTCTTCTCTAGTTTGTTTGCACGTCATAAATAAACCTTTAATTACATTGCAGGCACAGTTTGAAATGAAACAAAAACCCATAGACATGCAGCCACCTTTGTTTAACATGAGCTGACTGCAATTTTAACCATTTCTTAAACAGAAACAATATGAAACTTACTCAAAGCTACACCTTGTTTCTAATTTCCACAAATAGAAATATAGATTACTTAAAACTAGCTCTGTTTCCTAAAACTGTGAAGTCTTGCCGAGCTTGCCAGGCACAGTCTGAGGTGGCATTGACAGTCCTGTTTTAACAATAAAATTTTATTTTAAGGACAAAGGGAGATTTTTAAAAAACATTTAAAATGTAATAAAAGCCGAGAAGAGTCATATTACACTCAATGAGGCTGCTTAACATAGTGGCTCCCAAACTATGGGTCATGACAGTGCGAACAATTGGAGTCAGGGTTCTGAAGCAGCAAGGGTGGCTGTGGAGTGGAGACTCAGATGTGACACTCCTGGGATTGGCTCCAAGTCCCTTTTAAGTCTGCATAATTATTTATGCCAGTGAGCATGGCCTAATGGAATAAGCTCTGAGGGAGGCCCATTTGCTGTCAATAGGCCTAGTCAGCTACTTCCTCTGCCTTGCTTTGCATCCCACTTCTGCTCAACAACTCTTTTCCATTCTGCGCAACAAGTTTCCCTGGCCAAAAATTGTCACGGTGAGGTCATACCGAGTGCGAAGCATTAGAATGGGATCACATGGGTAGCACGGTGGCGCAATGGTTAGTATTGCTGCCTCACGGCGTCGAGGTCCCAGGTTTGATCCCGGCTCTGGGTCACTGTCCGCGTGGAGTTGAAAATGAAAATCGCTTATTGTCACGAGTAGACTTCAATGAAGTTACTGTGAAAAGCCCCTAGTTGCCACATTCCGGCGCCTGTTCGGGGAGGCTGTTACGGGAGTTTGCACATTCTCGTCGTGATTGCGTGGGTTTCGCCCCCACAACCCAAAGATGTGCTGGCTAGGTGGACTGGCCACATTAAATTGCCCCTTAATTGGAAATAATGAATTGGGTACTCTAAATTTATTTTTTAAAAGAATGGGATCACAACAGGAAAATATTTGGGATTCACCGGCTCAACAGTAATTAGTGTACCATAAAAGACTCAGTCACACCTCACTCAACAAGATGCAACTTTTAAAAAAAAGAGATTTTACAGTGAGACTGACAGTATAAAAGGGCAGGTTTTCGTGAATTCTGAGAATTCTACTTATTTGCGTGCTGGAGGTACCTCAACAGCACATCCTCTGAGGAAGCACAGAATCACTGACAATTTCATGTTTTTTAAAAATAAATTTAGAGTACCCAATTCATTTTTTCCAATTAAGGGGCAATTTAGCGTGGCCAATCCACCTAGCCTGCACATCTTTGGGTAGTGGGGGCAAAACCCACACAAACACGGGGAGAATGTGCAAACTCCATACAGACGGTGACCCAGAGCTGGGATCGAACCTGGGACCTCGGCGTCGTGAGGCAGCAGTGCTAATCCACTGCGTCACCGTGCTGCCCGACAATTTCATGTTTAACTGCGCCTATGTGGACTCCAGGGTTTCTGTCAGTTCCAGAGCAGCAATGACAATGAAAGCTCACCATCAGTACTACCACAATATCTGGGCCATTGTTTTTCAACAAATACAGCTTATAAGAAAATGAACTCTGTTGCCTTAATGGTGAAAAGAATCGGAAGCAAACTGTGTCCAAAAGAGCAACTGAAACAGAAAATCTAGTCAATATATTACATATAAATTATAAATCAGTTTTCTTCATTAATTTCTTTTTTCCTAAGGCATTTAAGATTCAAGGCTCTGAGAAAATTGCAATATATACTGTTTAATCGAAAAGCTATTATTGGGCAATAAATCTCTGAAAGTTAGGGACTCTAACTATAACCACATTGTAAGTAAGTCCCAATTTCAGCCAAGAATTTCTAAAGCCAGTCAAAGCAATGAATAAAACTCTAATTAATGAAACGTTGTTTTGCTAGAAAGATCTTGAAGTATAATGCTCATGAAATGGTAAACTAGGTTTGACCACATATAATGAAGGCATATGGGCCGGGATTCTCCAAACATGGGGCTATGTCCCCACGCGCGCCGGAAAACGGGCGCGAATCACTTCAGGCTTTTTTCGAAAAGTCCAGAGTGATTCTCCGGAGTTCAGGGGTACAGCAAGGCCCCGGCATGCTCCCCGCAGCTGCTGCTGATACGGGGCCCTGTAAGTCTGGCTACGGGTCCGCGCATACGCGCGGCGGCCTACAGCGGGCCAGGTTGGAAGAAGATTGCTCCCCCCCCCCCGGAATGCGCGCGCCGGCTGATTGGTCGTCCCCCGATCGTGGGCCTGGCCATCGTGGAGGCCCCCCCCCCCCCCCGAAGTCTGATCCCCCCGCCCCCCCTACCAGGATGGCGCCCGCAGCCGTGACGCCGAGCTCCCGCAGGGTGAAACGATACAGGAACCACACCGGCGGGACTCAGCGGGAACCCAGCCGGTCAATTGCGGAGAATCGCCGTGGGGGCTTCTTTCAACGGCCCCCGACCGGTGCCGCATCGACCGTGTGCGCACGGCAGGTGGCGATTCTCCGGTCCTCATTCTCCGACCATTTTCTCCACCCCCGCGCCGAGCGTGATTTCGGCGTGGAGGCTCGGAATATCCTGGCCATGGAATTTACACTGCATTTTTGATACCAGTGTATCAATACAATTGTAACCAAAAATCACATGACCGTGCTCTGTTCATTCATACACAACACAGTAGCATAATTCATCTATCAGGTTACATTAGATTCCATAAGCCTCGTTCATACTCAGTGTTACTAATGCATATAAATCACTTTGGCATCAATGCTCTTCAAAATGCATACACTAAGTCTTGCGATAAAAATGTGCAATTTATCAGTCTTATTAGTCAAGAAAAATAATATGGACAGAGTACTATGCTGGAAAGCTCACAATTAAAACCAGCCTTGGCCAAATAAAGGATAAATAACATACGATGCACATATACATTAAATTCCTGTTATCTCAGGTTACTGCAAATAAATCTCTACTAGTCTTGATTATGTTCTTTGTAGTTTGCTCAAAAATGAAACGTTACAGAGATGTCAAGAAAAGGTACACATGCGTACTTGCCTCAGTAAATTGTTCCCAGGTCCTGCATGGATAGATGAGTGATTGTATTTTCAGTGTCAGTCCAAAGTTTTTTAAAAGTTAAAATTCTACTGAAGAACCAAACAAACATTTTCTCAATAGTCCACCATATACCATCATTACCACAAATGGTATTTTAGCTGTTTTATGAATGTGCCACTGAGAAAAAATGGGCCTGATGTTTTTTTTAAAATATGTTTATGTGCAAGTCAGCAACTGACTTGGAGCAAGGAAGGGATTTCTCGAGAACTGGATTCCGCAATAGTCGCTGGTTGATTTGTCGAGCTCCACAGCTAGCTTCGCCAAGACGGCTTCTGGTGATGAACTGCCTCCTGATTTTCATGAAGATGTGCTGCACATGAATAACCCATCAAAGCCACCACAGAAAGACAAGTTAAATAACTACCAGCGCAAGAACATTTACTAAAGTGATAATTATTATTGACTGCCAGTTAATTTACCTTACCCAGAAAATAAATAATTCTGAATTGTTATGAATGCGAGGAATAAGGGGCGGGATTCTCCCAGCGGGAGACTAAGTGCCGACGCCAGAGTGAAAACCGGAGTGTTTCACTCTGGTATCGGAGGCCGCTCTTCACCCCCTATTCTCCCACCCCCGGGGGGCTAGGAGCGGTGCTGCATCATTTACGCGTGCCGGGCCTTGGTGCTGCGTAAAAGCGGCGCCACGTATATTACTCGGCCAGCATGGCGTAAATGACGTCACCCATGCATGCGCAGGTTGGCCGGCGCCAACCCACGCATGGGCGGTTACCGTCCTCCCTGTGGGCGCCCCGCAAGAAATCGAGGAGTGATCTTGCAGGGTTGCGGAGTAAAAGAGTGCGTCCTTCAGAGACGCTGGCCCGCCAATTGGTGGGCACTGATCGCGGGCCAGACCCCTTCTGAGCGCCTCCCCCCCCGGTGCTCGATCCTCCCTCCCCCCCCCCTCCACAGGACACCCCCGCAGCGTTCGCGCGCTGTTCACGCCGGCAGCGACCAGGTGTGGTTGGCGCCGGTGTGAACTCGTCGTATTGGGCAGGCCGCTCGGCCCATCCGGGCCGGAGCATCGCTGCTCACCCGTTACAAACGGCGACTGTTACAAAAGGTCAAATTTGAACTGTTCTACAATTCATGGGCATTATTTATTATGCACTTTTGAGAATTTGATCACATCGAACATTAGGGGGGTTGGGGGCTGGAAGGGTTGGGGGGGCGGGGGACTGTATGTGTTAATGGTGACTATGGGTGATTCTTATTCCCTTTTGTCATTTGAATTTTTTAACATGCGGGCTGATGATTGGGTTTTGGTGGGAGGATGGAATCGTTATTGATATGGGGATTGCCCAGGTAAAGAGAGAAATGGAGAGATAATGTGAGGGGGAGAGGGAGAGAGACAGAGATAATGTGAGAGAGAGAGAGAGAAAGAGAGAGAGAAGAGAGACAGAGAGAGAGAGGGAGGCAGGAAAATAGTAGCTGCTGTGAACAGCAGAGGCAAAGGCTGCTTTCTGTTAGCAACCAGGCTTCCGCTCTGGTGGAAGAGACAATATCTGTTGAGATTGAAAGACACTGGAAGATTTACACTGATAAAGAGAGTCACCAGAATGGGTCTTGCTGCTTGAAGTCAGTTTGGGGATCTTATGAATACAGAGGAAACCCACTTTTGGTGGTCTTTGGACTTCTTGGATCAGTGAAATAGGGAGAAATGAGCCTATTGGAAACTTGGAGTAACGTTGGACTGGCTCCTGTAAATCCTTTATTTTATCTTTGTGCACATTTCATAATTGTCTTATCTTGGGACATATCTTTCGTAATACGTCCCTGAATTATTCTGACTGGAGTTTTACGAAGAGGATTCGACTTAAATTGTAAAGAATCGCCGTGCAAGTGAGTTGGTTGGAAATGTCTGGGCTGGAGCCCAGATTGCAGAGGCATTATTGCTGATGAGCGAGACTTCAGCTCAGCAGTACAGTGGACATTGGGATGATGACCACCTTGGATCTCACCTTGAGGAACCGCGAGGTATCCTTAGGAGAAGGATGGAGCAGCAGGAGAGATGGAGCATTTTTCCTGGTTAAAGCCTGACTTCGGTTCATTGAGATCCTGCTGCATGGTGTATAACATATCCTGACGGTTTTGGGAGGCAGGGGCCGGACACGGAGTATCCGCGCGTTAGGTTTCTGGCGGGAATTGAGAGGTGAGATCCCGACCATGATTGAAGATTGATTGCCATACTTTAGTAATTGGGAATTACTAAATTGGGAAGCTGGGTGTATCAGATTGAACAAAGCAGAGTGTATCCGGTCTTCGAGGTCGGTGTTCGGTTGGGCCCCTGTCTGCTGGCCTTATATTATCCTGTCTCTAATGATCATCGTCAGAGTATGGCGGTGGCCAGTTGTGTCGAGTCACCTTCTCTCCTCTGAGTTTCTGAGTTCCTGCTGACTTTTCTTTGAGGTCGGTGTTCTTTGGAAATGAGTAGTGGCGCACGCAGAGGTGGGCTTGGTTAATCCTGGATTGATTGTTCCGAGGCCAACTTGGGCGCTTTTCTCCTTAAAGGTTATTTCTTTCTTTTCTTCATCTGGGTGAGCAAAGTGCTGTTTTGATCACCTTTCTCCCCCCTTGAAGATTTTTATTTGGCCGAGCAGTTCTTTTTCTCTTTTTCTCATTTGGGTGTTTTTCCCTTAAGGGTTTATTTCCTTCTTCTCTTCATCGGGATTAGCAGTGTGCTGTTATAAATCCTGATTTGGTTTGGTACTCCACGGGGAATGTTCCCTTATTGTGCTGTGGAGGTGGGATAGGTCCTGACCCTTTGTTACACTGTGACCCACTCCATGCAATTCTCCGTCCCTTTTGCTGGGAGGTGTTGATGGTACTGGTCATAATCCGAATATGTAGCTGCTGGTCCTCTCTGTATATTCGTATGGAATGATGTTAGTTCTGTACTGGGCCTGAGACTGTGGTTATGTTGCATTGAGTGGTATTTATGTGACATCCCTTTAGAACTAGGGTTTCCGTGAATTTTCTTTTATTTTTTTATAATTATTTTCTTAAATTTATATCTCCTGATCTCTGCAAACCATGTTCCTTCTCAATTTCTCCTTCTGTGCATTATTTGACACTGGGGGCAATTTTGCGCCCATGTTTTGCCATGAGCGCCTAAGCTCTTAAGAATCGGAAAATAAGACCCTTGCTAGCGAGATCTCATTTTCCAATTCCCCCCGCCCTTGCCATATGAGGTCCCTGATATTATTGGGTGTTTTTCAGCTCACACCTCCAGCAATGTTCTGGACATTTTGTGGGACGATTTTCAGGAGTGGCGAGTTGCACTACATGGTGTGGGGGAGGTGGTAGCACAGTGGTATTATCACTGGACTAGTAACTCACAGACCAAAGTAACACTCTGGGGACCTCAGTTCATATCCCACCACAGCGGATGGTGGAATTTGAATTCAATAAAAATCTGGAATTAAAAGTCTAAGGATAACCATGAAACCGTTGTTAAAATCCATTGTTGATTATCCCCAGGGCCTTCTTTAGGAGAGTGACTAGCAGTATTTTGAGCTTTGTGTGGGCACATGGGACTCCGAGAGTGAAGAGGGTTTTCCTGGAGCGAGGGAGGGATAGAGGCGGGCTGGCGCTGCCCAACCTTCTGGGGTGCTATTGGGCAGCCAATGTGTCAATGGTGCGTAAATGGGTGATGGAGGGGGGAGGGGCGGCGTGGAAAAGAATGGAGATGGCGTCATGTAGAGGTACGAGCCTGGGTGCCATGGCAACGGCACCGTTGCCGCTCTCCCCTAAGAGGTTTACCACGAGCCCGGTGGTGGCGGCGACCCTAAGAATCTGGGGACAGTGGAGACGGCATCGGGGGGGAAACAGGGGGCTCGATGGAGGCTCCACTGGGTGGCAACCATCGGTTCATCCCGGGGAACACGGATGGGGGATTTAGGGGGTGGCAAAGGGCGGGCATCAGCAAACTGAGGGACCTGTTTATTGGCGGGAGGTTTGCGGGCCTGGGGGAACTGGAAGATAAATTTGGCCTTCCCCAAGGGAACATGTTCAGATACCCGCAGGTAAAGGCGTTTGCTAGGCGACAGGTAGAGGGATTCCCTTTGCTGCCCTCGCAGGGGACGATGGACAGAGCGCTTTCGGGGGTGTGGGTCGGAGAGGGGAAGGTGTCTGACATCTATAAGGTAATGCAGGAGGTGGAGGAGTCGTCAGTGGAGGAGCTGAAGGCTAAATGGGAGGAGGAACTCGGGGAGCAGATAGAGGACGGGACTTGGGCGGATGCCTTGGAGAGAGTTAACTCTTCCTCCTCATGTGCGAGGCTTAGTCTCATCCAATTTAAGGTGCTGCACCGAGCCCACATGTCTGGGACCAGGATGAGTAAGTTCTTTGGGGGTGAGGATAGGTGCACCAGATGTTCGGGGAGTCCAGCGAACCACGCCCATATGTTCTGGGCATGCCCAGCACTGGAAGAATTCTGGAAGTGGGTGGCGGAAACGGTGTCGAGGGTGGTTGGATCCAGGGTCAAACCAGGGTGGGGACTCGCGGGGCGTGATTCTCCGCACCCGCGAGAAATCGTGAGGCTGGCGTCAAAAACGGGCGGGTTTGACGCCAGCCTCCGCCCCCCCCGACCGGGAACCGATTCTGCTCCCCGGTCGGGGCTAGCATCGCGCGGCCGTGAACTCTGGCATCGCGGGCTTAACGAATTTCGTTAAGCCCGCTAGCCAGAGTTAGCGACGGCTGACGCGTCAGATGACGTCAGCCGCGCATGCGCGGATTGGACGACTCCAACCGGCGTATGCGCGAATGCGTCATCACGCATATGCGTGAAACCCGCGCGTGCGCGGGCCGGTATGCCCCTCAGCCGCCCCGCGAATGGATACAGCGGGGCGGTGGAAGGAGAAAGAGTGCACGGGGTAAGTACCCGCTGCCCGCGATCGGTGCCCACCGCAGTACCACGGCCGTGCCAAGGGTGCCATGGGCCCCCCAGATCGGGACTTTATGGCCGTTTTTACGAACGGTCAGACCAGGTGTGATTTACGTTCATAAAAACGGTCGTAAAGGCCTTGGAAATCGGCCCATCGGCCAGGGGAGAATCGCTGCTCGCCGTAAAAAAACGGCGGGCAGCGATTCTTGTCGGGAGGCGGGCGTGGGGGGGGGGGGGGGGAGAATAGCGGGAGGGCGTCGGACCAGCGTGGCCGTAAAAATTTATGCCGCCCGCTATTCTCCGCCCCGTCGTGAGTGCGGAGAATTCCGCCCGCGATCTTTGGAGTTGCGGTAGAGCCGGGAGTGCAGGAGGCGAAAGAGGCCGGTGTCCTGGCCTTTGCGTCCCTAGTAGCCCACCGAAGGATTCTGTTACAGTGGAAGGATGCAAGGCCCCCAAGCATGGAGACCTGGATCAGTGACATGGCCGGATTTATAAAATTGGAAAAGGTCAAATTTGCCCTGAGAGGATCAATACAAGGGTTCTGTAAACGATGGCAGCCTTTTCTGGACTTCCTGGCTCAGAGATAGGTAACTTTGTCAATAGCAGCAGCAACCCGGGGGGAGGGGGTGGGGGGGTGCACTATTGTAGTGTCTATTCTGTAACTTTATAGTGTGTTAATTTGCGTTGTTGTTAAAATGCTGTGTTGTTCATGGAGGTGGGGCGAATGTATATGATTGTTAATATTGTTATTTTTGGTATTTAACTAAGGTATGTCAATGTTGTATAAAATCAAAATTTTTCAATAAAAATTATTTCAAAAAAAAAATCCATTATTGATTGTTGTAAAGACCCATCCAGTTCACTAATGTCCTTTAGGGGCAGCAGGGTAGCTGGGTCACTGTCTGCGCGGAGTCTGCACGTTCTCCTCATGTCTGCGTGGGTTTCCTCCGGGTACTCCGGTTTCCTCCCGCAGTCCAAAGATGTGCAGGTTAGGTGGGGTTACTGGGTTACGGAGAGAGGGTGGAAGTGTGGGCTTAAGTAGGGTGCTCTTTCCTAAGGCCGATGCAGACTCGATAGGCCGAATAGCCTCCTTCTGCACTGTAAATTCTATGATTATCTATGATGAAATCTGCCATCCTTGACTGATCTGGCCTACATGTGACTCCAGACCCACAGCAATGCGGCTAAATGCCCTCTGAAATCTCCTTAGTTCCAGAGCAATTAAGGATGGGCAATAAATGCTGGCCCAGCCAGCAACGCCGACATCCTGTGAATGAATTTTTTAAAAAATTCCCAGCACGTATATTTCAGATTGTTTTAAAAATGATTTTGAAAACCTATTTTATTGCTGATACCGTTTTTGAAAGTTCTTTGTACGTTAAAATAATCAACAATATTCCGAAATAAAGCATTCTGAATTCCTAATGGCACTAATTTACAAAATTAGCATTACCACCACACACAGCCACTGTGTTCTCCTTCAAGATTATCAGGACTATAAAATGGGTCTAGCTTATTTCAAATAAAAAAATTTAATGTCAGATTCAAGCACTTCATGCAGGCCCATTGTGAGTTTGTAATCCATGTGTTATGTAATTAGTCCCAGAATCAAAGGAAATTTCCTTTTTATTTCTGTTTTCTATGTCATGAACAAGTATATTTGGTGCCAAATACTATTAAGGATGTTTCCTTATTGCCATTTAGTGATGGCAGCCTGAAATACATTTAGCGACATGCATGGGTTCGAACAGATATAATCCAGAGCGTTCTTGCATTAGCCTAATGTGCCTCAATCACAAAGATAATCCTCTACTTTTACAATGTGACACTTACATTTCCCAGATTCTGTTTCATGTACCCAGTGAGAATTTTGAAATAGCATCAGCTCAAACTCCTTGCTTGCATTTGCAGCATTAATGTCTAATACCTGCTTAGCAGTGAATTGAAACTATTATATCTTATTTACCTTTGACTCTTAATAGCAGTAAATGTTCTCATCACGGCTGTTTGTAGTGGAGTAATGCCAATATTCATAGTTGAAACGATAGTGATGAAAGATTGTGATGCCCATGTACAGAACTTGGAAGCAAACAAAAACGTCTGTTACCAACATCTGAGACCCACTCTGCCACCATCTTACATCTAAAAAAGGTGAATTTTTCAACAGCTGAATTAAATCTTACTTTTTTTAAGTAGTAGAAATTCAAGCACTTCTTTCCGATCACCTTATCAGTGACAGCCCATGCTCAAATGGTAAGGCCCAAGAAGCCCAAATTTGGGGGCAAGGACCCCATCATCGTAGATGGCAGTGTGGTAGGACCCCCACTGGTTATTGCTCCTGCATCTGGCAACTGTATCAAAGGTAACACATAGCCAGACATCTGTTTCTCAGATGCCCTCATTATTCATTCTTTTTTTTAAATTAATACATTTTTAAAATACATTTTAGAGTAGCCAATTCATTTTTTCCAATTAAGGGGCAATTTAGCGTGGCCAATCCACCTAGCCTGCACATCTTTGGGTTGTGGGGGGCGAAACCCACGCAAACACGAGGAGAATGATCAAGCTCCACATGGCCAGTGACCCAGAGTCGGGATCGAACCTGGGACCTCAGCGCCGTGAGGCAGCAGTGCTAACCACTGCGCCACCGTGCTGCCCCTCATTATGAATTCTTGGCTGAACCCCGGGAATGACACATGGAATCAGTTCAGCAGGTTTCTGTTTACAAAGGCTGAAGTAGAGTGTTATCTTTGATTGATTGACATATTTCTGAGGTTATAAGAATCTTTTTTTTCTTTATATGTATTTTTCAATGTCTGTATGTTTATTTGGATGAGATTAAAAGATGTGGAGTAAAACATCTGTTACTGAAATTATGAATGAGTGTGTCAAAGTGATACTTTTATCAGATTGTAACAGCAGTAGTTCTTTTTCAAACATATTTCTGAATGGGTATTTGTTTCATGAGCATTTCAAGACTTAATTGTTATAATAATGTTCACTGTATACTGGGTGAACGGGCATGAAAGGGATATGAGAGCATTGAGGGGATATGGGGGAAATGAGAGGACCGAGACTTACGCCTTTTAAACTTACTTTCCAGTAGGTTCCCAAATCACGTTTATGGTTCAGGACTCCTCTGAGTGTTCGTGAAGCATGAATCCTCAAGAAGCTGGCTGGACGCCACAAAAATTATTGGCGGGTGGGGTTTGAGATGCCCATCCCTGCAATGGAATCAGCCAAATGGGGACTGCAGGTTGTGGGCTTGCTACCCACACTCTTATCCCATACCAGCGAAAATTGCAGGCGCCAGGAATGGAGACGGGAATGATGGAATTGGGGATCGTAATACAGCAAAAAAAAAATCAGCATTTATAGAAATAAAATAAGACCACATTACTCATCTGCAGTAAGTATTGTAAGCTGGAAATATGCCAAGTACGGTTCCTATACTTGATGCAGTTTGCATGGGACTGATAAGAATTCTCTTTTACATTACATCATCAAACAGATGATTAAAGACTTGGCATTGCCTTGAAGGGAAACGGTTGACGTGTTGCATGAAGAGTAGCAAGTCTGACCGAAAACAGAATAATAGGAAAGCGTGCCCCAACCAGACGTGTTTTCAGCAGGGGGCACGTGTAAAATAGGGCAGGTGCCCACCACCCCCCCCCCCCCCCCCACCCCCATTCTTCTTACTTACCTATTCCATAAAACACACCACCACCTCCACCTACCTACCCCGCCCCCCCCCCCCCCCCCCCCCCCCCCCCCCCCCCCCACCCTAAACTGCCCAATCCCTCTCTGCCCTAGATCTGCCCAAGACCACTTGGTTCCGGGATCCATGGGCCTTCGGCTGGAATTTTCTCGTTCTGCTGGAAATTAATGCAATTCTGGCTGGCCTGCTGCATCCCCCGCGACAGGTCCTGTCACTGCGGGGCCAGAAAATTCCGGGCCTTCTTCTTGGGCCTGCTTTCAGTGCCAGCAACACTAATATGCTCTTGGCGCTGCTGGTACTGATGGAGCTGCTGACCAATTGGATTGACAAGCAGTTCGCAAGGGTGAGACTTCCTTCCCAGTGAAGGGTGGAAGCCCCACATTGTCCCCATTCAGCTCGTCCACTGCCACTCTGGCTGTGGGACAGGCTGGTGTTAAGCAGGCAATAATAAGAATAATCTTTATTAGAGTTACAAGTAGGCTTACATTAACAATGCAATGAGGCTACTGTGAAAATCCCCTGGTTGCCACACTCCAGCGCCTGTTCGGGTACACAGAGGGAGAATTCAGAATGTCCAAATCACCGAACAGCACGTCTTTTGGAACTTTCGGGAGGAAACCGGATCACCCGGAGGAACCCCACGCAGAGACAGGGAGAACATGCAGACTTCTCACAGACAGTGACCCAAGCCAGGAATCGAACCCGGGTCCCTGATGCTGTGAATCAACAGTGCTAACCACTGTGCTACCGTGCCAAAGATTGGCTCCACACTGACTTTGCTTGTGGGTCGGGTGTGATCGGTCTGTCCCTTCTTAATATTCTGCCCCATATTTCACACATAATGCAGATGGAAATGGTCAAAGCTGATGCAGGCACAAGGGAAAACCCAAAACGTTCTTGAGAAAGGGCTTTGCATACTGCCCCTGACATTACTCAATGAAATAAGGAAAGTTAAAGCCTCATAAAAAACGCTGCTCCTGAAATTCCTGAGGTCCACACCACCAGTACAAATATGCTCACGCCCACAATCTGCGTTTCCCCTTCTGCAAGTAGCAACCCGACTTCCAGGAACCCCGATAGGATTAAATTCTAATCAGGCAGTCTACTGCCTGCCTTCAGGATTCCCAGCTCTTTCAGGGGCATTTTCCACAGCAATTTCTCCTGCAGGATAGATGCCCTGCCCCCAGAGCTAATCTGAGGTTGCTGGAGCCCCGGGACAGATCAGTGAATTGGGTTCACTGGTATCAGTCAGGGAGGTCCTCGCGAGGAGATTGTTGTAGAGTGAAAGGAGGTAGCTTTCCGTAGACCCCTCACTTGCACATGGTGCATTCCTCTGCTGGGTACAAGGTGCAGACATGTCCGTCAGGGTTTACCAGATGGTTTTCTCACATGGCCTGCTCATGCCCACCACTGTCCAATTACCACCAGTGACAACACAAACCTTTAAATAGTTTGTAAGCTTGGTTAAATGTGGCCTTGACGTCAAAGGCAGTCACTCTCACTTCACCTCAAAAACAGCCTTCCTGCCCTGGAGTTATCTAGGGAGGCAATAGGCTCTCCATACCATGTCATCCTCCTCCAATATATAGATTCTCTAAGGAAGCATTAAATTAAATTCTGTCCTTTGAGAACAGGAAGACCGAAAAGGAAAAGAAAGAAACAAATTAAAATGAGCAAGTAGCAAAAGAGGACACTGTAATTCAGTTGTGCTTTAGGAATTACAGCATTGTTCCTCGAGTAGGTGTGTGAAATGTTTTTGATCTATAGAGTATAGAATCAGCAGCTCTGTCCATCTTACCAGATGAATGGTACCCAATAGGAATGCTGTACACTGCTTTCAGGCTCGAGGGGCCAGATGGCCTACTCCTGCTCCTAGTTCTTATGTTCATGGAAACATTAGAATTTCTAAAAGAAACCAGGACCAAGGTCTACTAATTCGCTTTCTACCTGGTAGATGCAAAGAT
This sequence comes from Scyliorhinus canicula, assembly GCF_902713615.1. Classification (NCBI taxonomy): domain Eukaryota; kingdom Metazoa; phylum Chordata; class Chondrichthyes; order Carcharhiniformes; family Scyliorhinidae; genus Scyliorhinus; species Scyliorhinus canicula. The sequence continues at coordinate 30,303,777 of NC_052152.1, forward strand.
AGTGGAACTGCCCACTAATCATGGCAATCAATCTCTTATCAATTCGACCACAGCAGACCACTGACCCAAAAATGGCAGTGGGGAGGGAACCCCAGAGCACAGAGAACAAAATCACTTCTTTCCTCCAAGGTTTCCTACACTTACCACGTGTTTTGACTCAAAGTTCTTACATACTGTATCCTAAAATGCTGTTTTCTGAAATAAATCTATCTCATTTGCATTTCAATGCGCGACCCTTTTCGGTGTGCCAAAGCTGCTTTCTAGTCTGAAAATGTTTGCCCTCCGACTTTGCCCTCTGGATAGCTGGGCTGGCACGTGTACACTACCAAGACAGATAAAGAGTAAAAATGGTCTGGGAATTATTTACTACCTGCTGACTGAAACATTAGTTTAATTGGTTCTTTCATGGACCAACAAGAACGAGTGTGATGTGAGGACCATAATATCTTTTCCTTACCAGGATCCTCTGTGACATTAATTATCAGCCCTCAATGGTGGTAGTGGAACTAATTTATAATATTGTCCTCACCACATAATCTCCATTAAGTTTATGGCAAGAACAAACTTTTATTGGCTTCAGTTGTGTCCAATGATTGAGCACTGCAAATCATCCAGCACTTAGCTGAGGATTGGAAAGCATGGCGTATGTCTTGTACATTGCAAATGTTAGAGAGTTTTTCCTGAATGGATAATGGCATGTGACGTTACTACGCTATTCAAACGAGTCATTTTACCAGCAATATCTGGCCCAGTGAGCACAGGCGAGAGGTTTCCATGCAAACAAACACTAGTGTTTCCACCGGGCACAATTACCATCTTATTAACACAGTCGATTTACTTTAAATTAAGGTGATGTATCGTTTTTGCGGAAGTGAAATTCAATTGAAAAAAAAATTTTTGAAATCACTTGTTCTATTACGCCTTGGCAACATGAATAGAACTTTATCACGCAAGACTCATTTAATTATATTGTTGTGATGCAGAGTAAGTAACTTAAATCCACCTCATAAGTATTTTCCCATCCTATACAAGTGTTGGCAGCCCACTGGTGCATCACCAAAGCAACCATTTTTCATCTGTAATTCTTGATAGTGAGTGTCGACAGATTATTTAGCGGTGGAGAATATCACAACTCTGTCCAATTCTGAGCTCATCCTTCAAGCACAATGTAGCATAGGCCATTCGATAGCATCAAGCCCAGCATGGTGGTATAATAATCTTTGATTCAATCGTGCAAATCAGATATCAAAACAATTTGGCCCAGGTTTTATTTGAATTATTGCCAGAAAATATAGCTTGGTCTATTTCAATGCTGTATACAAATATTTAAATAGGTGTGAACGTTCTGCTTACTCTCACTTGATAACAGCGTGAACAGGTAATTGTATAATTCATGTTCCAGAAACTACACTACGAGTGAAATTATTGGTTTGGTGCCAACCTTTGGTCATTTTACACTATAGGTTTACAACCACTAGGAACGGAGTTAAAATTGTTCAGACTTAAAACAAATGAAAATGAAATATTGTAATAATTAGATTTTTCCGCTACGCTTTTTAAAATGCAGTTATTGGAATGTATAATACAGGAATATTTAGCAGTGAGTTTTAGCCCTTCTCAAGTTACAAATCATTCTGTAATCCTCTCAATGCACTCATGGTTTACATCACTTGTGTCCTGAGACTGCACACACTTTTATTGCGAGGTGGAACATTCTACAATACACTGAGACATCACAGTGAAGGGTACTGACAGATAGGCAGTCGCAGTTGCTGACATATTAGAATCTTCTTCTTAATTGAAAAGTATTTTATTGGAGGCATTTTCAAATATATACATAACAAAGAAGAGAAACAAGAAACAACCGCAGCAGCAGCAAACAGCAACATCCTTACACCCTCCCCCCAGAAATCTCCCTCCCCCACTCTACCCACTGCCACCCTGGTGCCTTCCCCACTTTTAAAAAAACTTTTAACCCAGACTCCCACCTCAAAGAGAAATTGAAAACCCCGTTGATGGCTCTATACTCCTTCTGACATATTAGAATTCTAACCATTAAAGACACTTTGGGTGGAAGTTTCCTGGTGCTGCAGAGGCCGGACCTGGAGGCAACTTGGGAGTCAGCATGTCATATTGACCAACTGACATGGGGCCCCTGGAGTGAGCACGCCACAATCACAGCCACAAGCAGCCCTGTAAATCACCACACTGATGGCCTTTGTTTCTCTCACAGGTCCTCAAAGACGTGCTTGTTAGGTGAATTGGACATTCTGAATTCTCCCTCAGTGTACCCGAACAGGCGCCGGAATGTGGCCACTTGGGGATTTTCAGAGTAACCTCATTGCAGTGTTAATGTAAGCCTACTTGTGACAATAATTAAGATTATTATTGTAAGGAAAAATATGTGAACCAGGGAGGAATAATCCAGTCGTTGTGTGAACAGTTAATAAAGAATATTTATTAACTTGCAAAAAACACAACAAGCAGGCCTATAACACACTACAACACAATTACACTCAATTACATGAAATGACCCCTTGGTTGCCAAGTACCTATGTTACCTGAACTCGGTGATGCCCCTTTGTTCACAAGCAACGTCCAATTTTTTTTATTCTACAAGCTAAATCCAGTAAATAATTACCATACACAGGTTATTTGCCCACATTTGGAAAAATCGTCTTAAGTTTCAGCGAAGGTAAAATCTTCCTGATTTGATTTCTGGATCTTAACCGGCTGGCTGTTTAGTATGTTTTCAGGAGACTTTCTGCAGCTGAGTGCCGCTGTGATGGGTTGCTGCTCCTGTGTCTTTTTCCCCGGTCATTGTACTACAGAGATATCATTCTTTCCCTTTGGTGTTATCAACCCATTAGAGTCCACTTTTAGCAGATACATGTCAATTTCCTTATCTCTCCACTTTGAAGTTACTTCTTCTATTTTTTTAAATAAATTTAGAGTCCCCAATTATTTCTCTTTTTTTTCCAATTCAGGGGTAATTTAGCATGGCCAATCCACCTATCCTGCACATCTTTGGGTTGTGGGGGTGAAACCCACGCAGACACGGGAAGAATGCGCAAACTCCATACGGACAGGGTCAGGATTCAAACCCGGGTACTCAGCGCTGTAGGCTGCAATGCTAACCACTGTGCCACGTGCCACCCCAAAAGTTTCCTCTGCTATACCCCATTGTTTTCCTCTAGTCACACAGGTAAATACTTGCTTTTCTCACTCGTACGCTAATTCACATCTCAAAGTCTCTTCGGACAGCTGCCCTTGTCGATTCCTCTTTTAATTATTTGATCACAATTTCATTTTATCAATCTTAATTTTCCCCAGTTCTTAACAGTACCCTCTCATTCTTCTAAATTACAGGGAACACTGGCCCAGCCAAACTCACCTCATACAACAATCCTGCCACCCCAGGAATCAGTCTGGTGAACCTTCGCTGCACTCCCTCTGTGGCAAGTATATCCTTTCTTAGACAAGGAGACCAAGTCTGTGTACAATACCTTTGGTGTGGTTTCACCAAGGCCCTGTACAGATGCAGCAAGACATTCTTGCTCCTGTACTTTGATCAGATCTTCATACCCCAAAATTGTTGGCCCCCTGCCTTGGAAACTCACCCCCCCATCCTTAATTGGATATATAATGTGGAGACAGTCTCTTGTTGTTACAACACCATATTGCCAAATGACACCAGCAGGATCAGAACAGCCTTTTGGTCTCAACGGCAGAAACATTTCAAAGTTATTAAGATTCCACCCAAAGTTTCAAGTTGATGACCTTTCATAAAACTGAAAACAATTAGAGGTCGAACTAAAGGGGTGGGGGGGGGAGAAAACAAATGGGAAGGTACATGATAAAGTGGAAGGTAGGAATGTTTCAATGTCAGAAGGGTTGATTGTACAAGGCAATAGGAGAAACAAAGGATGGGTCTGGACCAGCTGAAACTGACAAAAGCAGAACCATCACTATGAACTGTTGTCTGAGAAAATTGGAACCTATGATTATAATTTGAAGTCAATGGAAATCAGAGGGGAAATTCTTAACCAGCTGGAGTCATATCTAGTTCTAAAGGAAGATGGTTGCGTTTGTTGGAAGCCAATCATCTCAGCCCTATGACATCGTGTCAGGTGCTCTTCAGGGTAATAGGCTCAACCACATTCAGCTGCTTCATCAATAACCTTCCTTCCAATATCGGGTCAGAAGTGGGGATATTTGCTGATGATTGCATTATGTTCTGTCCTGTTCCTATTCTCCAATAATGAAGCAGTCCATGCCTGCATGCAGGAGGACCCGGATCAAAATTCTCCACAGTCCCTGTCTACGTGTTCCATGGCGGGCATGGCAAAGAATATGGTGGGAGGCTCAGAGGCCAGTTTCACGCCGGGGCGAATTTACAGTGGGATCTTCAGCTGGTGCCCACCATGGTGGATCGGAAAACCTGCCAGACGTCGGCGTGATCCTCATTTACATCCCTTTAATGGGATTCTCTGTGATGCCAGCAGGAAACACATTTGGGATAACGTAGCATGCAGTCATTGGCACTCATCCGAACAATGTGCGGGGCTGCCTCCGGAGTTCGAGATGGACCCTGGAACACCACAGCCGTGGACGCATCTGCAGGTAGACCTTCCAGATTAGGTGTCCTGGAGGGGGTCCACCTTCCAGCCTCAGAATGTCCCTGGGCACCCAGCTCCATTCTCAGGAGGTCCATCTTCTGGTCAAGTGATCGACCTTCATTTTCAGGCAGCCCACTCTGCAGTGGAGAACACTCCATGTTACTGCCCCGCCATGGATCTTAGTCTCTAAATGGAAGAATTCCACCCCTGGACAAAATTCAGGCTTGGGTTGACAGTGGCAAGTCACATTCATGCCACACATGTATCAAGCTATGGTCATCTCCAGAAGGAGAAAGACTAATAATTCCCCCTCAACATTCAATGGCAGTACCATTGTGAATATTTTATCATCAATATTCTGGGGCTTATCATTGACCAGAACCTGAACTGAAACAGCTACATTAAACTGTGCCTAAAAGAACACGTCAAAAGCTGGGAATCATGAAAGGAGCAACTCATCTCCTGTTCCACAGCTCAGCGTGGTGGAAAAGTCAAAATTGCTCCTTCATATCTTGTACGCATTGTCTGTCTCCAAAAGCTTACACTCTGTCGTCGTTTTTTATTATAAATGCCTCACATCCACGAACACTGAGACTGTCTACTTAAACTTATTAGCTGCCATTCTTAATAGTGCCACTGTTGTGCCTCCTTCTGCTAAAGATGCAATTGCAGCACCTCCATTTTATGCCTCCCTGTATCACAGAGAAACTCTTAATGCTTCAACCAATCTAAGTTCATCTGTTTAACTATGAATACAGCTAAAAGTGAAATCAAAGAATTAAATAACAATAATGATGAATTAGTTACCTCAGCTTTGGAATCGAATTTCATTTGCTTGACCTGGTCCAATTATCTTTCGCCTCCAACTCTATTTCACTGGAATAACGCCCTTAGTCTTAACTCCCCATATTTAATTATATAATATGATTATAACACATATCTTAACTTAAATCAGTTTTTATGATGCCATCACCAGGCATTATATGCCCAGTCAGGTAAAAGTTGAATTTTTCATCTTCCAAGACACAGCAAGATGTGTGATCTTTAAGAAACATTTGAAACTAACATTTAAAAAAAACAAACTGTGCAATGACACACAATCTGAGACTACATAATGCAATCCCCAATTAAATACCAAACAGCAGACAGCAACCTAACAGTTCACCTGAAGGCAGCTTTTCTTTTCAAAATACCTTGTTCCTGTACCTTACATCATCCCTGGCCGTAAGGCTCTCCAAAGCCTTTATAATACGACTCTGAAAGAGGTGTATGAAAGCAGCCTGGGGTAATCATTCCTTCAATTCATTCTTTGATCTGCAAACTCACCTTTTTTACCCTTGTTCATGAAATAACTATCACAAAAATCAGATACATGTGAGAAAAAAAAAATAGCATTGCCAAGGCCTTTCATTATGTTGCAATAGTGGATAGCAAATCAAAAGTTCTACAAGGCTGAATCAGAAAGCACTGTTGTAACTAGTCTGACTAACAGCCCATATTAGTTCTTATCTCAACCGTGTCAAATATGTTATCAACACGGCTATTTTAAAACTATACAAACATATTACTTTATTATTTACCCTTTTCACCGTTCCTATCCTTAAGGCGGTAATTTGTACAGGGTATAATGGCAACAGATCTCTTGGACATCCCCTCAGTGTATATTATTCATCATCTCCTCCTATTCTTTATGCAGAGCACGAGGATCCTCGAGTAAAACGCCCTCGCCATGGTATTCCCTTTTTCCAGATGGCTGTGCCAAAATGTGTTTTCTCCTTGGTGACTAATCAATTCCTGTGCATTTTGGTTTTCAATCTGCCGGCATTTCGGTTTTATTTCACATTAGGAGCATTCGGAACTTTTTTTAATATCTCTTTGGGCAGCACAGCAGTACAGTGGTTAGCACTGCTGCCTCACAGCACCAGGGGCCCGAGTTCAATTCCGACCTTGGGTGACTGCCTGTGTGGAGTTTGGACTTTCTCCCCGTGTGTGCGTGGGTTTCCTCCGGGTGCACCGGTTTCCTCCCACAGTCCAAAGATGTGCAGGTTAGGTAGATTGGCCATGCTAAATTGCCCCTTATTGCCTAAAGGTTAGGTGGGGATATAAGGATCGGGCAGGGGTGTGGTCCTAAGTGGGGTGCTCTTTCAGAGGGTCGGTACAAACTCGATGGGCCGAATAGCCTCCTTCTGCACTGTAGGGATTCTATTCTATGAGTCTTCCATTATATCATTACATTTGCCAAGACCAGAGAAAAATAATCTTGCAAGGGGTCAAAAATATGCTTATTCTTGAATTCACAAACATGAGAAATAACTCAGTGGCAGCCGTTCCCTATTGTCCTAGAGTTAGTGAAACAAAAGTTGAAGCAAGGGGATCTCTCACACACAGAAATGAGCGTGGGATGGCCTGAGCTGGCAGTGGAATTCTTTGCAAGATAAGCATCTTCCATATCAAAGCAGTTCCCCATTGGAAGCACATGTGCAAGAAACGATCCCTGTTACCTCCAAACTTTTCACGGTGACTGAGGCCTGTGTCAAAAATAGCTTGCTAAATCAAATTACTTTCACTCTAATTAAATTAAAATTATCTGGAAACTCTTCCATCGCTGGAAGTTGAGCATATGGAAACTGTGGCGTGCCAACTGGTCTATCGAGCTGGTTCCATCATTTTTATGGCAACATAAAAAGATCAAATGAAAGTGCCTTTCCTCCTTTTGGACATTCACAACTCAAGATTCAGTACATTTGTTCAGAAGAAATGGTTCATCATAATTGATATTGATTTGGTAATCTTTATCACACAAGAAGGAAAAACGAGATAGGCGATAGACCAGCAATGGAATTGAAGGATGTTTTTATCAGGACAGGGTTTGGAAACACTTAAGCAAATCTCTAATTTGTATCAGGTATATCAAGTAGTATGCCGAGATTACTTTTGCAAAATATTCTAAGTTAGGTAACAAGATGTAAAAACTCCAACTTTCAAAAGGCTATGTAACTTGACTGATAATTTGGTTAGAATTCTCCAAAAAGGCAAATTTTTAAAAATCCCCAATTTCCAAATATCAGAATTACAAGATAACAATTTGCCTGTAAGACTTGCCACTTAGCTTCAACCATGATTGTGTCCGCTGCGGCCAAACCAAAAAAGAATTGCTGCAAAGCCAGCTCGGTGAAGGAGCCAACAGTAACCAGTTGTGAAATTAACAGACAACTCAGGGTAGACCAGTGATCAAAATGAGCTCGATATGCTGTCCAACTAATAATGGAGAGGGAGGGACTTATTTCTCTTTGTAAACTATTAACTACGTTAGTGGCACACATGATGGTGCTTGCAACAATGCAGTATAAATAACATTCTGACTTCCGTGTCTGAGAATCCTGCTGAGAAGCTTGACTGCCGACGATTGCAACTATAATTTTGACATGAAAGAAACACAAGAGCTCGTAAACAATTATAGTGTTCCACAGTTATCATTCACAACTGATGAAGGGGGAATAGCATACTGGAAAATAATGTAGGAAAAGTTGCTCTTCCGAACAGGCACTATATCCTTGCAAACAAACACAAGTGTTTTATTGCATACATATTGTACTAGTTAGAAATTTAACAAGCTGCATATGGAATTCCATCTGAACAGGCCATTCAAGAGTATCACACTGGCGAAAGAAGAAACGGTTAAAATACTACATAAAAGGTACAGCACATTTTGTTCTTTGGCCACCTAATACAAAAATAGTAGTTAATCATCAGCCGAATTAGAACAATGGCAAAGGTCTATAAATAATTTGAATGCATTGGACCTGCACTTGACCTCAGCTAAGAGTGCTTATAAATGTATTTTACAAAACCATAAGTCACTGGAGTGCTTGTGAAAAACACTAATGTAACTTTTCAAGAGCTTGACTACATATAAAATGAGCCAAGTTTGAGGTAAGATTATCCAAACAAACTGTGTCTTTTAAGCTTCTATGAATTAAAAGAAAATCTGATTCTTAAATATTATTATTTAAGAAGTTTGGCAGAGTGAAATTTATTTTGAAAAGTAGCAATATGTAGGCTATTAAACTAGGTTAAAGTCCAACAGGTTTGTTTCAAATCACTAGCTTTCGGAGCATTGCTCCTTCCTCACCTGAGTAAGGAGCTGTGCTCCGAAAGCTAGTGATTCGAAACAAACCTGTTGGACTTTAACCTGGCATTGTAAGACTTCTTACTGTGCTCACCCCAGTCCAACGCTGGCATCTCCACATCTAGGCTATTAAAGCTTAAGTTACAATTATGCCAGACAAAATGATAGATAAAGGGCAAAATGATTAACCACAAGCAGTACAATCAAACAGATTTAACTCCTGCTGACAGTATTCCTGGGTGCAATGTGACACTGATTCTTATGGAAAAAGGAATTTTGGAACAAGACTGCCATTACTAATTGATACAAGTTTGCTGATGACACAACTGTCGTGGGTAAGATTTCTAACAACAATGTGTCAGAGTACAAGAGGGAGATCGAGAACTGAGTGGCATGGTGCAACAACAACAATCTCTCTCTCAATGTCAGCAAAACTAAGGAGCTGGTCAGGAAGCAAAGTGTCATGCACACCCATGTTTACATCAATGATGCCGAGGTGGAGATGGTTGACAACTTCAAATACCTAGGTGTGCACATCATCAACAATCTGCCCTGGTCCACCCAAGTCAACGTTATGACCAAGAAAGCACAACAACACATATACTTCCTCAGGAAACTGAAGAAATCTGGCATGTCCACATTGACTCTGAACTTTTACAGATGCACCATTGAAAGCATCCTATCTGGTGGCATCACAGCTTGGTATGGCAACTGCTTGGCCGAAGGCCATAAGAAACTTCAGGGAGTCATGAACACAGCCTAGTCCATCACGCGAACCCGCAGCATAATCGAAGACCCCTCCCACCCAGGCTATTCTCACTTCCAACCACTTCCATCAGGCAGAAGATACAAAAATCTGAGAACACGCACTAACAGATTCAAAACAGCCTCTTCCTGCTGTTACCAGACTCCTGAATCACCCTCTTATGGACTGAACTAATCTCTCTATGCATCTTCTCTACTGTTGTAGCAATACACTCTGTATGCTTCACCCAATGTCTATGTATTTACATTGCGTATCTATCCTATGTCCTGATTTTTTCATGGCATGGAACAATCTGCCTGGACTGTACGCAGAAGAATACTTTTCACTGTACCTCGGTACATGTGACAATAAATCTAAATCTGATCTTAGCCAAATGCTCTCATTAAATCTGAATCTATGTTTTCTGTCTGAAATGCATTCATACCACTTGCCTCAATACTCTTCCATTTACCTAATAGCTTCAAGTGAAATATTTCGACCTTAATTTCATATTTATTTCCAATTTTGAAATTACAGGACATATCTTCTGCAAACGATTCCATTGGAGATAAATGGGCACGTGAACCAGAGGAATCATGACATACCAACTGTTCTGTGTCTCTGCTTGCATAACGCACAACTTTACATGTTACTTTGCCCATTGTCATTCAGATCATTACAATTCAGTCCTCACTTTTCTATGATTCGAGCATCCAAAGTGAATTCTGGCCACTGAATGAAGTTGTTGATGCCTAACAGCTTAAGGGAGAGTTGAAGGTACTCAGCCATTGTTTTAATGAGTGATCATTCGGAGAATATGGGGCTTACTTTCAAACTGGGTATATTTTTGCATGCTTTGTGTGCTGGTCTCAACAAGGGCGTAATAATTCACCTCAGTGTCTTGGGACGATCAAAGAAGTTGATTTGTTAAAATCTGGAATTTAAAAACCAGAAATAGATTTTTTTAAATGACCATGAAGTGTTAGATTTTGTAAATGCCAATTTGATTCACTAAAACGTCCATTAGGGAAAGAAACTGTTCCCACTCGTGAAAGGATCCAGAACGGGAGGGCACAGATTTAAAGTGATTTTCAAAAGAAGCAAATGTGACGTGAGAAAATCTTCAAACAGCGAGTGGTTTGGGTCTGGAATGTTCTGCCTGGAACTATGGTGGAGGCAGGTTCAATCGAGACGTTCAAGAGGGCATTAGATAATTATTTGAATAGCAACAATGCGCAGCGGTACGGGGAAAAGGCTGAGTAATGGCACCATCCATGATGCTTGTTTGGAGAGTCGCTGCAGACATAATGGGCCAAAATGGTCTCTTTCTCCATCATAACAATTCTGTGATTCTGTGGTATGCATACTAGCCTCATCCCAATCTGGGATGCAAACTGCCTTTCAAAATGGCCTAAGAAACTAATCATTTGTACCACATTCTTAAGCGTGACGAGGGATGGCAATGAGTTCCGGCCTTGCCATCAATTCCCACATGTTGAGAATTAATTTTTAAATGTTGTCAAAATTGTGAAATCAATACACAAAGACTAGGGTGCCCCAGGAATCTCACTGATACGGCGCAATTCAGTTAAAAGGGAACAAGCTCCCATAGCGAGGGTGTTTAGCCGCATGTTTCCTGGCGCTCGCAGCACTGAGAAACACATGGCTACAAAACGCCACCCGCGTTAGGTAAGAGGCCTCAGCGGGGAACCTGCGGCCGAGGCTGCACTCTGTGCACTGAGGAGCTCTGCTCGCCAGAACTCTTCAGTGCAGCTGAATAGGATACCATTTTTAAATGGCGTCACTATCTCCGAGGCCCCCAATGCGACCCCTGACCCCCCCCCCCCCCCCCCCCCCGAAGCCCCAACACAGTACCGGCATCCCGCATCCCCCAACACCTGCACAGGGGACCTCCAGACCGATCACCAGCGCACAACAAATGCCAGCTTGGCACCCTGACAGTCGCCCGGCCAAATCCACCAGGACACCTTGGCAGTGTCAGGCTTAGACCAGGTGGCACTGTCAGGGTACCCAGATGGTACCAGCAGTTTCAGGGTACCACCTTGTCCAACGGGAATGCACCTGGGAGCGTACAGTCCCCTGGGAGACCCCCACAAGTGCCATTCCGTCTGGTCCTCGTTTATGGAGCCCAGTGCTGAACAGCGTTCACCTGAGGTCTGTGAGGCAAAGGGGAGAGATCCCACACCTCGGGTACCTCAGGAATCTGCACATTAAAGTGAGACTCGCTGTCTCACTTTCATATGCCAATTTGCTAAAAGGTGGTCCCGCCCACAATGGACAACTTCTTGCGAGATTGCGTTGGATCTCGCGAGGCATTGCAAGCAGGGCAGATCCCAGGAGCGGGGTCTGCCAGCTTCTATCGGCCAGGCTGCGCCGCGGTGAGCTGCTTTTCAAGCACAGCCTGGCCGTTGGATCGCGCCCATAGTCAATGAAAGCATAAAAACCAGAAATTCCCAACTTCATTGTCATTCAAACGCCATTGCCCCACTGAGAAAAGAAACTAACACTGACCTCCTGGAGTATTAACACAGCTATAATCTAACTTTGCGGTTCAAATAAATCAATCATTCAAGTTGGACACACAGGCAACACCATCTGAACATTTCAATTGGTGGTTTGTAACCACTTTTAGCTATTCGTTATGTAATCTAAATCAAGAATTGTTATGGCTCTATACAATAAGCTATTGTATCACTATGTTAATGTGACCTTTATTCATAAGCGGATCCATAGTGCTGTGATAGTTTCCATCTCCCTCAACAACTTTCTATGAAGTATTTTAATTTATTCCCATAGTTTCCTTGACAGTTTCGTTTTGCAGATAAATTCTCTGTTCATGTATGCCCACTGACCTAAAGTGAAGTAAAGAATTGAACAATCAAACTTGACTTATGTTATTGAACACAGTTTTCCCTATTCTCTGTTCATCTGCCGAAAGTATTAATTCATGCAATGGTATCATGAGTGAGAAAATCCTTGTCACGAGTACCCATTACTCATCTGTATGTCTCAAGGGCAAATGTTGGTATTATTTGGCTGTGGGAAATATTAAAGCTAAAACCAGTCCTGTCCTCCCCTACGTTAATGTGGAAATTCTGTGACAATGAATTATATGCTCCAGTTGAGAGAGTAGGGGTTACCAATTGAGGAAAGGCAGAGGCTTTAGTCTTAAGTATATATAAGAAACGGTTTCTGCCTGTTATGTAGGGGTGGTGGTGGTGGTGGTGGTGGGGGGGGGGGGGGGGGGGGGGGAGAGAGAGAGAGAGAGAGAGAGAGAGAGAGAGAGAGAGAGAGAGAGAGAGAGAGCGAGAGAGAGAGAGAGAGAGAGAGAGGAGGAGGAGGAGGAGGAGACATTGGGTAGTGGGAAGAAGTGACCAGCAAGGTCAATTCCTAGTGGCTGCTTCACAGTTTGTTCAAGGTCATCGCCAACCCACCACACCACTGACCTCTCAGTGCTGCTTAATTTGCCACCTTTAAAAAAAAAATTAGTTCATTAGGGATGTGGGCGTCACTGGATGGACCAGCAATTATTGTCCATCTCCAGAGTCAACCCTATTGCTGTGGATCTGGAGTCATATATAGGCCAGTTCAGGTAAGGAAGGCAATCGTTTCATGATCATCACTAAAAGTGATTTCAGATTTTTATTGAATTCAAATTTCACCATCTGCCGTGGTGGGATTTGAACCTGGGTCTCCAGACCATTACCCTGGGTCTCTGAATTACTAGCCCAGTGACAATTCGCCACTGCCTGGCACTCAGGACTCATGCCTAACATTCAGATGTTTCACCTCACCCTCACACACTTTCCAGTGCTGAAAACCTCACACTCACCTCTCACTGACTCCACATATCCCCCCCCCCCCCCCCCCCCAGCTATTCAGCTATGGCAGGTATACCAACCAAACACAATGCAACACAATCACTGGCATGTTTCCTTGCAAGGCAAGGTGGAAGACACTAACAGGGTGTAGAGCAGAACCCGTGCAGGACAAGGACACCTGCAACTCCTTAACCTATGAGGGATATAGCTCTCAAAATCAGCAGTTGTCTACAACAGAGCCCATGGCTGCATCATGGTGCCAGAGTCCCTGGCATCCGACATTGCTGAGAGCATCAAGAATGATGACATATTCTTGTCCTTTGGCTCATCTCAGTTCCCAGCTCACCTTCTAGTGTCCGGCATGACAGGTAAGCTGGTGTTGGCATGACCATGGATCTCTTGCTTCCCACCTAACCCCACTTCTTTCACCCTAATCGTCTGTGGTAATGTGACCGCACAACAGGTAGTCGATAGATGTTGTGAAAGTTAACCTTCTTTAATATATAAAAATAATGAAGTTTGAAATAGAGTATGGACTCAAAAACAGGAACAATTAGCGAAACATTGAAATAGCAGTAACAGAAAAGAATCAGAACTAACGGTAGTTAAATACAAATGAACAGGAAACAGCAACAAATGACATCGCAGCAATTACATCAGCAATGGATTTAAAGAAGATGATGCATAATGATAACAGGCTAGAACACGCTACTCCCTTAAATTTAGCCCCTTTAAAGACAGAAATAGAATGAAACAAATGCCTTAGTTATACGTCAGTCTTCAGAAGCTTTGCGACTAAGCTGTGATCTGCGCCAACCCCTCCTCCACTTTGCCTTTCATGGAGCAGCGCACTGTCCTTGGTTTGAAAAAGCGAAGAGTAGCCTGAGGATTTACGAACAATTTAACTGTAGCGTCCGGCAATGGACCCTGTTCATTTTTGAAAACTTCAGGATATTTCCGAATGGCATCCTCTGTCACTTGTATGCTTTATCTCAGCCGAGTTCAACTGAATTTTCCTGAGCCAGTCACACCCGAGTAGGCTAGGCCTATGTCCATTTACTACCAGGAGCTGTGCTTTTGCTTCTTGGCTGTTACGTGCAATATCTAGCTCTAACGCTCCAAGCAATGGTATAGTCTTGCCAGTTGTGGTGAATGAGATTCACACGGTATTATAAGTTACCAATGTCACTCTGTTCCCAATATATATATGTACCGATATTGTAAGTGCAGTTGCACTACCTGACCACTAGGCGGAGTAGCTCTGGGAGTACGCGAGAGTTTGTACTGGGCTCCCCCTTGGCTCCGCCCAGAACTCCTCCCCCTGGAGCTGCTGTATAAAGATCCGTGCCACAGAGTCAGCCAGCCAGTTCACCGAAAGTTCAACGGCTAACAGGCTGGCTCTGTTGTGAGTATATTAAAACCGCTATTCTAATCCTACAAGCACGTGTCCGTAGAATTTATGGTTCCATCAATTTAATATACTTACGAAACGGTCGAAGTAAATCATGGAAGCAGCCCTCAAGCCCGGACGCCTAGAACTCGACCCGCAGGATGCAGAGGCTAAAGACATTTTTTCCCACTGGCTGAGATGTTTTAAGGCCTACCTGGCAGAAGCCAGCACCGCTGGAACAACGGAGGAACAAAAACTCAGCCTACTGCACGCAAGGGTAAGCCACAGAATCTCCACACAACTGAATCCGGCCGGTTCTTACACCGCAGCGCTGGCGATATTGGACAAAATGTACGTTAGGCCCATTAACGAGGTTTATGCACGCCACGTGTTTACGACTCGCCATCAGCGGCCTACAGAAACGCTAGCCGAATTTGTACGGGAACTGAACAATCTTTCTAATGACTGTAATTATCAAGCCGTTACCGCGGATGAACATAGGGAGCTTGCTGTGCGGGACGTTTTCGTAGCGGTCCTTAGATCTAACTACGTGCGCCAAAGACTGCTAGAAAAGGGGGCCCAGGACTTAGATACCACTGTGGAGGCTGCTACCACTATGGAAGTCTCCTTCTGCAGCACCACCACGTTTCCCGCGGACCCCGCAACCTCATCGTGGGCCCCCGACCAACAATCCCCCCAGGCGTGTGCCGCACGGCCCCCCAGCTACCACGCTGCCAAAGCCAGTTACTCTGCTGCCCCAGCCAGCTACTCAGCTGCTCCAGCCAGCTACTCAGCTGCCCCAGCCTGCCATTTCTGTGGCCAAAGCCAGCACCCGCGGCAGCACTGCCCAGCCCGATCCGCGACCTGCAGCAGCTGCGGGAAGAAAGGCCACTATGCCAGAGTGTGCCTCGCGAAAAGGGCCCCAGTTTCTAACTCCCAGTAGAGAGAACAAATCGCTCCCAACACCAGCGGGCCCGCGGGGCCCGAAACGCTGCAGCCTACGCCCCGACTCCGCCCCCTCCCGCCACGTGCGATCCATGGGGGCCGCCATCTTGGCAAACCCCCACCATGCGGCCGGCCACGTGCGACTCATGGGGGCCGCCATCTTGGACGCCATCTTCCTCGCCGCTCACCACGTGCGATCCACGGGCCCTATCTGCATCTCCATGCTCAGATAGCTCATCTGAATACTATGACTTCCCCGGGCACTCATCACGCGGCCCGCAACTGAGCGCAGCGATCCTGCATCAAGCTCGCCGGAACGTACCGGCATCTACTTGACCGGACGCCCACTTGGAAGACTACGACTTTCCCGGGCAACTCAACGCGGTCACCCTAGATCAATCCCGCCCCAAGCACCTACGAAGTTCGATGGCGGAGGTACAGGTCAACGGGTACAGCACGCCATGCC